>NW_026778907.1:0-300000 GCF_030144855.1 Hypanus sabinus
CTGCCCTTTCACCTCTCACCCTCCCAGTCAGCTTCACCTCCGCTGCCCCTTCACCTCTCACCCTCCCAGTCAGCTTCACCTCCGCTGCCCTTTCACCTCTCACCCTCCCAGTCAGCTTCACCTCCGCTGCCCCTTCACCCCTCACCCTCCAGGTCAGCTTCACCTCCGCTGCCCTTTCACCTCTCACCCTCCCAGTCAGCTTCACCTCCGCTGCCCCTTCACCCCTCACCCTCCCAGTCAGCTTCACCTCCGCTGCCCCTTCACCCCTCACCCTCCCAGTCAGCTTCACCTCCGCTGCCCCTTCACCCCTCACCCTCCCAGTCAGCTTCACCTCCGCTGCCCCTTCACCCCTCACCCTCCCAGTCAGCTTCACCTCCGCTGCCCCTTCACCCCTCACCCTCCCAGTCAGCTTCACCTCCGCCGCCCCTTCACCCACCCTCCCAGTCAGCTTCACCTCCGCTGCCCCTTCACCCCTCACCCTCCCAGTCAGCTTCACCTGCCGCTTCATACTTTGAATGATAGTCGAACACACCTTCATTCTGAAGTGTTGGTAGGAATGTCCCCAGCGGGATTTCGTAATGTCTCAGCCGCCAGTGAGGTGTCACCAGTGCCAGCAGTGCCACTGGAAGCTGGGACGTCACAGGAGCGTTCCCAAGACTCGAGACGGAGAGGCTGGCTGGGCTAGAATTGTATTCCTTGGCTGTAAGGGCTGAGCAGAGTCCTTTCAGCACCATGTCGTCTCACTAAGTTAATCACCATCTCATGACAATGATGGAACATGAAGAACTCGTTTCTCATTGCCTTCTCCTCCTCCACAGATGTGCAAGAGGTGTAACAGTGCAGACACCGGGTGATCACACAGAATCATTGTCAGAGGGACGGGGAATCAGAGAGTAGAGGGGCAGACACAGGGTGAACACACAGAATCATTGTCAGAGCGACGGGGAATCAGAGAGTAGAGGGGCAGACACAGGGTGAATACACAGAATCACTGTCAGAGGGATGGGGAATCAGAGAGTAGAGGGGCAGACACAGGGTGAATACACAGAATCATTGTCAGAGGGACGGGGAATCAGAGAGTAGAGGGGCAGACACAGGGTGAATACACAGAATCACTGTCAGAGGGACGGGGAATCAGAGAGTAGAGGGGCAGACACAGGGTGAATACACAGAATCACTGTCAGAGGGACGGGGAATCACAGAGTAGAGGGGCAGACACAGGGTGAATACACAGAATCACTGTCCGAGGGACGGGGAATCAGAGAGTAGAGGGGCAGACACAGGGTGAATACACAGAATCAATGTCAGAGGGACGGGGAATCAGAGAGTAGAGGGGCAGACACCGGGTGAAAACACAGAATCATTGTCAGAGGAACGGGGAATCAGAGAGTAGAGGGGCAGACACCGGGTGAATACACAGAATCATTGTCAGAGGGACGGGGAATCAGAGAGTAGAGGGGCAGACACCGGGTGAAAACACAGAATCATTGTCAGAGGAACGGGGAATCAGAGAGTAGAGGGGCAGACACCGGGTGAATACACAGAATCATTGTCAGAGGGACGGGGAATCAGAGAGTAGAGGGGCAGACACAGGGTGAATACACAGAATCATTGTCAGAGGGACGGGGAATCAGAGAGTAGAGGGGCAGACACAGGGTGAATACACAGAATCACTGTCAGAGGGACGGGGAATCAGAGAGTAGAGGGGCAGACACAGGGTGAATACACAGAATCACTGTCCGAGGGACGGGGAATCAGAGAGTAGAGGGGCAGACACAGGGTGAATACACAGAATCAATGTCAGAGGGACGGGGAATCAGAGAGTAGAGGGGCAGACACAGGGTGAATACACAGAATCACTGTCAGAGGGACGGGGAATCAGAGAGTAGAGCGGCAGACACAGGGTAAATATACAGAATCATTGTCAGAAGGATGGGGAATCAGAGAGTAGAGGGGCAGACACCGGGTGAATACACAGAACCATTGTCAGAGTGTCGGGGAATCAGAGAGTAGAGGGGCAGACATAGGGTGAATACACAGAATCACTGTCAGAGTGACGGGGAATCAGAGAGAAGAGGGGCAGACACAGGGTGAATACACAGAACCATTGTCAGAGTGACGGGGAATCGGAGAGTAGAGGGGCAGACACAGGGTGAATACACTGAATCATTGTCAGAGTGACGGGGAATCAGAGAGTAGAGGGACAGACACAGGGTGAATGCACAGAATCATTGTCAGAGGGACGGGGAATCAGAGAGTAGAGGGGCAGACACCGGGTGAATACACAGAACTATTGTCAGAGTGTCGGGGAATCAGAGAGTAGAGGGGCAGACACAGGGTGAATACACAGAATCACTGTCAGAGTGACGGGGAATCAGAGAGAAGAGGGGCAGACACAGGGTGAATACACAGAACCATTGTCAGAGTGACGGGGAATCGGAGAGTAGAGGGGCAGACACAGGGTGAATACACTGAATCATTGTCAGAGTGACGGGGAATCAGAGAGTAGAGGGGCAGACACAGGGTGAATGCACAGAATCATTGTCAGAGGGACGGGGAATCAGAGAGTAGAGGGGCAGACACAGGGTGAATACACAGAATCACTGTCAGAGGGACGGGGAATCAGAGAGTAGAGGGGCAGATACAGGGTGAATACACAGAATCATTGTCAGAGGGATGGGGAATCAGAGAGTAGAGGGGCAGACACAGGGTGAATACACAGAATCATTGTCAGAGGGACGGGGAATCAGAGAGTAGAGGGGCAGACACAGGGTGAATACACAGAATCACTGTCAGAGGGAAGGGGAATCAGAGAGTAGAGGGGCAGACACTGGGTGAATACACAGAATCATTGTCAGAGGGTCGGGGAATCAGAGAGTAGAGGGGCAGACACAGTGTGAATACACAGAATCATTGTCAGAGGGACGGGGAATCAGAGAGTAGAGGGGCAGACACAGGGTGGATGCACAGAATCATTGTCAGAGGGACGGGGAATCAGAGAGTAGAGGGGCAGACACAGGGTGAATACACAGAATCACTGTCAGAGGGACGGGGAATCAGAGAGTAGAGGGGCAGACACCGGGTGAATACACAGAATCACTGTCAGAGGGTCGGGGAATCAGAGAGTAGAGGGGCAGACACAGGGTGAATACACAGAATCATTGTCAGAAGGATGGGGAATCAGAGAGTAGAGGGGCAGACACCGGGTGAATACACAGAACCATTGTCAGAGAGACGGGGAATCAGAGAGAGAGGGGCAGACACAGGGTGAATACACAGAATCACTGTCCGAGGGACGGGGAATCGGAGAGTAGAGGGGCAGACACAGGGTGAATACACAGAATCACTGTCAGCGTGACGGGGAATCAGAGAGAGAGGGGCAGACACAGGGTGAATACACAGAATCTCTGTCCGAGGGACGGGGAATCGGAGAGTAGAGGGGCAGACACAGGGTGAATACACAGATTCATTGTCAGAGTGACGGGGAATCAGAGAGTAGAGGGGCAGACACAGGGTGAATACACAGAACCATTGTCAGAGTGACGGGGAATCAGAGAGTAGAGGGTCAGACACGGTGAATACAGAGAATCACTGTCAGAGAGACGGGGAATCAGAGAGTAGAGGGGCAGACACAGGGTGAATACACAGAATCACTGTCAGAGAGACGGGGAATCAGAGAGTAGAGGGGCAGACACAGGGTGAATACACAGAATCATTGTCAGAGGGACGGGGAATCAGAGAGTAGAGGGGCAGACACGGTGAATACACAGAATCATTGTCAGAGGGACGGGGAATCAGAGAGTAGAGGGGCAGACACAGGGTGAATGCACAGAACCACAGTCAGAGGGACGGGGAATCAGAGAGTAGAGGCGCAGACACCGGGTGAATACACAGAATCACTGTCAGAGGGACGGGGAATCAGAGAGTAGGGGGGCAGACACCGGGTGAATACACAGAATCATTGTCAGAGGGACGGGGAATCAGAGAGTAGAGGGGCAGACACCGGGTGAAAACACAGAATCATTGTCAGAGGAACGGGGAATCAGAGAGTAGAGGGGCAGACACCGGGTGAATACACAGAATCATTGTCAGAGGGACGGGGAATCAGAGAGTAGAGGGGCAGACACAGGGTGAATACACAGAATCATTGTCAGAGGGACGGGGAATCAGAGAGTAGAGGGGCAGACACAGGGTGAATACACAGAATCACTGTCCGAGGGACGGGGAATCAGAGAGTAGAGGGGCAGACACAGGGTGAATACACAGAATCAATGTCAGAGGGACGGGGAATCAGAGAGTAGAGGGGCAGACACAGGGTGAATACACAGAATCACTGTCAGAGGGACGGGGAATCAGAGAGTAGAGCGGCAGACACAGGGTAAATATACAGAATCATTGTCAGAAGGATGGGGAATCAGAGAGTAGAGGGGCAGACACCGGGTGAATACACAGAACCATTGTCAGAGTGTCGGGGAATCAGAGAGTAGAGGGGCAGACACAGGGTGAATACACAGAATCACTGTCAGAGTGACGGGGAATCAGAGAGAAGAGGGGCAGACACAGGGTGAATACACAGAACCATTGTCAGAGTGACGGGGAATCGGAGAGTAGAGGGGCAGACACAGGGTGAATACACTGAATCATTGTCAGAGTGACGGGGAATCAGAGAGTAGAGGGACAGACACAGGGTGAATGCACAGAATCATTGTCAGAGGGACGGGGAATCAGAGAGTAGAGGGGCAGACACCGGGTGAATACACAGAACCATTGTCAGAGTGTCGGGGAATCAGAGAGTAGAGGGGCAGACACAGGGTGAATACACAGAATCACTGTCAGAGTGACGGGGAATCAGAGAGAAGAGGGGCAGACACAGGGTGAATACACAGAACCATTGTCAGAGTGACGGGGAATCGGAGAGTAGAGGGGCAGACACAGGGTGAATACACTGAATCATTGTCAGAGTGACGGGGAATCAGAGAGTAGAGGGGCAGACACAGGGTGAATGCACAGAATCATTGTCAGAGGGACGGGGAATCAGAGAGTAGAGGGGCAGACACAGGGTGAATACACAGAATCACTGTCAGAGGGACGGGGAATCAGAGAGTAGAGGGGCAGATACAGGGTGAATACACAGAATCATTGTCAGAGGGATGGGGAATCAGAGAGTAGAGGGGCAGACACAGGGTGAATACACAGAATCATTGTCAGAGGGACGGGGAATCAGAGAGTAGAGGGGCAGACACAGTGTGAATACACAGAATCATTGTCAGAGGGACGGGGAATCAGAGAGTAGAGGGGCAGACACAGGGTGGATGCACAGAATCATTGTCAGAGGGACGGGGAATCAGAGAGTAGAGGGGCAGACACAGGGTGAATACACAGAATCACTGTCAGAGGGACGGGGAATCAGAGAGTAGAGGGGCAGACACCGGGTGAATACACAGAATCACTGTCAGAGGGTCGGGGAATCAGAGAGTAGAGGGGCAGACACAGGGTGAATACACAGAATCATTGTCAGAAGGATGGGGAATCAGAGAGTAGAGGGGCAGACACCGGGTGAATACACAGAACCATTGTCAGAGAGACGGGGAATCAGAGAGAGAGGGGCAGACACAGGGTGAATACACAGAATCACTGTCCGAGGGACGGGGAATCGGAGAGTAGAGGGGCAGACACAGGGTGAATACACAGAATCACTGTCAGAGTGACGGGGAATCAGAGAGAGAGGGGCAGACACAGGGTGAATACACAGAATCTCTGTCCGAGGGACGGGGAATCGGAGAGTAGAGGGGCAGACACAGGGTGAATACACAGATTCATTGTCAGAGTGACGGGGAATCAGAGAGTAGAGGGGCAGACACAGGGTGAATACACAGAACCATTGTCAGAGTGACGGGGAATCAGAGAGTAGAGGGTCAGACACGGTGAATACAGAGAATCACTGTCAGAGAGACGGGGAATCAGAGAGTAGAGGGGCAGACACAGGGTGAATACACAGAATCACTGTCAGAGAGACGGGGATTCAGAGAGTAGAGGGGCAGACACAGGGTGAATACACAGAATCATTGTCAGAGGGACGGGGAATCAGAGAGTAGAGGGGCAGACACAGGGTGAATACACAGAATCATTGTCAGAGGGACGGGGAATCAGAGAGTAGAGGGGCAGACACAGGGTGAATGCACAGAACCACAGTCAGAGGGACGGGGAATCAGAGAGTAGAGGCGCAGAGACTGGGTGAATACACAGAATCACTGTCAGAGGGACGGGGAATCAGAGAGTAGAGGGGCAGATACAGGGTGAATACACAGAATCACTGTCAGAGGGACGGGGAATCAGAGAGTAGAGGGGCAGACACCGGGTGAACACACAGAATCACTGTCAGAGGGTCGGGGAATCAGAGAGTAGAGGGGCAGACACAGGGTGAATACACAGAATCTTTGTCAGAGGGACGGTGAATCAGAGAGTAGAGGGGCAGACACAGGGTGAATACACAGAATCATTGTCAGAGGAACGGGGAATCAGAGAGTAGAGGGGCCGACACAGGGTAAATATACAGAATCATTGTCAGAAGGATGGGGAATCAGAGAGTAGAGGGGCAGACACCGGGTGAATACACAGAACCATTGTCAGAGAGACGGGGAATCAGAGAGAGAGGGGCAGACACACGGTGAATACACAGAATCACTGTCCGA
Organism: Hypanus sabinus; assembly: GCF_030144855.1. Lineage (NCBI taxonomy): Eukaryota > Metazoa > Chordata > Chondrichthyes > Myliobatiformes > Dasyatidae > Hypanus > Hypanus sabinus. The sequence goes on from NW_026778907.1 coordinate 6,693, forward strand.
GGGACGGGGAATCAGAGAGTAGAGGGGCAGACACAGGGTGAATACACAGAATCATTGTCAGAGGGACGGGGAATCGGAGAGTAGAGGGGCAGACACAGGGTGAATACACAGAATCACTGTCAGAGTGACGGGGAATCAGAGAGAGAGGGGCAGACACAGGGTGAATACACAGAATCACTGTCAGAGTGACGGGGAATCAGAGAGAGAGGGGCAGACACAGGGTGAATACACAGAATCACTGTCCGAGGGACGGGGAATCGGAGAGTAGAGGGGCAGACACAGGGTGAATACACAGAAGCATTGTCAGAGGGACGGTGAATCAGAGAGTAGAGGGGCAGACACAGGGTGAATACACAGAATCACTGTCAGGGGGACGGGGAATCAGAGAGTAGAGGGGCATACAGTGGGTGAATACACAGAATAATTGTCAGAGGGACGTGGAATCAGAGAGTAGAGGGGCAGAGACTGGGTGAATACACAGAATCACTGTCAGAGGGACGGGGAATCAGAGAGTAGAGGGGCAGGCACAGGGTGAATACACAGAATCATTGTCAGAGGGACGGGGAATCAGAGAGTAGAGGGGCAGACACAGGGTGAATACACAGAATCACTGTCAGAGGGACGGGGAATCAGAGAGTACAGGGGCAGACACAGGGTGAATACACAGAATCACTGTCAGAGGGACGGGGAATCAGAGAGTAGAGGGGCAGACACAGGGTGAATACACAGAATCACTGTCAGAGGGACGGGGAATCAGAGAGTAGAGTGGCAGACACAGGGTGAATACACAGAATCTTTGTCAGAGGGACGGGGAATCAGAGAGTAGAGGGGCAGACACAGGGTGAATACACAGAATCACTGTCAGAGTGACGGGGAATCAGAGAGTAGAGGGGCAGACACAGGGTGAATACACAGAATCATTGTCAGAGGGACGGGGAATCAGAGAGTAGAGGGGCAGACACAGGGTGAATACACAGAATCATTGTCAGAGGGACGGGGAATCAGAGAGTAGAGGGGCAGACACAGGGTGAATGCACAGAACCACAGTCAGAGGGACGGGGAATCAGAGAGTAGAGGCGCAGACACCGGGTGAATACACAGAATCATTGTCAGAGGGACGGGGAATCAGAGAGTAGAGGGGCAGACACCGGGTGAAAACACAGAATCATTGTCAGAGGAACGGGGAATCAGAGAGTAGAGGGGCAGACACAGGGTGAATACACAGAATCACTGTCCGAGGGACGGGGAATCGGAGAGTAGAGGGGCAGACACAGGGTGAATACACAGAATCATTGTCAGAGGGACGGGGAATCAGAGAGTAGAGGGGCAGACACTGGGTGAATACACAGAATCACTGTCACAGTGACGCAGAATCAGAGAGTAGAGGGGCAGACACAGGGTGAATACACAGAATCACTGTCAGAGAGACGGGGAATCAGAGAGTAGAGGGGCAGACACAGGGTGAATACACAGAATCATTGTCAGAGGGACGGGGAATCAGAGAGTAGAGGGGCAGACACAGGGTGAATACGCAGAATCATTGTCAGAGTGACGGGGAATCAGAGAGTAGAGGGGCAGACACAGGGTGAATACACAGAATCATTGTCAGAGGGACGGGGAATCAGAGAGTAGAGGGGCAGACACGGGGTGAATGCACAGAACCACAGTCAGAGGGACGGGGAATCAGAGAGTAGAGGTGCAGACACCGGGTGAATACACAGAATCACTGTCAGAGGGACGGGGAATCAGAGAGTAGAGGGGCAGATACATGGTGAATACACAGAATCACTGTCAGAGGGACGGGGAATCAGAGAGTAGAGGGGCAGATACAGGGTGAATACACAGAATCATTGTCAGAGGGATGGGGAATCAGAGAGTAGAGGGGCAGACACAGTGTGAATACACAGAATCATTGTCAGAGGGACGGGGAATCAGAGAGTAGAGGGGCAGACACAGTGTGAATACACAGAATCATTGTCAGAGGGACGGGGAATCAGAGAGTAGAGGGGCAGACACAGGGTGGATGCACAGAATCATTGTCAGAGGGACGGGGAATCAGAGAGTAGAGGGGCAGACACAGGGTGAATACACAGAATCACTGTCAGAGGGACGGGGAATCAGAGAGTAGAGGGGCAGACACCGGGTGAATACACAGAATCACTGTCAGAGGGTCGGGGAATCAGAGAGTAGAGGGGCAGACACAGGGTGAATACACAGAATCATTGTCAGAAGGATGGGGAATTAGAGAGTAGAGGGGCAGACACCGGGTGAATACACAGAACCATTGTCAGAGAGACGGGGAATCAGAGAGAGAGGGGCAGACACAGGGTGAATACACAGAATCACTGTCCGAGGGACGGGGAATCGGAGAGTAGAGGGGCAGACACAGGGTGAATACACAGAATCACTGTCAGAGTGACGGGGAATCAGAGAGAGAGGGGCAGACACAGGGTGAATACACCTAATCTCTGTCCGAGGGACGGGGAATCGGAGAGTAGAGGGGCAGACACCGGGTGAATACACAGAATCATTGTCAGAGGGACGGGGAATCAGAGAGTAGAGGGGCAGACACCGGGTGAAAACACAGAATCATTGTCAGAGGAACGGGGAATCAGAGAGTAGAGGGGCAGACACCGGGTGAATACACAGAATCATTGTCAGAGGGACGGGGAATCGGAGAGTAGAGGGGCAGACACAGGGTGAATACACAGATTCATTGTCAGAGTGACGGGGAATCAGAGAGTAGAGGGGCAGACACAGGGTGAATACACAGAACCATTGTCAGAGTGACGTGGAATCAGAGAGTAGAGGGTCAGACACGGTGAATACAGAGAATCACTCTCAGAGAGACGGGGAATCAGAGAGTAGAGGGGCAGACACAGGGTGAATACACAGAATCACTGTCAGCGGGACGGGGAATCAGAGAGTAGAGGGGCAGACACAGGGTGAATACACAGAATCATTGTCAGAGGGACGGGGAATCAGAGAGTAGAGGGGCAGACACAGGGTGAATACACAGAATCATTGTCAGAGGGACGGGGAATCAGAGAGTAGAGGGGCAGACACAGGGTGAATGCACAGAACCACAGTCAGAGGGACGGGGAATCAGAGAGTAGAGGCGCAGACACCGGGTGAATACACAGAATCATTGTCAGAGGGACGGGGAATCAGAGAGTAGAGGGGCAGACACCGGGTGAAAACACAGAATCATTGTCAGAGGAACGGGGAATCAGAGAGTAGAGGGGCAGACACAGGGTGAATACACAGAATCACTGTCCGAGGGACGGGGAATCGGAGAGTAGAGGGGCAGACACAGGGTGAATACACAGAATCATTGTCAGAGGGACGGGGAATCAGAGAGTAGAGGGGCAGACACTGGGTGAATACACAGAATCACTGTCACAGTGACGCGGAATCAGAGAGTAGAGGGGCAGACACAGGGTGAATACACAGAATCACTGTCAGAGAGACGGGGAATCAGAGAGTAGAGGGGCAGACACAGGGTGAATACACAGAATCATTGTCAGAGGGACGGGGAATCAGAGAGTAGAGGGGCAGACACAGGGTGAATACGCAGAATCATTGTCAGAGTGACGGGGAATCAGAGAGTAGAGGGGCAGACACAGGGTGAATACACAGAATCATTGTCAGAGGGACGGGGAATCAGAGAGTAGAGGGGCAGACACGGGGTGAATGCACAGAACCACAGTCAGAGGGACGGGGAATCAGAGAGTAGAGGTGCAGACACCGGGTGAATACACAGAATCACTGTCAGAGGGACGGGGAATCAGAGAGTAGAGGGGCAGATACATGGTGAATACACAGAATCACTGTCAGAGGGACGGGGAATCAGAGAGTAGAGGGGCAGATACAGGGTGAATACACAGAATCATTGTCAGAGGGATGGGGAATCAGAGAGTAGAGGGGCAGACACAGTGTGAATACACAGAATCATTGTCAGAGGGACGGGGAATCAGAGAGTAGAGGGGCAGACACAGTGTGAATACACAGAATCATTGTCAGAGGGACGGGGAATCAGAGAGTAGAGGGGCAGACACAGGGTGGATGCACAGAATCATTGTCAGAGGGACGGGGAATCAGAGAGTAGAGGGGCAGACACAGGGTGAATACACAGAATCACTGTCAGAGGGACGGGGAATCAGAGAGTAGAGGGGCAGACACCGGGTGAATACACAGAATCACTGTCAGAGGGTCGGGGAATCAGAGAGTAGAGGGGCAGACACAGGGTGAATACACAGAATCATTGTCAGAAGGATGGGGAATCAGAGAGTAGAGGGGCAGACACCGGGTGAATACACAGAACCATTGTCAGAGAGACGGGGAATCAGAGAGAGAGGGGCAGACACAGGGTGAATACACAGAATCACTGTCCGAGGGACGGGGAATCGGAGAGTAGAGGGGCAGACACAGGGTGAATACACAGAATCACTGTCAGAGTGACGGGGAATCAGAGAGAGAGGGGCAGACACAGGGTGAATACACCTAATCTCTGTCCGAGGGACGGGGAATCGGAGAGTAGAGGGGCAGACACCGGGTGAATACACAGAATCATTGTCAGAGGGACGGGGAATCAGAGAGTAGAGGGGCAGACACCGGGTGAAAACACAGAATCATTGTCAGAGGAACGGGGAATCAGAGAGTAGAGGGGCAGACACCGGGTGAATACACAGAATCATTGTCAGAGGGACGGGGAATCGGAGAGTAGAGGGGCAGACACAGGGTGAATACACAGATTCATTGTCAGAGTGACGGGGAATCAGAGAGTAGAGGGGCAGACACAGGGTGAATACACAGAACCATTGTCAGAGGGACGTGGAATCAGAGAGTAGAGGGTCAGACACGGTGAATACAGAGAATCACTCTCAGAGAGACGGGGAATCAGAGAGTAGAGGGGCAGACACAGGGTGAATACACAGAATCACTGTCAGCGGGACGGGGAATCAGAGAGTAGAGGGGCAGACACAGGGTGAATACACAGAATCATTGTCAGAGGGACGGGGAATCAGAGAGTAGAGGGGCAGACACAGGGTGAATACACAGAATCATTGTCAGAGGGACCGGGAATCAGAGAGTAGAGGGGCAGACACAGGGTGAATGCACAGAACCACAGTCAGAGGGACGGGGAATCAGAGAGTAGAGGCGCAGACACCGGGTGAATACACAGAATCACTGTCAGAGGGACGGGGAATCAGAGAGTAGAGGGGCAGATACAGGGTGAATACACAGAATCACTGTCAGAGGGACGGGGAATCAGAGAGTAGAGGGGCAGACACCGGGTGAATACACAGAATCACTGTCAGAGGGTCGGGGAATCAGGGAGTAGAGGGGCAGACACAGGGTGAATACACAGAATCTTTGTCAGAGGGACGGTGAATCAGAGAGTAGAGGGGCAGACACAGGGTGAATACACAGAATCATTGTCAGAGGAACGGGGAATCAGAGAGTAGAGGGGCCGACACAGGGTAAATATACAGAATCATTGTCAGAAGGATGGGGAATCAGAGAGTAGAGGGGCAGACACCGGGTGAATACACAGAACCATTGTCAGAGAGACGGGGAATCAGAGAGAGAGGGGCAGACACACGGTGAATACACAGAATCAGTGTCCGAGGGACGGGGAATCAGAGAGTAGAGGGGCAGACACAGGGTGAATACACAGAATCACTGTCAGAGTGACGGGGAATCAGAGAGAGAGGGGCAGACACAGGGTGAATACACAGAATCACTGTCCGAGGGACGGGGAATCGGAGAGTAGAGGGGCAGACACAGGGTGAATACACAGAAGCATTGTCAGAGGGACGGTGAATCAGAGAGTAGAGGGGCAGACACAGGGTGAATACACAGAATCACTGTCAGGGGGACGGGGAATCAGAGAGTAGAGGGGCAGACAGTGGGTGAATACACAGAATAATTGTCAGAGGGACGTGGAATCAGAGAGTAGAGGGGCAGAGACTGGGTGAATACACAGAATCACTGTCAGAGGGACGGGGAATCAGAGAGTAGAGGGGCAGGCACAGGGTGAATACACAGAATCATTGTCAGAGGCACGGGGAATCAGAGAGTAGAGGGGCAGACACAGGGTGAATACACAGAATCACTGTCAGAGGGACGGGGAATCAGAGAGTAGAGGGGCAGACACAGGGTGAATACACAGAATCACTGTCAGAGGGACGGGGAATCAGAGAGTAGAGGGGCAGACACAGGGTGAATACACAGAATCACTGTCAGAGGGACGGGGAATCAGAGAGTAGAGTGGCAGACACAGGGTGAATACACAGAATCACTGTCAGAGGGACGGGGAATCAGAGAGTAGAGGGGCAGATACATGGTGAATACACAGAATCACTGTCAGGGGGACGGGGAATCAGAGAGTAGAGGGGCAGACAGTGGGTGAATACACAGAATAATTGTCAGAGGGACGTGGAATCAGAGAGTAGAGGGGCCGACACAGGGTAAATATACAGAATCATTGTCAGAAGGATGGGGAATCAGAGAGTAGAGGGGCAGACACCGGGTGAATACACAGAACCATTGTCAGAGAGACGGGGAATCAGAGAGAGAGGGGCAGACACACGGTGAATACACAGAATCACTGTCCGAGGGACGGGGAATCAGAGAGTAGAGGGGCAGACACAGGGTGAATACACAGAATCACTGTCAGAGTGACGGGGAATCAGAGAGAGAGGGGCAGACACAGGGTGAATACACAGAATCACTGTCAGGGGGACGGGGAATCAGAGAGTAGAGGGGCAGACAGTGGGTGAATACACAGAATAATTGTCAGAGGGACGTGGAATCAGAGAGTAGAGGGGCCGACACAGGGTAAATATACAGAATCATTGTCAGAAGGATGGGGAATCAGAGAGTAGAGGGGCAGACACAGGGTGAATACACAGAATCACTGTCAGAGTGACGGGGAATCAGAGAGTAGAGGGGCAGACAGTGGGTGAATACACAGAATAATTGTCAGAGGGACGTGGAATCAGAGAGTAGAGGGGCCGACACAGGGTAAATATACAGAATCATTGTCAGAAGGATGGGGAATCAGAGAGTAGAGGGGCAGACACCGGGTGAATACACAGAACCATTGTCAGAGAGACGGGGAATCAGAGAGAGAGGGGCAGACACACGGTGAATACACAGAATCACTGTCCGAGGGACGGGGAATCAGAGAGTAGAGGGGCAGACACAGGGTGAATACACAGAATCACTGTCAGAGTGACGGGGAATCAGAGAGAGAGGGGCAGACACAGGGTGAATACACAGAATCACTGTCAGGGGGACGGGGAATCAGAGAGTAGAGGGGCAGACACAGGGTGAATACACAGAATCATTGTCAGAGGGTCGGGGAATCAGAGAGTAGAGGGGCAGACACAGGGTGAATACATAGAATCACTGTCAGAGTGACGGGGAATCAGAGAGTAGAGTGGCAGACACAGGGTGAATACACAGAATCTTTGTCAGAGGGACGGTGAATCAGAGAGTAGAGGGGCAGACACCGGGTGAATACACAGAATCACTGTCAGAGGAACGTGGAATCAGAGAGTAGAGGGGCCGACACAGGGTAAATATACAGAATCATTGTCAGAAGGATGGGGAATCAGAGAGTAGAGGCGCAGACACCGGGTGAATACACAGAATCACTGTCAGAGGGACGGGGAATCAGAGAGTAGAGGGGCAGATACAGGGTGAATACACAGAATCACTGTCAGAGGGACGGGGAATCAGAGAGTAGAGGGGCAGACACCGGGTGAATACACAGAATCACTGTCAGAGGGTCGGGGAATCAGGGAGTAGAGGGGCAGACACAGGGTGAATACACAGAATCTTTGTCAGAGGGACGGTGAATCAGAGAGTAGAGGGGCAGACACAGGGTGAATACACAGAATCATTGTCAGAGGAACGGGGAATCAGAGAGTAGAGGGGCCGACACAGGGTAAATATACAGAATCATTGTCAGAAGGATGGGGAATCAGAGAGTAGAGGGGCAGACACCGGGTGAATACACAGAACCATTGTCAGAGAGACGGGGAATCAGAGAGAGAGGGGCAGACACACGGTGAATACACAGAATCAGTGTCCGAGGGACGGGGAATCAGAGAGTAGAGGGGCAGACACAGGGTGAATACACAGAATCACTGTCAGAGTGACGGGGAATCAGAGAGAGAGGGGCAGACACAGGGTGAATACACAGAATCACTGTCCGAGGGACGGGGAATCGGAGAGTAGAGGGGCAGACACAGGGTGAATACACAGAAGCATTGTCAGAGGGACGGTGAATCAGAGAGTAGAGGGGCAGACACAGGGTGAATACACAGAATCACTGTCAGGGGGACGGGGAATCAGAGAGTAGAGGGGCAGACAGTGGGTGAATACACAGAATAATTGTCAGAGGGACGTGGAATCAGAGAGTAGAGGGGCAGAGACTGGGTGAATACACAGAATCACTGTCAGAGGGACGGGGAATCAGAGAGTAGAGGGGCAGGCACAGGGTGAATACACAGAATCATTGTCAGAGGCACGGGGAATCAGAGAGTAGAGGGGCAGACACAGGGTGAATACACAGAATCACTGTCAGAGGGACGGGGAATCAGAGAGTAGAGGGGCAGACACAGGGTGAATACACAGAATCACTGTCAGAGGGACGGGGAATCAGAGAGTAGAGGGGCAGACACAGGGTGAATACACAGAATCACTGTCAGAGGGACGGGGAATCAGAGAGTAGAGTGGCAGACACAGGGTGAATACACAGAATCACTGTCAGAGGGACGGGGAATCAGAGAGTAGAGGGGCAGATACATGGTGAATACACAGAATCACTGTCAGGGGGACGGGGAATCAGAGAGTAGAGGGGCAGACAGTGGGTGAATACACAGAATAATTGTCAGAGGGACGTGGAATCAGAGAGTAGAGGGGCCGACACAGGGTAAATATACAGAATCATTGTCAGAAGGATGGGGAATCAGAGAGTAGAGGGGCAGACACCGGGTGAATACACAGAACCATTGTCAGAGAGACGGGGAATCAGAGAGAGAGGGGCAGACACACGGTGAATACACAGAATCACTGTCCGAGGGACGGGGAATCAGAGAGTAGAGGGGCAGACACAGGGTGAATACACAGAATCACTGTCAGAGTGACGGGGAATCAGAGAGAGAGGGGCAGACACAGGGTGAATACACAGAATCACTGTCAGGGGGACGGGGAATCAGAGAGTAGAGGGGCAGACAGTGGGTGAATACACAGAATAATTGTCAGAGGGACGTGGAATCAGAGAGTAGAGGGGCCGACACAGGGTAAATATACAGAATCATTGTCAGAAGGATGGGGAATCAGAGAGTAGAGGGGCAGACACAGGGTGAATACACAGAATCACTGTCAGAGTGACGGGGAATCAGAGAGTAGAGGGGCAGACAGTGGGTGAATACACAGAATAATTGTCAGAGGGACGTGGAATCAGAGAGTAGAGGGGCCGACACAGGGTAAATATACAGAATCATTGTCAGAAGGATGGGGAATCAGAGAGTAGAGGGGCAGACACCGGGTGAATACACAGAACCATTGTCAGAGAGACGGGGAATCAGAGAGAGAGGGGCAGACACACGGTGAATACACAGAATCACTGTCCGAGGGACGGGGAATCAGAGAGTAGAGGGGCAGACACAGGGTGAATACACAGAATCACTGTCAGAGTGACGGGGAATCAGAGAGAGAGGGGCAGACACAGGGTGAATACACAGAATCACTGTCAGGGGGACGGGGAATCAGAGAGTAGAGGGGCAGACACAGGGTGAATACACAGAATCATTGTCAGAGGGTCGGGGAATCAGAGAGTAGAGGGGCAGACACAGGGTGAATACATAGAATCACTGTCAGAGTGACGGGGAATCAGAGAGTAGAGTGGCAGACACAGGGTGAATACACAGAATCTTTGTCAGAGGGACGGTGAATCAGAGAGTAGAGGGGCAGACACCGGGTGAATACACAGAATCACTGTCAGAGGAACGTGGAATCAGAGAGTAGAGGGGCCGACACAGGGTAAATATACAGAATCATTGTCAGAAGGATGGGGAATCAGAGAGTAGAGGGGCAGACACCGGGTGAATACACAGAACCATTGTCAGAGAGACGGGGAATCAGAGAGAGAGGGACAGACACACGGTGAATACACAGAATCACTATCCGAGGGACGGGGAATCAGAGAGTAGAGGGGCAGACACAGGTTAATACACAGAATCACTGTCAGAGTGACGGGGAACAGAGAGTAGAGGGGCAGACACAGGGTGAATTCACAGAATCACTGTCCGAGGGACGTGGAATCGGAGAGTAGAGGGGCAGACACAGGGTGAATACACAGAATCATTGTCAGAGGGACGGTGAATCAGAGAATAGAGGGGCAGACACAGGGTGAATACACAGAATCACTGTCAGGGGGACGGAGAATCAGAGAGTAGAGGGGCAGACACTGGGTGAATACACAGAATAATTGTCAGAGGGACGTGGAATCAGAGAGTAGAGGGGCAGACACTGGGTGAATACACAGAATCACTGTCAGAGGGACGGGGAATCAGAGAGTAGAGGGGCAGACACAGGGTGAATACACAGAATCTTTGTCAGAGGGACGGGGAATCAGAGAGTAGAGGGGCAGACACAGGGTGAATACACAGAATCACTGTCAGAGGGACGGGGAATCCGAGAGTAGAGGGGCAGACACAGGGTGAATACACAGAATCACTGTCAGAGGGACGGGGAATCAGAGAGTAGAGTGGCAGACACAGGGTGAATACACAGAATCTTTGTCAGAGGGACGGGGAATCAGAGAGTAGAGGGGCAGACACAGGCTGAATACACAGAATCACTGTCAGAGTGACGGGGAATCAGAGAGTCGAGGGGCAGACACAGGGTGAATACACAGAATCACTGTCCGAGGGACGGGGAATCGGAGAGTAGAGGGGCAGACACAGGGTGAATACACAGAATCATTGTCAGAGGGACGGGGAATCAGAGAGTAGAGGGGCAGACACAGGGTGAATACACAGAATCACTGTCAGAGGGACGGGGAATCAGAGAGTAGAGGGGCAGACACAGGGTGAATACACAGAATCACTGTCAGAGGGACGTGGAATCAGAGAGTAGAGGGGCAGACACTGGGTGAATACACAGAATCACTGTCAGAGGGACGTGGAATCAGAGAGTAGAGGGGCAGACACTGGGTGAATACACAGAATCACTGTCAGAGGGACGGGGAATCAGAGAGTAGAGGGGCAGACACAGTGTGAATACACAGAATCTTTGTCAGAGGGACGGGGAATCAGAGAGTAGAGGGGCAGACACAGGGTGAATACACAGAATCACTGTCAGAGGGACGGGGAATCCGAGAGTAGAGGGGCAGACACAGGGTGAATACACAGAATCACTGTCAGAGGGACGGGGAATCAGCGAGTAGAGTGGCAGACACAGGGTGAATACACAGAATCTGTGTCAGAGGGACGGGGAATCAGAGAGTAGAGGGGCAGACACAGGGTGAATACACAGAATCACTGTCAGAGTGACGGGGAATCAGAGAGCCGAGGGGCAGACACAGGGTGAATACACAGAATCACTGTCCGAGGGACGGGGAATCGGAGAGTAGAGGGGCAGACACAGGGTGAATACACAGAATCACTGTCAGAGTGACGCGGAATCAGAGAGTAGAGGGGCAGACACAGGGTGAATACACAGAATCACTGTCCGAGGGATGGGGAATCGGAGAGTAGAGGGGCAGACACAGGGTGAATACACAGAATCATTGTCAGAGGGACGGGGAATCAGAGAGTAGAGGGGCAGACACAGGGTGAATACACAGAATCATTGTCAGAGGGACGGGGAATCAGAGAGTAGAGGGGCAGACACTGGGTGAATACACTGAATCACTGTCAGAGAGACGTGGAATCAGTGAGTAGAGGGGCAGACACAGGGTGAATACACAGAATCACTGTCAGAGGGTCGGGGAATCAGAGAGTAGAGGGGCAGACACAGGGTGAATACACAGAATCACTGTCAGAGGGACGTGGAATCAGAGAGTAGAGGGGCAGACACAGGGTGAATACACAGAATCACTGTCAGAGGGACGGGGAATCAGAGAGTAGAGGGGCAGACACAGGATGAATACACAGAATCACTGTCAGAGGGACGTGGAATCAGAGAGCAGAGGGGCAGACACAGGGTGAATACACAGAATCACTGTCAGAGGGACGGGGAATCAGAGAGTAGAGGGGCAGACACAGGGTGAATACACAGAATCACTGTCAGAGGGTCGGGGAATCAGAGAGTAGAGGGGCAGACACAGGGTGAATACACAGAATCATCATCAGGGGGACGGGGAATCAGAGAGTAGAGGGGCAGACACAGGGTGAATACACAGAATCACTGTCAGAGGGACGTGGAATCAGAGAGTAGAGGGGCAGACACAGGGTGAATACACAGAATCACTGTCAGAGGGACGGGGAATCAGAGAGTAGAGGGGCAGACACAGGGTGAATACACAGAATCACTGTCAGAGGGACGTGGAATCAGAGAGTAGAGGGGCAGACACAGGGTGAATACACAGAATCACTGTCAGAGGGACGGGGAATCAGAGAGTAGAGGGGCAGACACAGGGTGAATACACAGAATCACTGTCAGAGGGACGGGGAATCAGAGAGTAGAGGGGCAGACACAGGGTGAATACACAGAATCACTGTCAGAGGGACGTGGAATCAGAGAGTAGAGGGGCAGACACAGGGTGAATACACAGAATCACTGTCAGAGGGACGGGGAATCAGAGAGTAGAGTGGCAGAGACAGGGTGAATACACAGAATCACTGTCAGAGGGACGGGGAATCAGAGAGTAGAGGGGCAGACACAGGGTGAATACACAGAATCTTTGTCAGAGGGACGGTGAATCAGAGAGTAGAGGGGCAGACACCGGTTGAATACACAGAATCACTGTCAGAGGAACGGGGAATCAGAGAGCAGGGGGGCCGACACAGGGTAAATATACAGAATCATTGTCAGAAGGATGGGGAATCAGAGAGTAGAGGGGCAGACACCGGGTGAATACACAGAACCATTGTCAGAGAGACGGGGAATCAGAGAGAGAGGGGCAGACACACGGTGAATACACAGAATCACTGTCCGAGGGACGGGGAATCAGAGAGTAAAGGGGCAGACACAGGGTGAATACACAGAATCACTGTCAGAGTGACGGGGAATCAGAGAGAGAGGGGCAGACACAGGGTGAATACACAGAATCACTGTCCGAGGGACGGGGAATCGGAGAGTAGAGGGGCAGACACAGGGTGAATACACAGAATCATTGTCAGAGGGACGGTGAATCAGAGAGTAGAGGGGCAGACACAGGGTGAATACACAGAATCACTGTCAGGGGGACGGGGAATCAGAGAGTAGAGGGGCAGACACTGGGTGAATACACAGAATCATTGTCAGAGAGACGGGGAATCAGAGAGTAGAGGGGCAGACACAGGGTGAATACACAGAATCACTGTCAGAGGGACGTGGAATCAGAGAGTAGAGGGGCAGACAATGGGTGAATACACAGAATCACTGTCAGAGGGACGGGGAATCAGAGAGTAGAGGGGCAGACACAGGGTGAATACACAGAATCTTTGTCAGAGGGACGGGGAATCAGAGAGTAGAGGGGCAGACACAGGGTGAATACACAGAATCACTGTCAGAGGGACGGGGAATCAGAGAGTAGAGGGGCAGACACAGGGTGAATACACAGAATCACTGTCAGAGGGACGGGGAATCAGAGAGTAGAGTGGCAGACACAGGGTGAATACACAGAATCTTTGTCAGAGTGACGGGGAATCAGAGAGTAGAGGGGCAGACACTGGGTGAATACACAGAATGACTGTCAGAGTGACGCGGAATCAGAGAGTAGAGGGGCAGACACAGGGTGAATACACAGAATCACTGTCCGAGGGACGGGGAATCGGAGAGTAGAGGGGCAGACACAGGGTGAATACACAGAATCATTGTCAGAGGGACGGGGAATCAGAGAGTAGAGGGGCAGACACAGGGTGAATACACAGAATCATTGTCAGAGGGACGGGGAATCAGAGAGTAGAGGGGCAGTCACAGGGTGAATACACAGAATCTCTGTCAGGGGGACGGGGAATCAGAGAGTAGAGGGGCAGACACTGGGTGAATACACTGAATCACTGTCAGAGGGACGTGGAATCAGTGAGTAGAGGGGCAGACACAGGGTGAATACAGAGAATCACTGTCAGAGGGTCGGGGAATCAGAGAGTAGAGGGGCAGACACAGGGTGAATACACAGAATCATCATCAGGGGGACGGGGAATCAGAGAGTAGAGGGGCAGACACAGGGTGAATACACAGAATCACTGTCAGAGGGACGTGGAATCAGAGAGTAGAGGGGCAGACACAGGGTGAATACACAGAATCACTGTCAGAGGGACGGGGAATCAGAGAGTAGAGGGGCAGACACAGGGTGAATACACAGAATCTTTGTCAGAGGGACGGGGAATCAGAGAGTAGAGGGGCAGACACAGGGTGAATACACAGAATCACTGTCAGAGGGACGGGGAATCCGAGAGTAGAGGGGCAGACACAGGGTGAATACACAGAATCACTGTCAGAGGGACGGGGAATCAGAGAGTAGAGTGGCAGACACAGGGTGAATACACAGAATCTTTGTCAGAGGGACGGGGAATCAGAGAGTAGAGGGGCAGACACAGGCTGAATACACAGAATCACTGTCAGAGTGACGGGGAATCAGAGAGTCGAGGGGCAGACACAGGGTGAATACACAGAATCACTGTCCGAGGGACGGGGAATCGGAGAGTAGAGGGGCAGACACAGGGTGAATACACAGAATCATTGTCAGAGGGACGGGGAATCAGAGAGTAGAGGGGCAGACACAGGGTGAATACACAGAATCACTGTCAGAGGGACGGGGAATCAGAGAGTAGAGGGGCAGACACAGGGTGAATACACAGAATCACTGTCAGAGGGACGTGGAATCAGAGAGTAGAGGGGCAGACACTGGGTGAATACACAGAATCACTGTCAGAGGGACGTGGAATCAGAGAGTAGAGGGGCAGACACTGGGTGAATACACAGAATCACTGTCAGAGGGACGGGGAATCAGAGAGTAGAGGGGCAGACACAGGGTGAATACACAGAATCTTTGTCAGAGGGACGGGGAATCAGAGAGTAAAGGGGCAGACACAGGGTGAATACACAGAATCACTGTCAGAGTGACGGGGAATCAGAGAGAGAGGGGCAGACACAGGGTGAATACACAGAATCACTGTCCGAGGGACGGGGAATCGGAGAGTAGAGGGGCAGACACAGGGTGAATACACAGAATCATTGTCAGAGGGACGGTGAATCAGAGAGTAGAGGGGCAGACACAGGGTGAATACACAGAATCACTGTCAGGGGGACGGGGAATCAGAGAATAGAGGGGCAGACACTGGGTGAATACACAGAATCATTGTCAGAGAGACGGGGAATCAGAGAGTAGAGGGGCAGACACAGGGTGAATACACAGAATCACTGTCAGAGGGACGTGGAATCAGAGAGTAGAGGGGCAGACAATGGGTGAATACACAGAATCACTGTCAGAGGGACGGGGAATCAGAGAGTAGAGGGGCAGACACAGGGTGAATACACAGAATCTTTGTCAGAGGGACGGGGAATCAGAGAGTAGAGGGGCAGACACAGGGTGAATACACAGAATCACTGTCAGAGGGACGGGGAATCAGAGAGTAGAGGGGCAGACACAGGGTGAATACACAGAATCACTGTCAGAGGGACGGGGAATCAGAGAGTAGAGTGGCAGACACAGGGTGAATACACAGAATCTTTGTCAGAGTGACGGGGAATCAGAGAGTAGAGGGGCAGACACAGGGTGAATACACAGAATGACTGTCAGAGTGACGCGGAATCAGAGAGTAGAGGGGCAGACACAGGGTGAATACACAGAATCACTGTCCGAGGGACGGGGAATCGGAGAGTAGAGGGGCAGACACAGGGTGAATACACAGAATCATTGTCAGAGGGACGGGGAATCAGAGAGTAGAGGGGCAGACACAGGGTGAATACACAGAATCATTGTCAGAGGGACGGGGAATCAGAGAGTAGAGGGGCAGTCACAGGGTGAATACACAGAATCTCTGTCAGGGGGACGGGGAATCAGAGAGTAGAGGGGCAGACACTGGGTGAATACACTGAATCACTGTCAGAGGGACGTGGAATCAGTGAGTAGAGGGGCAGACACAGGGTGAATACAGAGAATCACTGTCAGAGGGTCGGGGAATCAGAGAGTAGAGGGGCAGACACAGGGTGAATACACAGAATCATCATCAGGGGGACGGGGAATCAGAGAGTAGAGGGGCAGACACAGGGTGAATACACAGAATCACTGTCAGAGGGACGTGGAATCAGAGAGTAGAGGGGCAGACACAGGGTGAATACACAGAATCACTGTCAGAGGGACGGGGAATCAGAGAGTAGAGGGGCAGACACAGGGTGAATACACAGAATCTTTGTCAGAGGGACGGGGAATCAGAGAGTAGAGGGGCAGACACAGGGTGAATACACAGAATCACTGTCAGAGGGACGGGGAATCCGAGAGTAGAGGGGCAGACACAGGGTGAATACACAGAATCACTGTCAGAGGGACGGGGAATCAGAGAGTAGAGTGGCAGACACAGGGTGAATACACAGAATCTTTGTCAGAGGGACGGGGAATCAGAGAGTAGAGGGGCAGACACAGGCTGAATACACAGAATCACTGTCAGAGTGACGGGGAATCAGAGAGTCGAGGGGCAGACACAGGGTGAATACACAGAATCACTGTCCGAGGGACGGGGAATCGGAGAGTAGAGGGGCAGACACAGGGTGAATACACAGAATCATTGTCAGAGGGACGGGGAATCAGAGAGTAGAGGGGCAGACACAGGGTGAATACACAGAATCACTGTCAGAGGGACGGGGAATCAGAGAGTAGAGGGGCAGACACAGGGTGAATACACAGAATCACTGTCAGAGGGACGTGGAATCAGAGAGTAGAGGGGCAGACACTGGGTGAATACACAGAATCACTGTCAGAGGGACGTGGAATCAGAGAGTAGAGGGGCAGACACTGGGTGAATACACAGAATCACTGTCAGAGGGACGGGGAATCAGAGAGTAGAGGGGCAGACACAGTGTGAATACACAGAATCTTTGTCAGAGGGACGGGGAATCAGAGAGTAGAGGGGCAGACACAGGGTGAATACACAGAATCACTGTCAGAGGGACGGGGAATCCGAGAGTAGAGGGGCAGACACAGGGTGAATACACAGAATCACTGACAGAGGGACGGGGAATCAGAGAGTAGAGTGGCAGACACAGGGTGAATACACAGAATCTTTGTCAGAGGGACGGGGAATCAGAGAGTAGAGGGGCAGACACAGGGTGAATACACAGAATCACTGTCAGAGTGACGGGGAATCAGAGAGTCGAGGGGCAGACACAGGGTGAATACACAGAATCACTGTCCGAGGGACGGGGAATCGGAGAGTAGAGGGGCAGACACAGGGTGAATACACAGAATCACTGTCAGAGTGACGCGGAATCAGAGAGTAGAGGGGCAGACACAGGGTGAATACACAGAATCACTGTCCGAGGGATGGGTAATCGGAGAGTAGAGGGGCAGACACAGGGTGAATACACAGAATCATTGTCAGAGGGACGGGGAATCAGAGAGTTGAGGGGCAGACACAGGGTGAATACACAGAATCACTGTCAGGGGGACGGGGAATCAGAGAGTAGAGGGGCAGACACTGGGTGAATACACTGAATCACTGTCAGAGAGACGTGGAATCAGTGAGTAGAGGGGCAGACACAGGGTGAATACACAGAATCACTGTCAGAGGGTCGGGGAATCAGAGAGTAGAGGGGCAGACACAGGGTGAATACACAGAATCACTGTCAGAGGGACGTGGAATCAGAGAGTAGAGGGGCAGACACAGGGTGAATACACAGAATCACTGTCAGAGGGACGTGGAATCAGAGAGTAGAGGGGCAGACACAGGGTGAATACACAGAATCACTGTCAGAGGGACGGGGAATCAGAGAGTAGAGTGGCAGACACAGGGTGAATACACAGAATCACTGTCAGAGGGACGGGGAATCAGAGAGTAGAGGGGCAGATACATGGTGAATACACAGAATCACTGTCAGGGGGACGGGGAATCAGAGAGTAGAGGGGCAGACAGTGGGTGAATACACAGAATAATTGTCAGAGGGACGTGGAATCAGAGAGTAGAGGGGCCGACACAGGGTAAATATACAGAATCATTGTCAGAAGGATGGGGAATCAGAGAGTAGAGGGGCAGACACCGGGTGAATACACAGAACCATTGTCAGAGAGACGGGGAATCAGAGAGAGAGGGGCAGACACACGGTGAATACACAGAATCACTGTCCGAGGGACGGGGAATCAGAGAGTAGAGGGGCAGACACAGGGTGAATACACAGAATCACTGTCAGAGTGACGGGGAATCAGAGAGAGAGGGGCAGACACAGGGTGAATACACAGAATCACTGTCAGGGGGACGGGGAATCAGAGAGTAGAGGGGCAGACAGTGGGTGAATACACAGAATAATTGTCAGAGGGACGTGGAATCAGAGAGTAGAGGGGCCGACACAGGGTAAATATACAGAATCATTGTCAGAAGGATGGGGAATCAGAGAGTAGAGGGGCAGACACAGGGTGAATACACAGAATCACTGTCAGAGTGACGGGGAATCAGAGAGTAGAGGGGCAGACAGTGGGTGAATACACAGAATAATTGTCAGAGGGACGTGGAATCAGAGAGTAGAGGGGCCGACACAGGGTAAATATACAGAATCATTGTCAGAAGGATGGGGAATCAGAGAGTAGAGGGGCAGACACCGGGTGAATACACAGAACCATTGTCAGAGAGACGGGGAATCAGAGAGAGAGGGGCAGACACACGGTGAATACACAGAATCACTGTGCGAGGGACGGGGAATCAGAGAGTAGAGGGGCAGACACAGGGTGAATACACAGAATCACTGTCAGAGTGACGGGGAATCAGAGAGAGAGGGGCAGACACAGGGTGAATACACAGAATCACTGTCAGGGGGACGGGGAATCAGAGAGTAGAGGGGCAGACACAGGGTGAATACACAGAATCATTGTCAGAGGGTCGGGGAATCAGAGAGTAGAGGGGCAGACACAGGGTGAATACACAGAATCACTGTCAGAGGGACGTGGAATCAGAGAGTAGAGGGGCAGACACAGGGTGAATACACAGAATCACTGTCAGAGGGACGGGGAATCAGAGAGTAGAGGGGCAGACACAGGATGAATACACAGAATCACTGTCAGAGGGACGTGGAATCAGAGAGTAGAGGGGCAGACACAGGGTGAATACACAGAATCACTGTCAGAGGGACGGGGAATCAGAGAGTAGAGGGGCAGACACAGGGTGAATACACAGAATCACTGTCAGAGGGTCGGGGAATCAGAGAGTAGAGGGGCAGACACAGGGTGAATACACAGAATCATCATCAGGGGGACGGGGAATCAGAGAGTAGAGGGGCAGACACAGGGTGAATACACAGAATCACTGTCAGAGGGACGTGGAATCAGAGAGTAGAGGGGCAGACACAGGGTGAATACACAGAATCACTGTCAGAGGGACGGGGAATCAGAGAGTAGAGGGGCAGACACAGGGTGAATACACAGAATCACTGTCAGAGGGACGTGGAATCAGAGAGTAGAGGGGCAGACACAGGGTGAATACACAGAATCACTGTCAGAGGGACGGGGAATCAGAGAGTAGAGGGGCAGACACAGGGTGAATACACAGAATCACTGTCAGAGGGACGGGGAATCAGAGAGTAGAGGGGCAGACACAGGGTGAATACACAGAATCACTGTCAGAGGGACGTGGAATCAGAGAGTAGAGGGGCAGACACAGGGTGAATACACAGAATCACTGTCAGAGGGACGGGGAATCAGAGAGTAGAGTGGCAGAGACAGGGTGAATACACAGAATCACTGTCAGAGGGACGGGGAATCAGAGAGTAGAGGGGCAGACACAGGGTGAATACACAGAATCTTTGTCAGAGGGACGGTGAATCAGAGAGTAGAGGGGCAGACACCGGGTGAATACACAGAATCACTGTCAGAGGAACGGGGAATCAGAGAGCAGGGGGGCCGACACAGGGTAAATATACAGAATCATTGTCAGAAGGATGGGGAATCAGAGAGTAGAGGGGCAGACACCGGGTAAATACACAGAACCATTGTCAGAGAGACGGGGAATCAGAGAGAGAGGGGCAGACACACGGTGAATACACAGAATCACTGTCCGAGGGACGGGGAATCAGAGAGTAAAGGGGCAGACACAGGGTGAATACACAGAATCACTGTCAGAGTGACGGGGAATCAGAGAGAGAGGGGCAGACACAGGGTGAATACACAGAATTACTGTCCGAGGGACGGGGAATCGGAGAGTAGAGGGGCAGACACAGGGTGAATACACAGAATCATTGTCAGAGGGACGGTGAATCAGAGAGTAGAGGGGCAGACACAGGGTGAATACACAGAATCACTGTCAGGGGGACGGGAAACAGAGAGTAGAGGGGCAGACACTGGGTGAATACACAGAATCATTGTCAGAGAGACGGGGAATCAGAGAGTAGAGGGGCAAACACAGGGTGAATACACAGAATCAGTGTCAGAGGGACGGGGAATCAGAGAGTAGAGGGGCAGACACAGGGTGAATACACAGAATCACTGTCAGAGGGACGTGGAATCAGAGAGTAGAGGGGCAGACAATGGGTGAATACACAGAATCACTGTCAGAGGGACGGGGAATCAGAGAGTAGAGGGGCAGACACAGGGTGAATACACAGAATCTTTGTCAGAGGGACGGGGAATCAGAGAGTAGAGGGGCAGACACAGGGTGAATACACAGAATCACTGTCAGAGGGACGGGGAATCAGAGAGTAGAGGGGCAGACACAGGGTGAATACACAGAATCACTGTCAGAGGGACGGGGAATCAGAGAGTAGAGTGGCAGACACAGGGTGAATACACAGAATCTTTGTCAGAGGGACGGGGAATCAGAGAGTAGAGGGGCAGACACAGGGTGAATACACAGAATGACTGTCAGAGTGACGCGGAATCAGAGAGTAGAGGGGCAGACACAGGGTGAATACACAGAATCACTGTCCGAGGGACGGGGAATCGGAGAGTAGAGGGGCAGACACAGGGTGAATACACAGAATCATTGTCAGAGGGACGGGGAATCAGAGAGTAGAGGGGCAGACACAGGGTGAATACACAGAATCATTGTCAGAGGGACAGGGAATCAGAGAGTAGAGGGGCAGTCACAGGGTGAATACACAGAATCTCTGTCAGGGGGACGGGGAATCAGAGAGTAGAGGGGCAGACACTGGGTGAATACACTGAATCACTGTCAGAGGGACGTGGAATCAGTGAGTAGAGGGGCAGACACAGGGTGAATACAGAGAATCACTGTCAGAGGGTCGGGGAATCAGAGAGTAGAGGGGCAGACACAGGGTGAATACACAGAATCATCATCAGGGGGACGGGGAATCAGAGAGTAGAGGGGCAGACACAGGGTGAATACACAGAATCACTGTCAGAGGGACGTGGAATCAGAGAGTAGAGGGGCAGACACAGGGTGAATACACAGAATCACTGTCAGAGGGACGGGGAATCAGAGAGTAGAGGGGCAGACACAGGGTGAATACACAGAATCTTTGTCAGAGGGACGGGGAATCAGAGAGTAGAGGGGCAGACACAGGGTGAATACACAGAATCACTGTCAGAGGGACGGGGAATCCGAGAGTAGAGGGGCAGACACAGGGTGAATACACAGAATCACTGTCAGAGGGACGGGGAATCAGAGAGTAGAGTGGCAGACACAGGGTGAATACACAGAATCTTTGTCAGAGGGACGGGGAATCAGAGAGTAGAGGGGCAGACACAGGCTGAATACACAGAATCACTGTCAGAGTGACGGGTAATCAGAGAGTCGAGGGGCAGACACAGGGTGAATACACAGAATCACTGTCCGAGGGACGGGGAATCGGAGAGTAGAGGGGCAGACACAGGGTGAATACACAGAATCATTGTCAGAGGGACGGGGAATCAGAGAGTAGAGGGGCAGACACAGGGTGAATACACAGAATCACTGTCAGAGGGACGGGGAATCAGAGAGTAGAGGGGCAGACACAGGGTGAATACACAGAATCACTGTCAGAGGGACGTGGAATCAGAGAGTAGAGGGGCAGACACTGGGTGAATACACAGAATCACTGACAGAGGGACGGGGAATCAGAGAGTAGAGTGGCAGACACAGGGTGAATACACGGAATCTTTGTCAGAGGGACGGGGAATCAGAGAGTAGAGGGGCAGACACAGGGTGAATACACAGAATCACTGTCAGAGTGACGGGGAATCAGAGAGTCGAGGGGCAGACACAGGGTGAATACACAGAATCACTGTCCGAGGGACGGGGAATCGGAGAGTAGAGGGGCAGACACAGGGTGAATACAAAGAATCACTGTCAGAGTGACGCGGAATCAGAGAGTAGAGGGGCAGACACAGGGTGAATACACAGAATCACTGTCCGAGGGATGGGGAATCGGAGAGTAGAGGGGCAGACACAGGGTGAATACACAGAATCATTGTCAGAGTGACGGGTAATCAGAGAGTCGAGGGGCAGACACAGGGTGAATACACAGAATCACTGTCCGAGGGACGGGGAATCGGAGAGTAGAGGGGCAGACACAGGGTGAATACACAGAATCATTGTCAGAGGGACGGGGAATCAGAGAGTAGAGGGGCAGACACAGGGTGAATACACAGAATCACTGTCAGAGGGACGGGGAATCAGAGAGTAGAGGGGCAGACACAGGGTGAATACACAGAATCACTGTCAGAGGGACGTGGAATCAGAGAGTAGAGGGGCAGACACTGGGTGAATACACAGAATCACTGACAGAGGGACGGGGAATCAGAGAGTAGAGTGGCAGACACAGGGTGAATACACGGAATCTTTGTCAGAGGGACGGGGAATCAGAGAGTAGAGGGGCAGACACAGGGTGAATACACAGAATCACTGTCAGAGTGACGGGGAATCAGAGAGTCGAGGGGCAGACACAGGGTGAATACACAGAATCACTGTCCGAGGGACGGGGAATCGGAGAGTAGAGGGGCAGACACAGGGTGAATACAAAGAATCACTGTCAGAGTGACGCGGAATCAGAGAGTAGAGGGGCAGACACAGGGTGAATACACAGAATCACTGTCCGAGGGATGGGGAATCGGAGAGTAGAGGGGCAGACACAGGGTGAATACACAGAATCATTGTCAGAGGGACGGGGAATCAGAGAGTAGAGGGGCAGACACAGGGTGAATACACAGAATCATTGTCAGAGGGACGGGGAATCAGAGAGTTGAGGGGCAGACACAGGGTAAATACACAGAATCACTGTCAGGGGGACGGGGAATCAGAGAGTAGAGGGGCAGACACTGGGTGAATACACTGAATCACTGTCAGAGAGACGTGGAATCAGTGAGTAGAGGGGCAGACACAGGGTGAATACACAGAATCACTGTCAGAGGGTCGGGGAATCAGAGAGTAGAGGGGCAGACACAGGGTGAATACACAGAATCACTGTCAGAGGGACGTGGAATCAGAGAGTAGAGGGGCAGACACAGGGTGAATACACAGAATCACTGTCAGAGGGACGGGGAATCAGAGAGTAGAGGGGCAGACACAGGATGAATACACAGAATCACTGTCAGAGGGACGTGGAATCAGAGAGTAGAGGGGCAGACACAGGGTGAATACACAGAATCACTGTCAGAGGGACGGGGAATCAGAGAGTAGAGGGGCAGACACAGGGTGAATACACAGAATCACTGTCAGAGGGTCGGGGAATCAGAGAGTAGAGGGGCAGACACAGGGTGAATACACAGAATCATCATCAGGGGGGCGGGGAATCAGAGAGTAGAGGGGCAGACACAGGGTGAATACACAGAATCACTGTCAGAGGGACGTGGAATCAGAGAGTAGAGGGGCAGACACAGGGTGAATACACAGAATCACTGTCAGAGGGATGGGGAATCAGAGAGTAGAGGGGCAGACACAGGGTGAATACACAGAATCACTGTCAGAGGGACGTGGAATCAGAGAGTAGAGGGGCAGACACAGGGTGAATACACAGAATCACTGTCAGAGGGACGGGGAATCAGAGAGTAGAGGGGCAGACACAGGGTGAATACACAGAATCACTGTCAGAGGGACGGGGAATCAGAGAGTAGAGGGGCAGACACAGGGTGAATACACAGAATCACTGTCAGAGGGACGTGGAATCAGAGAGTAGAGGGGCAGACACAGGGTGAATACACAGAATCACTGTCAGAGGGACGGGGAATCAGAGAGTAGAGTGGCAGAC
The DNA here is from genome assembly GCF_030144855.1 of Hypanus sabinus. Classification (NCBI taxonomy): domain Eukaryota; kingdom Metazoa; phylum Chordata; class Chondrichthyes; order Myliobatiformes; family Dasyatidae; genus Hypanus; species Hypanus sabinus. Next base: position 31,242 of record NW_026778907.1, read on the forward strand.
ACAGGGTGAATACACAGAATCACTGTCAGAGGGACGGGGAATCAGAGAGTAGAGGGGCAGACACAGGGTGAATACACAGAATCTTTGTCAGAGGGACGGTGAATCAGAGAGTAGAGGGGCAGACACCGGGTGAATACACAGAATCACTGTCAGAGGAACGGGGAATCAGAGAGCAGAGGGGCAGACACAGGGTAAATATACAGAATCATTGTCAGAAGGATGGGGAATCAGAGAGTAGAGGGGCAGACACCGGGTGAATACACAGAACCATTGTCAGAGAGACGGGGAATCAGAGAGAGAGGGGCAGACACACGGTGAATACACAGAATCACTGTCCGAGGGACGGGGAATCAGAGAGTAAAGGGGCAGACACAGGGTGAATACACAGAATCACTGTCAGAGTGACGGGGAATCAGAGAGAGAGGGGCAGACACAGGGTGAATACACAGAATCACTGTCCGAGGGACGGGGAATCGGAGAGTAGAGGGGCAGACACAGGGTGAATACACAGAATCATTGTCAGAGGGACGGTGAATCAGAGAGTAGAGGGGCAGACACAGGGTGAATACACAGAATCACTGTCAGGGGGACGGGGAATCAGAGAGTAGAGGGGCAGACACTGGGTGAATACACAGAATCATTGTCAGAGAGACGGGGAATCAGAGAGTAGAGGGGCAAACACAGGGTGAATACACAGAATCAGTGTCAGAGGGACGGGGAATCAGAGAGTAGAGGGGCAGACACAGGGTGAATACACAGAATCACTGTCAGAGGGACGTGGAATCAGAGAGTAGAGGGGCAGACACTGGGTGAATACACAGAATCACTGTCAGAGGGACGGGGAATCAGAGAGAGAGGGGCAGACACAGGGTGAATACACAGAATCTTTGTCAGAGGGACGGGGAATCAGAGAGTAGAGGGGCAGACACAGGGTGAATACACAGAATCACTGTCAGAGGGACGGGGAATCAGACAGTAGAGGGGCAGACACAGGGTGAATACACAGAATCACTGTCAGAGGGACCGGGAATCAGAGAGTAGAGTGGCAGACACAGGGTGAATACACAGAATCTTTGTCAGAGGGACGGGGAATCAGAGAGTAGAGGGGCAGACACAGGGTGAATACACAGAATGACTGTCAGAGTGACGCGGAATCAGAGAGTAGAGGGGCAGACACAGGGTGAATACACAGAATCACTGTCCGAGGGACGGGGAATCGGAGAGTAGAGGGGCAGACACAGGGTGAATACACAGAATCATTGTCAGAGGGACGGGGAATCAGAGAGTAGAGGGGCAGACACAGGGTGAATACACAGAATCATTGTCAGAGGGACGGGGAATCAGAGAGTAGAGGGGCAGTCACAGGGTGAATACACAGAATCTCTGTCAGGGGGACGGGGAATCAGAGAGTAGAGGGGCAGACACTGGGTGAATACACTGAATCACTGTCAGAGGGACGTGGAATCAGTGAGTAGAGGGGCAGACACAGGGTGAATACACAGAATCACTGTCAGAGGGTCGGGGAATCAGAGAGTAGAGGGGCAGACACAGGGTGAATACACAGAATCATCATCAGGGGGACGGGGAATCAGAGAGTAGAGGGGCAGACACAGGGTGAATGCACAGAATCACTGTCAGAGGGACGTGGAATCAGAGAGTAGAGGGGCAGACACAGGGTGAATACACAGAATCACAGTCAGAGGGACGGGGAATCAGAGAGTAGAGGGGCAGACACAGGGTGAATACACAGAATCACTGTCAGAGGGACGTGGAATCAGAGAGTAGTGGGGCAGACACAGGGTGAATACACAGAATCACTGTCAGAGGGACGGGGAATCAGGGAGTAGAGGGGCAGACACAGGGTGAATACACAGAATCACTGTCAGAGGGACGGGGAATCAGAGAGTAGAGGGGCAGACACAGGGTGAATACACAGAATCACTGTCAGAGGGTCGGGGAATCAGAGAGTAGAGGGGCAGACACAGGGTGAATACACAGAATCATCATCAGGGGGACGGGGAATCAGAGAGTAGAGGGGCAGACACAGGGTGAATACACAGAATCACTGTCAGAGGGACGTGGAATCAGAGAGTAGAGGGGCAGACACAGGGTGAATACACAGAATCACTGTCAGAGGGACGGGGAATCAGAGAGTAGAGGGGCAGACACAGGGTGAATACACAGAATCACTGTCAGAGGGACGTGGAATCAGAGAGTAGAGGGGCAGACACAGGGTGAATACACAGAATCACTGTCAGAGGGACGGGGAATCAGAGAGTAGAGGGGCAGACACAGGGTGAATACACAGAATCACTGTCAGAGGGACGGGGAATCAGAGACTAGAGGGGCAGACACAGGGTGAATACACAGAATCACTGTCAGAGGGACGTGGAATCAGAGAGTAGAGGGGCAGACACAGGGTGAATACACAGAATCACTGTCAGAGGGACGGGGAATCAGAGAGTAGAGTGGCAGACACAGGGTGAATACACAGAATCACTGTCAGAGGGACGGGGAATCAGAGAGTAGAGGGGCAGACACAGGGTGAATACACAGAATCTTTGTCAGAGGGACGGTGAATCAGAGAGTAGAGGGGCAGACACCGGGTGAATACACAGAATCACTGTCAGAGGAACGGGGAATCAGAGAGCAGAGGGGCCGACACAGGGTAAATATACAGAATCATTGTCAGAAGGATGGGGAATCAGAGAGTAGAGGGGCAGACACCGGGTGAATACACAGAACCATTGTCAGAGAGACGGGGAATCAGAGAGAGAGGGGCAGACACACGGTGAATACACAGAATCACTGTCCGAGGGACTGGGAATCAGAGAGTAAAGGGGCAGACACAGGGTGAATACACAGAATCACTGTCAGAGTGACGGGGAATCAGAGAGAGAGGGGCAGACACAGGGTGAATACACAGAATCACTGTCCGAGGGACGGGGAATCGGAGAGTAGAGGGGCAGACACAGGGTGAATACACAGAATCATTGTCAGAGGGACGGTGAATCAGAGAGTAGAGGGGCAGACACAGGGTGAATACACAGAATCACTGTCAGGGGGACGGGGAATCAGAGAGTAGAGGGGCAGACACTGGGTGAATACACAGAATCATTGTCAGAGAGACGGGGAATCAGAGAGTAGAGAGGCAAACACAGGGTGAATACACAGAATCAGTGTCAGAGGGACGGGGAATCAGAGAGTAGAGGGGCAGACACAGGGTGAATACACAGAATCACTGTCAGAGGGACGTGGAATCAGAGAGTAGAGGGGCAGACACTGGGTGAATACACAGAATCACTGTCAGAGGGACGGGGAATCAGAGAGTAGAGGGGCAGACACAGGGTGAATACACAGAATCTTTGTCAGAGGGACGGGGAATCAGAGAGTAGAGGGGCAGACACAGGGTGAATACACAGAATCACTGTCAGAGGGACGGGGAATCAGAGAGTAGAGGGGCAGACACAGGGTGAATACACAGAATCACTGTCAGAGGGACGGGGAATCAGAGAGTAGAGTGGCAGACACAGGGTGAATACACAGAATCTTTGTCAGAGGGACGGGGAATCAGAGAGTAGAGGGGCAGACACAGGGTGAATACACAGAATGACTGTCAGAGTGACGCGGAATCAGAGAGTAGAGGGGCAGACACAGGGTGAATACACAGAATCACTGTCCGAGGGACGGGGAATCGGAGAGTAGAGGGGCAGACACAGGGTGAATACACAGAATCATTGTCAGAGGGACGGGGAATCAGAGAGTAGAGGGGCAGACACAGGGTGAATACACAGAATCATTGTCAGAGGGACGGGGAATCAGAGAGTAGAGGGGCAGTCACAGGGTGAATACACAGAATCTCTGTCAGGGGGACGGGGAATCAGAGAGTAGAGGGGCAGACACTGGGTGAATACACTGAATCACTGTCAGAGGGACGTGGAATCAGTGAGTAGAGGGGCAGACACAGGGTGAATACACAGAATCACAGTCAGAGGGTCGGGGAATCAGAGAGTAGAGGGGCAGACACAGGGTGAATACACAGAATCATCATCAGGGGGACGGGGAATCAGAGAGTAGAGGGGCAGACACAGGGTGAATACACAGAATCACTGTCAGAGGGACGTGGAATCAGAGAGTAGAGGGGCAGACACAGGGTGAATACACAGAATCACAGTCAGAGGGACGGGGAATCAGAGAGTAGAGGGGCAGACACAGGGTGAATACACAGAATCACTGTCAGAGGGACGTGGAATCAGAGAGTAGTGGGGCAGACACAGGGTGAATACACAGAATCACTGTCAGAGGGACGGGGAATCAGGGAGTAGAGGGGCAGACACAGGGTGAATACACAGAATCACTGTCAGAGGGACGTGGAATCAGAGAGTAGAGGGGCAGACACAGGGTGAATACACAGAATCACTGTCAGAGGGACGGGGAATCAGAGAGTAGAGTGGCAGACACAGGGTGAATACACAGAACCATTGTCGGAGGGACGTGGAATCAGAGAGGAGAGGGGCAGACACAGGGTGAATACACAGAATCACTCTCAGAGGGACGGGGAATCAGAGAGTAGAGGGGCAGACACAGGGTGAATACACAGAACCACAGTCAGAGGGACGGGGATTCAGAGAGTAGAGGGGCAGACACAGGGTGAATACACAGAATCATTGTCAGAGGGACAGGGAATCAGAGAGTAGAGGGGCAGACACAGGGTGAATACACAGAATCACTATCAGAGGGACGGGGAATCAGAGAGTAGAGGGGCAGACACAGGTTGAATACACAGAACCATTGTCGGAGGGACGTGGAATCAGAGAGGAGAGGGGCAGACACAGGGTGAATACACAGAATCACTCTCAGAGGGACGGGGAATCAGAGAGTAGAGGGGCATACACAGGGTGAATACACAGAATCATTGTCAGAAGGATGGGGAATCAGACAGTAGAGGGGCAGACACAGGGTGAATACACAGAATCACTGTCCGAGGGATGGGGAATCAGAGAGTAGAGGGGCAGACACAGGGTGAATACACAGAATCACTGTCAGAGTGACGGGGAATCAGAGAGAGAGGGGCAGACACAGGGTGAATACACAGAATCACTGTCCGAGGGACGGGGAATCGGAGAGTAGAGGGGCAGACACAGGGTGAATACACAGAATCATTGTCAGAGGGACGGTGAATCAGAGAGTAGAGGGGCAGACACAGGGTGAATACACAGAATCACTGTCAGGGGGACGGGGAATCAGAGAGTAGAGGGGCAGACACTGGGTGAATACACAGAATAATTGTCAGAGGGACGTGGAATCAGAGAGTAGAGGGGCAGACACTGGGTGAATACACAGAATCACTGTCAGAGGGACGGGGAATCAGAGAGTAGAGGGGCAGACACAGGGTGAACACACAGAATCTTTGTCAGAGGGACGGGGAATCAGAGAGTAGAGGGGCAGACACAGGGTGAATACACAGAATCTCTGTCAGAGGGACGGGGAATCCGAGAGTAGAGGGGCAGACACAGGGTGAATACACAGAATCACTGTCAGAGGGACGGGGAATCAGAGAGTAGAGTGGCAGACACAGGGTGAATACACAGAATCTCTGTCAGAGGGACGGGGAATCAGAGAGTAGAGGGGCAGACACAGGGTGAATACACAGAATCACTGTCAGAGTGACGGGGAATCAGAGAGTAGAGGGGCAGACACAGGGTGAATACACAGAACCATTGTCAGAGGGACGGGGAATCAGAGAGTAGAGGGGCAGACACAGGGTGAATACACAGAATCATTGTCAGAGGGACGGGGAATCAGAGAGTACAGGGGCAGACACAGGGTGAATACACAGAATCACTGTCAGAGGGACGGGGAATCAGAGAGTAGAGGGGCAGACACAGGGTGAATACACAGAACCATTGTCGGAGGGACGTGGAATCAGAGAGGAGAGGGGCAGACACAGGGTGAATACACAGAATCACTCTCAGAGGGACGGGGAATCAGAGAGTAGAGGGGCAGACACAGGGTGAATACACAGAACCACAGTCAGAGGGACGGGGAATCAGAGAGTAGAGGGGCAGACACAGGGTGAATACACAGAATCATTGTCAGAGGAGACAGGGAATCAGAGAGTAGAGGGGCAGACACAGGGTGAATACACAGAATCACTGTCAGAGGGACGGGGAATCAGAGAGTAGAGGGGCAGACACAGGGTGAATACACAGAACTATTGTCGGAGGGACGTGGAATCAGAGAGGAGAGGGGCAGACACAGGGTGAATACACAGAATCACTCTCAGAGGGACGGGGAATCAGAGAGTAGAGGGGCAGACACAGGGTGAATACACAGAATCATTGTCAGAAGGATGGGGAATCAGAGAGTAGAGGGGCAGACACCGGGTGAATACACAGAACCATTGTCAGAGAGACGGGGAATCAGAGAGAGAGGGGCAGACACACGGTGAATACACAGAATCACTGTCCGAGGGACGGGGAATCAGAGAGTAGAGGGGCAGACACAGGGTGAATACACAGAATCACTGTCAGAGTGACGGGGAATCAGAGAGAGAGGGGCAGACACAGGGTGAATACACAGAATCACTGTCCGAGGGACGGGGAATCGGAGAGTAGAGGGGCAGACACAGGGTGAATACACAGAATCATTGTCAGAGGGACGGTGAATCAGAGAGTAGAGGGGCAGACACAGGGTGAATACACAGAATCACTGTCAGGGGGACGGGGAATCAGAGAGTAGAGGGGCAGACACTGGGTGAATACACAGAATAATTGTCAGAGGGACGTGGAATCAGAGAGTAGAGGGGCAGACACTGGGTGAATACACAGAATCACTGTCAGAGGGACGGGGAATCAGAGAGTAGAGGGGCAGACACAGGGTGAATACAAAGAATCTTTGTCAGAGGGACGGGGAATCAGAGAGTAGAGGGGCAGACACAGGGTGAATACACAGAATCACTGTCAGAGGGACGGGGAATCCGAGAGTAGAGGGGCAGACACAGGGTGAATACACAGAATCACTGTCAGAGGGACGGGGAATCAGAGAGTAGAGTGGCAGACACAGGGTGAATACACAGAATCTTTGTCAGAGGGACGGGGAATCAGAGAGTAGAGGGGCAGACACAGGGTGAATACACAGAATCACTGTCAGAGTGACGGGGAATCAGAGAGTAGAGGGAGAGACACAGGGTGAATACACAGAATCACTGTCCGAGGGACGGGGAATCGGAGAGTAGAGGGGCAGACACAGGGTGAATACACAGAATCACTGTCAGAGTGACGCGGAATCAGAGAGTAGAGGGGCAGACACAGGGTGAATACACAGAATCACTGTCCGAGGGACGGGGAATCGGAGAGTAGAGGGGCAGACACAGGGTGAATACACAGAATCATTGTCAGAGGGACGGGGAATCAGAGAGTAGAGGGGCAGACACAGGGTGAATACACAGAATTATCATCAGGGGGACGGGGAATCAGAGAGTAGAGGGGCAGACACAGGGTGAATACACAGAATCACTGTCAGAGGGACGTGGAATCAGAGAGTAGAGGGGCAGACACAGGGTGAATACACAGAATCACTGTCAGAGGGACGGGGAATCAGAGAGTAGAGGGGCAGACACAGGGTGAATACACAGAATCACTGTCAGAGGGACGTGGAATCAGAGAGTAGAGGGGCAGACACAGGGTGAATACACAGAATCACTGTCAGAGGGACGGGGAATCAGAGAGTAGAGTGGCAGACACAGGGTGAATACACAGAATCACTGTCAGAGGGACGGGGAATCAGAGAGTAGAGGGGCAGACACAGGGTGAATACACAGAATCTTTGTCAGAGGGACGGTGAATCAGAGAGTAGAGGGGCAGACACCGGGTGAATACACAGAATCACTGTCAGAGGAACGGGGAATCAGAGAGTAGAGGGGCCGACACAGGGTAAATATACAGAATCATTGTCAGAAGGATGGGGAATCAGAGAGTAGAGGGGCAGACACCGGGTGAATACACAGAACCATTGTCAGAGAGACGGGGAATCAGAGAGAGAGGGGCAGACACACGGTGAATACACAGAATCACTGTCCGAGGTACGGGGAATCAGAGAGTAGAGGGGCAGACACAAGGTGAATACACAGAATCACTGTCAGAGTGACGGGGAATCAGAGAGAGAGGGGCAGACACAGGGTGAATACACAGAATCACTGTCCGAGGGACGGGGAATCGGAGAGGAGAGGGGCAGACACAGGGTGAATACACAGAATCATTGTCAGAGGGACGGTGAATCAGAGAGTAGAGGGGCAGACACAGGGTGAATACACAGAATCACTGCCAGGGGGACGGGGAATCAGAGAGTAGAGGGGCAGACACTGGGTGAATACACAGAATAATTGTCAGAGGGACGTGGAATCAGAGAGTAGAGGGGCAGACACTGGGTGAATACACAGAATCACTGTCAGAGGGACGGGGAATCAGAGAGTAGAGGGGCAGACACAGGGTGAATACACAGAATCTTTGTCAGAGGGACGGGGAATCAGAGAGTAGAGGGGCAGACACAGGGTGAATACACAGAATCACTGTCAGAGGGACGGGGAATCAGAGAGTAGAGGGGCAGACACAGGGTGAATACACAGAATCACTGTCAGAGGGACGGGGAATCAGAGAGTAGAGTGGCAGACACAGGGTGAATACACAGAATCTTTGTCAGAGGGACGGGGAATCAGAGAGTAGAGGGGCAGACACAGGGTGAATACACAGAATCACTGTCAGAGTGACGGGGAATCAGAGAGTAGAGGGGCAGACACAGGGTGAATACACAGAATCACTGTCCGAGGGACGGGGAATCGGAGAGTAGAGGGGCAGACACAGGGTGAATACACAGAATCACTGTCAGAGGGACGGGGAATCAGAGAGTAGAGGGGCAGACACAGGGTGAATACACAGAATCATTCTCAGAGGGACGGGGAATCAGAGAGTAGAGGGGCAGTCACAGGGTGAATACACAGAATCACTGTCAGGGGGGCGGGGAATCAGAGAGTAGAGGGGCAGACACTGGGTGAATACACTGAATCACTGTCAGAGGGACGTGGAATCAGTGAGTAGAGGGGCAGACACAGGGTGAATACACAGAATCACTGTCAGAGGGTCGGGGAATCAGAGAGTAGAGGGGCAGACACAGGGTGAATACACAGAATCATCATCAGGGGGACGGGGAATCAGAGAGTAGAGGGGCAGACACAGGGTGAATACACAGAATCACTGTCAGAGGGACGTGGAATCAGAGAGTAGAGGGGCAGACACAGGGTGAATACACAGAATCACTGTCAGAGGGACGGGGAATCAGAGAGTAGAGGGGCAGACACAGGGTGTATACACAGAATCACTGTCAGAGGGGCGTGGAATCAGAGAGTAGAGGGGCAGACACAGGGTGAATACACAGAATCACTGTCAGAGGGACGGGGAATCAGAGAGTAGAGGGGCAGACACAGGGTGAATACACAGAATCACTGTCAGAGGGACGGGGAATCAGAGAGTAGAGGGGCAGACACAGGGTGAATACACAGAATCACTGTCAGAGGGACGTGGAATCAGAGAGTAGAGGGGCAGACACAGGGTGAATACACAGAATCACTGTCAGAGGGACGGGGAATCAGAGAGTAGAGTGGCAGACACAGGGTGAATACACAGAATCACTGTCAGAGGGACGGGGAATCAGAGAGTAGAGGGGCAGACACAGGGTGAATACACAGAATCTTTATCAGAGGGACGGTGAATCAGAGAGTAGAGGGGCAGACACAGGGTGAATACACAGTATCACTGTCAGAGGGACGGGGAATCAGAGAGTAGAGTGGCAGACACAGGGTGAATACACAGAATCATTGTCAGAGGGACGGTGAATCAGAGAGTAGTGGGGCAGACACAGGGTGAATATACAGAATCATTGTCAGAAGGATGGGGAATCAGAGAGTAGAGGGGCAGACACCGGGTGAATACACAGAATCATTGTCAGAGTGACGGGGAATCAGAGAGTAGAGGGGTAGACACAGGGTGAATACACAGAATCACTGTCAGAGAGACGGGGAATCAGAGAGTAGAGGGGCAGACACAGGGTGAATACACAGAATCACTGTCAGAGAGACGGGGAATCAGAGAGTAGAGGGGCAGACACAGGGTGAATACACAGAATCACTGTCAGAGAGACGGGGAATCAGAGAGTAGAGGGGCAGACACAGGGTGAATACACAGAATCACTGTCAGAGAGATGGGGAATCAGAGAGTAGAGGGGCAGACACAGTGTGAATACACAGAATCATTGTCAGAGGGACGTGGAATCAGAGAGTAGAGGGGCAGACACAGGGTGAATACACAGAACCATTGTCAAAGGGACGGGGAATCAGAGAGTAGAGGGGCAGACACAGGGTGAATACACAGAATCATTGTCAGAGTGATGGGGAATCAGAGAGTAGAGTTGCAGACACAGGGTGAATACTCAGAACCATTGTGAGAGGGTAGGCTAATCAGAGAGTAGAGGGGCAGACACTGGGTGAATACACAGAATCACTGTCAGAGGGACGTCGAATCAGAGAGTAGAGGGGCAGACACAGGGTGAATACACAGAACCATTGTGAGAGGGTAGGCTAATCAGAGAGTAGAGTGGCAGACACAGGGTGAATACTCAGAACCATTGTGAGAGGGTAGGCTAATCAGAGAGTAGAGGGGCAGACACTGGGTGAATACACAGAATCACTGTCAGAGGGACGTGGAATCAGAGAGTAGAGGGGCAGACAGGGTGAATACACAGAATCATTGTCAGAGGGACGGGGAATCAGAGAGTAGAGGGGCAGACACAGGGTGAATACACAGAATCACTGTCAGAGGGACGTGGAATCAGAGAGTAGAGGGGCAGTCACAGGGTGAATACACAGAATCATTGTCAGAGGGACGGGGAATCAGAGAGTAGAGGGGCAGACACAGGGTGAATACACAGAATCATTGTCAGAGGGATGGGGAATCAGAGAGTAGACGGGAAGACACAGGGTGAATACACAGAATCATTGTCAGAGGGACGGGGAATCAGAGAGTATTCGGGCAGACACAAGGTGAATACACAGAATCATTGTCAGAGGGACGGGGAATCAGAGAGTAGAGGGGCAGACACAGGGTGAATACACAGAATCATTGTCAGAGGGACGGGGAATCAGAGCTTAGACGGGCAGACACAGGGTGAATGCACAGAACCACAGTGAGAGGGACGGGGAATCAGAGAGTAGAGTGGCAGACACAGGGTGAATACTCAGAATCATTGTCAGAGGGACGGGGAATCAGAGAGTAGAGGGGCATACACAGGGTGAATACACAGAATCATTGTCAGAGGGACGGGGAATCAGAGAGTAGAGGGGCAGACACAGGGTGAATACACAGAATCACTGTCAGAGGGACGGGGAATCAGAGAGTAGAGGGGCAGACACAGGGTGAATACACAGAACCATTGTCGGAGGGACGTGGAATCAGAGAGGAGAGGGGCAGACACAGGGTGAATACACAGAATCACTCTCAGAGGGACGGGGAATCAGAGAGTAGAGGGGCAGACACAGGGTGAATACACAGAACCACAGTCAGAGGGACGGGGAATCAGAGAGTAGAGGGGCAGACACAGGGTGAATACACAGAATCATTGTCAGAGGGACAGGGAATCAGAGAGTAGAGGGGCAGACACAGGGTGAATACACAGAACCACAGTCAGAGGGACGGGGAATCAGAGAGTAGAGGGGCAGACACAGGGTGAATACACAGAATCACTGTCAGAGGGACGTGGAATCAGAGAGTAGAGGGGCAGACACAGGGTGAATACACAGAATCACTGTCAGAGTGACGGGGAATCAGAGAGTAGAGGGGCAGACACAGGGTGAATACACAGAACCATTGTCAGAGGGACGGGGAATCAGAGAGTAGAGGGGCAGACACAGGGTGAATACACAGAATCATTGTCAGAGGGACGGGGAATCAGAGAGTACAGGGGCAGACACAGGGTGAATACACAGAATCACTGTCAGAGGGACGGGGAATCAGAGAGTAGAGGGGCAGACACAGGGTGAATACACAGAACCATTGTCGGAGGGACGTGGAATCAGAGAGGAGAGGGGCAGACACAGGGTGAATACACAGAATCACTCTCAGAGGGACGGGGAATCAGAGAGTAGAGGGGCAGACACAGGGTGAATACACAGAACCACAGTCAGAGGGACGGGGAATCAGAGAGTAGAGGGGCAGACACAGGGTGAATACACAGAATCATTGTCAGAGGAGACAGGGAATCAGAGAGTAGAGGGGCAGACACAGGGTGAATACACAGAATCACTGTCAGAGGGACGGGGAATCAGAGAGTAGAGGGGCAGACACAGGGTGAATACACAGAACTATTGTCGGAGGGACGTGGAATCAGAGATGAGAGGGGCAGACACAGGGTGAATACACAGAATCACTCTCACAGGGACGGGGAATCAGAGAGTAGAGGGGCAGACACAGGGTGAATACACAGAATCATTGTCAGAAGGATGGGGAATCAGAGAGTAGAGGGGCAGACACCGGGTGAATACACAGAACCATTGTCAGAGAGACGGGGAATCAGAGAGAGAGGGGCAGACACACGGTGAATACACAGAATCACTGTCCGAGGGACGGGGAATCAGAGAGTAGAGGGGCAGACACAGGGTGAATACACAGAATCACTGTCAGAGTGACGGGGAATCAGAGAGAGAGGGGCAGACACAGGGTGAATACACAGAATCACTGTCCGAGGGACGGGGAATCGGAGAGTAGAGGGGCAGACACAGGGTGAATACACAGAATCATTGTCAGAGGGACGGTGAATCAGAGAGTAGAGGGGCAGACACAGGGTGAATACACAGAATCACTGTCAGGGGGACGGGGAATCAGAGAGTAGAGGGGCAGACACTGGGTGAATACACAGAATAATTTTCAGAGGGACGTGGAATCAGAGAGTAGAGGGGCAGACACTGGGTGAATACACAGAATCACTGTCAGAGGGACGGGGAATCAGAGAGTAGAGGGGCAGACACAGGGTGAATACAAAGAATCTTTGTCAGAGGGACGGGGAATCAGAGAGTAGAGGGGCAGACACAGGGTGAATACACAGAATCACTGTCAGAGGGACGGGGAATCCGAGAGTAGAGGGGCAGACACAGGGTGAATACACAGAATCACTGTCAGAGGGACGGGGAATCAGAGAGTAGAGTGGCAGACACAGGGTGAATACACAGAATCTTTGTCAGAGGGACGGGGAATCAGAGAGTAGAGGGGCAGACACAGGGTGAATACACAGAATCACTGTCAGAGTGACGGGGAATCAGAGAGTAGAGGGAGAGACACAGGGTGAATACACAGAATCACTGTCCGAGGGACGGGGAATCGGAGAGTAGAGGGGCAGACACAGGGTGAATACACAGAATCACTGTCAGAGTGACGCGGAATCAGAGAGTAGAGGGGCAGACACAGGGTGAATACACAGAATCACTGTCCGAGGGACGGGGAATCGGAGAGTAGAGGGGCAGACACAGGGTGAATACACAGAATCATTGTCAGAGGGACGGGGAATCAGAGAGTAGAGGGGCAGACACAGGGTGAATACACAGAATTATCATCAGGGGGACGGGGAATCAGAGAGTAGAGGGGCAGACACAGGGTGAATACACAGAATCACTGTCAGAGGGACGTGGAATCAGAGAGTAGAGGGGCAGACACAGGGTGAATACACAGAATCACTGTCAGAGGGACGGGGAATCAGAGAGTAGAGGGGCAGACACAGGGTGAATACACAGAATCACTGTCAGAGGGACGTGGAATCAGAGAGTAGAGGGGCAGACACAGGGTGAATACACAGAATCACTGTCAGAGGGACGGGGAATCAGAGAGTAGAGTGGCAGACACAGGGTGAATACACAGAATCACTGTCAGAGGGACGGGGAATCAGAGAGTAGAGGGGCAGACACAGGGTGAATACACAGAATCTTTGTCAGAGGGACGGTGAATCAGAGAGTAGAGGGGCAGACACCGGGTGAATACACAGAATCACTGTCAGAGGAACGGGGAATCAGAGAGTAGAGGGGCCGACACGGGGTAAATATACAGAATCATTGTCAGAAGGATGGGGAATCAGAGAGTAGAGGGGCAGACACCGGGTGAATACACAGAACCATTGTCAGAGAGACGGGGAATCAGAGAGAGAGGGGCAGACACACGGTGAATACACAGAATCACTGTCCGAGGTACGGGGAATCAGAGAGTAGAGGGGCAGACACAGGGTGAATACACAGAATCACTGTCAGAGTGACGGGGAATCAGAGAGAGAGGGGCAGACACAGGGTGAATACACAGAATCACTGTCCGAGGGACGGGGAATCGGAGAGTAGAGGGGCAGACACAGGGTGAATACACAGAATCATTGTCAGAGGGACGGTGAATCAGAGAGTAGAGGGGCAGACACAGGGTGAATACACAGAATCACTGCCAGGGGGACGGGGAATCAGAGAGTAGAGGGGCAGACACTGGGTGAATACACAGAATAATTGTCAGAGGGACGGTGAATCAGAGAGTAGAGGGGCAGACACAGGGTGAATACACAGAATCACTGTCAGGGGGACGGGGAATCAGAGAGTAGAGGGGCAGACACTGGGTGAATACACAGAATAATTGTCAGAGGGACGTGGAATCAGAGAGTAGAGGGGCAGACACTGGGTGAATACACAGAATCACTGTCAGAGGGACGGGGAATCAGAGAGTAGAGGGGCAGACACAGGGTGAATACAAAGAATCTTTGTCAGAGGGACGGGGAATCAGAGAGTAGAGGGGCAGACACAGGGTGAATACACAGAATCACTGTCAGAGGGACGGGGAATCCGAGAGTAGAGGGGCAGACACAGGGTGAATACACAGAATCACTGTCAGAGGGACGGGGAATCAGAGAGTAGAGTGGCAGACACAGGGTGAATACACAGAATCTTTGTCAGAGGGACGGGGAATCAGAGAGTAGAGGGGCAGACACAGGGTGAATACACAGAATCACTGTCAGAGTGACGGGGAATCAGAGAGTAGAGGGAGAGACACAGGGTGAATACACAGAATCACTGTCCGAGGGACGGGGAATCGGAGAGTAGAGGGGCAGACACAGGGTGAATACACAGAATCACTGTCAGAGTGACGCGGAATCAGAGAGTAGAGGGGCAGACACAGGGTGAATACACAGAATCACTGTCCGAGGGACGGGGAATCGGAGAGTAGAGGGGCAGACACAGGGTGAATACACAGAATCATTGTCAGAGGGACGGGGAATCAGAGAGTAGAGGGGCAGACACAGGGTGAATACACAGAATTATCATCAGGGGGACGGGGAATCAGAGAGTAGAGGGGCAGACACAGGGTGAATACACAGAATCACTGTCAGAGGGACGTGGAATCAGAGAGTAGAGGGGCAGACACAGGGTGAATACACAGAATCACTGTCAGAGGGACGGGGAATCAGAGAGTAGAGGGGCAGACACAGGGTGAATACACAGAATCACTGTCAGAGGGACGTGGAATCAGAGAGTAGAGGGGCAGACACAGGGTGAATACACAGAATCACTGTCAGAGGGACGGGGAATCAGAGAGTAGAGTGGCAGACACAGGGTGAATACACAGAATCACTGTCAGAGGGACGGGGAATCAGAGAGTAGAGGGGCAGACACAGGGTGAATACACAGAATCTTTGTCAGAGGGACGGTGAATCAGAGAGTAGAGGGGCAGACACCGGGTGAATACACAGAATCACTGTCAGAGGAACGGGGAATCAGAGAGTAGAGGGGCCGACACGGGGTAAATATACAGAATCATTGTCAGAAGGATGGGGAATCAGAGAGTAGAGGGGCAGACACCGGGTGAATACACAGAACCATTGTCAGAGAGACGGGGAATCAGAGAGAGAGGGGCAGACACACGGTGAATACACAGAATCACTGTCCGAGGTACGGGGAATCAGAGAGTAGAGGGGCAGACACAGGGTGAATACACAGAATCACTGTCAGAGTGACGGGGAATCAGAGAGAGAGGGGCAGACACAGGGTGAATACACAGAATCACTGTCCGAGGGACGGGGAATCGGAGAGTAGAGGGGCAGACACAGGGTGAATACACAGAATCATTGTCAGAGGGACGGTGAATCAGAGAGTAGAGGGGCAGACACAGGGTGAATACACAGAATCACTGCCAGGGGGACGGGGAATCAGAGAGTAGAGGGGCAGACACTGGGTGAATACACAGAATAATTGTCAGAGGGACGTGGAATCAGAGAGTAGAGGGGCAGACACTGGGTGAATACACAGAATCACTGTCAGAGGGACGGGGAATCAGAGAGTAGAGGGGCAGACACAAGGTGAATACACAGAATCTTTGTCAGAGGGACGGGGAATCAGAGAGTACAGGGGCAGACACAGGGTGAATACACAGAATCACTGTCAGAGGGACGGGGAATCAGAGAGTAGAGGGGCAGACACAGGGTGAATACACAGAATCACTGTCAGAGGGACGGGGAATCAGAGAGTAGAGTGGCAGACACAGGGTGAATACACAGAATCTTTGTCAGAGGGACGGGGAATCAGAGAGTAGAGGGGCAGACACAGGGTGAATACACAGAATCACTGTCAGAGTGACGGGGAATCAGAGAGTAGAGGGGCAGACACAGGGTGAATACACAGAATCACTGTCCGAGGGACGGGGAATCGGAGAGTAGAGGGGCAGACACAGGGTGAATACACAGAATCACTGTCAGAGGGACGGGGAATCAGAGAGTAGAGGGGCAGACACAGGGTGAATACACAGAATCATTCTCAGAGGGACGGGGAATCAGAGAGTAGAGGGGCAGTCACAGGGTGAATACACAGAATCACTGTCAGGGGGGCGGGGAATCAGAGAGTAGAGGGGCAGACACTGGGTGAATACACTGAATCACTGTCAGAGGGACGTGGAATCAGTGAGTAGAGGGGCAGACACAGGGTGAATACACAGAATCACTGTCAGAGGGTCGGGGAATCAGAGAGTAGAGGGGCAGACACAGGGTGAATACACAGAATCATCATCAGGGGGACGGGGAATCAGAGAGTAGAGGGGCAGACACAGGGTGAATACACAGAATCACTGTCAGAGGGACGTGGAATCAGAGAGTAGAGGGGCAGACACAGGGTGAATACACAGAATCACTGTCAGAGGGACGGGGAATCAGAGAGTAGAGGGGCAGACACAGGGTGTATACACAGAATCACTGTCAGAGGGGCGTGGAATCAGAGAGTAGAGGGGCAGACACAGGGTGAATACACAGAATCACTGTCAGAGGGACGGGGAATCAGAGAGTAGAGGGGCAGACACAGGGTGAATACACAGAATCACTGTCAGAGGGACGGGGAATCAGAGAGTAGAGGGGCAGACACAGGGTGAATACACAGAATCACTGTCAGAGGGACGTGGAATCAGAGAGTAGAGGGGCAGACACAGGGTGAATACACAGAATCACTGTCAGAGGGACGGGGAATCAGAGAGTAGAGTGGCAGACACAGGGTGAATACACAGAATCACTGTCAGAGGGACGGGGAATCAGAGAGTAGAGGGGCAGACACAGGGTGAATACACAGAATCTTTGTCAGAGGGACGGTGAATCAGAGAGTAGAGGGGCAGACACAGGGTGAATACACAGTATCACTGTCAGAGGGACGGGGAATCAGAGAGTAGAGTGGCAGACACAGGGTGAATACACAGAATCATTGTCAGAGGGACGGTGAATCAGAGAGTAGTGGGGCAGACACAGGGTGAATATACAGAATCATTGTCAGAAGGATGGGGAATCAGAGAGTAGAGGGGCAGACACCGGGTGAATACACAGAATCATTGTCAGAGTGACGGGGAATCAGAGAGTAGAGGGGTAGACACAGGGTGAATACACAGAATCACTGTCAGAGAGACGGGGAATCAGAGAGTAGAGGGGCAGACACAGGGTGAATACACAGAATCACTGTCAGAGAGACGGGGAATCAGAGAGTAGAGGGGCAGACACAGGGTGAATACACAGAATCACTGTCAGAGAGACGGGGAATCAGAGAGTAGAGGGGCAGACACAGGGTGAATACACAGAATCACTGTCAGAGAGATGGGGAATCAGAGAGTAGAGGGGCAGACACAGTGTGAATACACAGAATCATTGTCAGAGGGACGTGGAATCAGAGAGTAGAGGGGCAGACACAGGGTGAATACACAGAACCATTGTCAAAGGGACGGGGAATCAGAGAGTAGAGGGGCAGACACAGGGTGAATACACAGAATCATTGTCAGAGTGATGGGGAATCAGAGAGTAGAGTTGCAGACACAGGGTGAATACTCAGAACCATTGTGAGAGGGTAGGCTAATCAGAGAGTAGAGGGGCAGACACTGGGTGAATACACAGAATCACTGTCAGAGGGACGTCGAATCAGAGAGTAGAGGGGCAGACACAGGGTGAATACACAGAACCATTGTGAGAGGGTAGGCTAATCAGAGAGTAGAGTGGCAGACACAGGGTGAATACTCAGAACCATTGTGAGAGGGTAGGCTAATCAGAGAGTAGAGGGGCAGACACTGGGTGAATACACAGAATCACTGTCAGAGGGACGTGGAATCAGAGAGTAGAGGGGCAGACAGGGTGAATACACAGAATCATTGTCAGAGGGACGGGGAATCAGAGAGTAGAGGGGCAGACACAGGGTGAATACACAGAATCACTGTCAGAGGGACGTGGAATCAGAGAGTAGAGGGGCAGTCACAGGGTGAATACACAGAATCATTGTCAGAGGGACGGGGAATCAGAGAGTAGAGGGGCAGACACAGGGTGAATACACAGAATCATTGTCAGAGGGATGGGGAATCAGAGAGTAGATGGGAAGACACAGGGTGAATACACAGAATCATTGTCAGAGGGACGGGGAATCAGAGAGTATTCGGGCAGACACAAGGTGAATACACAGAATCATTGTCAGAGGGACGGGGAATCAGAGAGTAGAGGGGCAGACACAGGGTGAATACACAGAATCATTGTCAGAGGGACGGGGAATCAGAGCGTAGACGGGCAGACACAGGGTGAATGCACAGAACCACAGTGAGAGGGACGGGGAATCAGAGAGTAGAGTGGCAGACACAGGGTGAATACTCAGAATCTTTGTCAGAGGGACGGGGAATCAGAGAGTAGAGGGGCATACACAGGGTGAATACACAGAATCATTGTCAGAGGGACGGGGAATCAGAGAGTAGAGGGGCAGACACAGGGTGAATACACAGAACCATTGTCGGAGGGACGTGGAATCAGAGAGGAGAGGGGCAGACACAGGGTGAATACACAGAATCACTCTCAGAGGGACGGGGAATCAGAGAGTAGAGGGGCAGACACAGGGTGAATACACAGAACCACAGTCAGAGGGACGGGGAATCAGAGAGTAGAGGGGCAGACACAGGGTGAATACACAGAATCATTGTCAGAGGGACAGGGAATCAGAGAGTAGAGGGGCAGACACAGGGTGAATACACAGAACCACAGTCAGAGGGACGGGGAATCAGAGAGTAGAGGGGCAGACACAGGGTGAATACACAGAATCACTGTCAGAGGGACGTGGAATCAGAGAGTAGAGGGGCAGACACAGGGTGAATACACAGAATCACTGTCAGAGGGACGGGGAATCAGAGAGTAGAGGGGCAGACACAGGGTGAATACACAGAACCATTGTCGGAGGGACGTGGAATCAGAGAGGAGAGGGGCAGACACAGGGTGAATACACAGAATCACTCTCAGAGGGACGGGGAATCAGAGAGTAGAGGGGCAGACACAGGGTGAATACACAGAATCATTGTCAGAGGGACGGTGAATCAGAGATTAGAGGGGCAGACACAGGGTGAATACACAGAATCATTGTCAGAGTGAAGGGGAATCAGAGAGTAGAGTGGCAGACAATGGGTGAATACACAGAATCATTGTCAGAGGGACGGGGAATCAGAGAGTAGAGGGGCAGACAGGGTGAATACACAGAATCACTCTCAGAGGGACGGGGAATCAGAGAGTAGAGGGGCAGACACAGGGTGAATACACAGAATCATTGTCAGAGGGACTGTGAATCAGAGATTAGAGGGGCAGACACAGGGTGAATACACAGAATCATTGTCAGAGTGGAGGGGAATCAGAGAGTAGAGGGGCAGACAATGGGTGAATACACAGAATCACTGTCAGAGGGACGGTGAATCAGAGAGTAGAGGGGCAGACACCGGGTGAAAACACAGAATCACTGTCAGAGGGACGGTGAATCAGAGAGTAGAGGGGCAGACACAGGGTGAATACACAGAATCATTGTCAGAGGGACGGTGAATCAGAGTTTAGAGGGGCAGACACAGGGTGAATACACAGAATCATTGTCAGAGGGACGGGGAATCAGAGATTAGAGGGGCAGACACAGGGTGAATACACAGAATCATTGTCAGAGGGACGGGGAATCAGAGAGTAGAGGGGCAGACACAGGGTGAATACACAGAAATACTGTCCGAGGGACGTGGAATCGGAGAGTAGAGGGGCAGACACAGGGTGAATACACAGAATCACTGTCCGAGGGACGGGGAATCGGAGAGTAGAGGGGCAGACACAGGGTGAATACACAGAATCATTGTCAGAGAGACGGGGAATCAGAGAGTAGACGGGCAGACACCGGGTGAATACACAGAACCATTGTCAGAGTGTCGGGGAATCAGAGAGTAGAGGGGCAGACACAGGGTGAATACACAGAATCACTGTCAGAGGGACGGGGAATCAGAGAGTAGAGGGGCAGACACAGGGTGAATACACAGAATCACTGTCAGGGGGACGGGGAATCAGAGAGTAGAGCGGCAGACACCGGGTGAATACACAGAATCATTGTCAGAGGGATGGGGAATCAGAGAGGAGAGGGACCGACTCAGGGTGAATACACAGAATCACTGTCAGAGGGACGGGGAATCAGAGAGTAGAGGGGCAGACACAGGGTGAATACACAGAATCATTGTCAGAGGGACGGGGAATCAGAGAGTAGAGGGGCAGACACAGGGTGAATACACAGAATCACTGTCAGAGAGATGGGGAATCAGAGAGTAGAGGGGCAGACACAGGGTGAATACACAGAATCACTGTCAGAGAGACGGGGAATCAGAGAGTAGAGGGGCAGACACAGGGTGAAAACACAGAATCACTGTCAGAGGGACGGGGAATCAGAGAGTAGAGGGGCAGACACAGGGTGAATACACAGAATCATTGTCAGAGTGACGGGGAATCAGAGAGTAGAGGGGCAGACACAGGGTGAATACACAGAATCATTGTGAGAGGGACGGGGAATCAGAGAGTCGAGGGGCAGACACTGGGTGAATACACAGAATCATTGTCAGAGGGACGGGGAATCAGAGAGTAGAGGGGCAGACACAGGGTGAATACACAGAATCACTGTCAGAGGGACGGGGAATCAGAGAGTAGAGGGGCAGACACAGGGTGAATACACAGAATCATTGTCAGATGGACGGGGAATCAGAGAGTAGAGGGGCAGACACAGGGTGAATACACAGAATCATCGTCAGGGGGACGGGGAATCAGAGAGTAGAGGGGCAGACACAGGGTGAATACACAGAATCATTGTCAGACGGACGGGGAATCAGAGAGTAGAGGGGCAGACACAGGGTGAATACACAGAATTATCATCAGGGGGACGGGGAATCAGAGAGTAGAGGGGCAGACACAGGGTGAATACACAGAATTATCATCAGGGGGACGGGGAATCAGAGAGTAGAGGGGCAGACACAGGGTGAATACACAGAATCACTGTCAGAGGGACGTGGAATCAGAGAGTAGAGGGGCAGACACAGGGTGAATACACAGAATCACTGTCAGAGGGACGGGGAATCAGAGAGTAGAGGGGCAGACACAGGGTGAATACACAGAATCACTGTCAGAGGGACGTGGAATCAGAGAGTAGAGGGGCAGACACAGGGTGAATACACAGAATCACTGTCAGAGGGACGTGGAATCAGAGAGTAGAGTGGCAGACACAGGGTGAATACACAGAATCACGGTCAGAGGGACGGGGAATCAGAGAGTAGAGGGGCAGACACAGGGTGAATACACAGAATCTTTGTCAGAGGGACGGTGAATCAGAGAGTAGAGGGGCAGACACCGGGTGAATACACAGAATCACTGTCAGAGGAACGGGGAATCAGAGAGTAGAGGGGCCGACACAGGGTAAATATACAGAATCATTGTGAGAAGGATGGGGAATCAGAGAGTAGAGGGGCAGACACCGGGTGAATACACAGAACCATTGTCAGAGAGACGGGGAATCAGAGAGAGAGGGGCAGACACACGGTGAATACACAGAATCACTGTCCGAGGTACGGGGAATCAGAGAGTAGAGGGGCAGACACAGGGTGAATACACAGAATCACTGTCAGAGTGACGGGGAATCAGAGAGAGAGGGGCAGACACAGGGTGAATACACAGAATCACTGTCCGAGGGACGGGGAATCGGAGAGTAGAGGGGCAGACACAGGGTGAATACACAGAATCATTGTCAGAGGGACGGTGAATCAGAGAGTAGAGGGGCAGACACAGGGTGAATACACAGAATCACTGCCAGGGGGACGGGGAATCAGAGAGTAGAGGGGCAGACACTGGGTGAATACACAGAATAATTGTCAGAGGGACGTGGAATCAGAGAGTAGAGGGGCAGACACTGGGTGAATACACAGAATCACTGTCAGAGGGACGGGGAATCAGAGAGTAGAGGGGCAGACACAGGGTGAATACACAGAATCTTTGTCAGAGGGACGGGGAATCAGAGAGTAGAGGGGCAGACACAGGGTGAATACACAGAATCACTGTCAGAGGGACGGGGAATCAGAGAGTAGAGGGGCAGACACAGGGTGAATACACAGAATCACTGTCAGAGGGACGGGGAATCAGAGAGTAGAGTGGCAGACACAGGGTGAATACACAGAATCTTTGTCAGAGGGACGGGGAATCAGAGAGTAGAGGGGCAGACACAGGGTGAATACACAGAATCACTGTCCGAGGGACGGGGAATCGGAGAGTAGAGGGGCAGACACAGGGTGAATACACAGAATCACTGTCAGAGGGACGGGGAATCGGAGAGTAGAGGGGCAGACACAGGGTGAATACACAGAATCATTCTCAGAGGGACGGGGAATCAGAGAGTAGAGGGGCAGTCACAGGGTGAATACACAGAATCACTGTCAGGGGGGCGGGGAATCAGAGAGTAGAGGGGCAGACACTGGGTGAATACACTGAATCACTGTCAGAGGGACGTGGAATCAGTGAGTAGAGGGGCAGACACAGGGTGAATACACAGAATCACTGTCAGAGGGTCGGGGAATCAGAGAGTAGAGGGGCAGACACAGGGTGAATACACAGAATCATCATCAGGGGGACGGGGAATCAGAGAGTAGAGGGGCAGACACAGGGTGAATACACAGAATCACTGTCAGAGGGACGTGGAATCAGAGAGTAGAGGGGCAGACACAGGGTGAATACACAGAATCACTGTCAGAGGGACGGGGAATCAGAGAGTAGAGGGGCAGACACAGGGTGTATACACAGAATCACTGTCAGAGGGGCGTGGAATCAGAGAGTAGAGGGGCAGACACAGGGTGAATACACAGAATCACTGTCAGAGGGACGGGGAATCAGAGAGTAGAGGGGCAGACACAGGGTGAATACACAGAATCACTGTCAGAGGGAAGGGGAATCAGAGAGTAGAGGGGCAGACACAGGGTGAATACACAGAATCACTGTCAGAGGGACGTGGAATCAGAGAGTAGAGGGGCAGACACAGGGTGAATACACAGAATCACTGTCAGAGGGACGGGGAATCAGAGAGTAGAGTGGCAGACACAGGGTGAATACACAGAATCACTGTCAGAGGGACGGGGAATCAGAGAGTAGAGGGGCAGACACAGGGTGAATACACAGAATCTTTGTCAGAGGGACGGTGAATCAGAGAGTAGAGGGGCAGACACAGGGTGAATACACAGTATCACTGTCAGAGGGACGGGGAATCAGAGAGTAGAGTGGCAGACACAGGGTGAATACACAGAATCATTGTCAGAGGGACGGTGAATCAGAGGGTAGTGGGGCAGACACAGGGTGAATATACAGAATCATTGTCAGAAGGATGGGGAATCAGAGAGTAGAGGGGCAGACACCGGGTGAATACACAGAATCATTGTCAGAGTGACGGGGAATCAGAGAGTAGAGGGGTAGACACAGGGTGAATACACAGAATCACTGTCAGAGAGACGGGGAATCAGAGAGTAGAGGGGCAGACACAGGGTGAATACACAGAATCACTGTCAGAGAGACGGGGAATCAGAGAGTAGAGGGGCAGACACAGGGTGAATACACAGAATCACTGTCAGAGAGACGGGGAATCAGAGAGTAGAGGGGCAGACACAGGGTGAATACACAGAATCACTGTCAGAGAGATGGGGAATCAGAGAGTAGAGGGGCAGACACAGTGTGAATACACAGAATCATTGTCAGAGGGACGTGGAATCAGAGAGTAGAGGGGCAGACACAGGGTGAATACACAGAACCATTGTCAAAGGGACGGGGAATCAGAGAGTAGAGGGGCAGACACAGGGTGAATACACAGAATCTTTGTCAGAGGGACGGTGAATCAGAGAGTAGAGGGGCAGACACCGGGTGAATACACAGAATCACTGTCAGAGGAACGGGGAATCAGAGAGTAGAGGGGCCGACACAGGGTAAATATACAGAATCATTGTCAGAAGGATGGGGAATCAGAGAGTAGAGGGGCAGACACCGGGTGAATACACAGAACCATTGTCAGAGAGACGGGGAATCAGAGAGAGAGGGGCAGACACACGGTGAATACACAGAATCACTGTCCGAGGTACGGGGAATCAGAGAGTAGAGGGGCAGACACAGGGTGAATACACAGAATCACTGTCAGAGTGACGGGGAATCAGAGAGAGAGGGGCAGACACAGGGTGAATACACAGAATCACTGTCCGAGGGACGGGGAATCGGAGAGTAGAGGGGCAGACACAGGGTGAATACACAGAATCATTGTCAGAGGGACGGTGAATCAGAGAGTAGAGGGGCAGACACAGGGTGAATACACAGAATCACTGCCAGGGGGACGGGGAATCAGAGAGTAGAGGGGCAGACACTGGGTGAATACACAGAATAATTGTCAGAGGGACGTGGAATCAGAGAGTAGAGGGGCAGACACTGGGTGAATACACAGAATCACTGTCAGAGGGACGGGGAATCAGAGAGTAGAGGGGCAGACACAGGGTGAATACACAGAATCTTTGTCAGAGGGACGGGGAATCAGAGAGTAGAGGGGCAGACACAGGGTGAATACACAGAATCACTGTCAGAGGGACGGGGAATCAGAGAGTAGAGGGGCAGACACAGGGTGAATACACAGAATCACTGTCAGAGGGACGGGGAATCAGAGAGTAGAGTGGCAGACACAGGGTGAATACACAGAATCTTTGTCAGAGGGACGGGGAATCAGAGAGTAGAGGGGCAGACACAGGGTGAATACACAGAATCACTGTCAGAGTGACGGGGAATCAGAGAGTAGAGGGGCAGACACAGGGTGAATACACAGAATCACTGTCCGAGGGACGGGGAATCGGAGAGTAGAGGGGCAGACACAGGGTGAATACACAGAATCACTGTCAGAGGGACGGGGAATCGGAGAGTAGAGGGGCAGACACAGGGTGAATACACAGAATCATTCTCAGAGGGACGGGGAATCAGAGAGTAGAGGGGCAGTCACAGGGTGAATACACAGAATCACTGTCAGGGGGGCGGGGAATCAGAGAGTAGAGGGGCAGACACTGGGTGAATACACTGAATCACTGTCAGAGGGACGTGGAATCAGTGAGTAGAGGGGCAGACACAGGGTGAATACACAGAATCACTGTCAGAGGGTCGGGGAATCAGAGAGTAGAGGGGCAGACACAGGGTGAATACACAGAATCATCATCAGGGGGACGGGGAATCAGAGAGTAGAGGGGCAGACACAGGGTGAATACACAGAATCACTGTCAGAGGGACGTGGAATCAGAGAGTAGAGGGGCAGACACAGGGTGAATACACAGAATCACTGTCAGAGGGACGGGGAATCAGAGAGTAGAGGGGCAGACACAGGGTGTATACACAGAATCACTGTCAGAGGGGCGTGGAATCAGAGAGTAGAGGGGCAGACACAGGGTGAATACACAGAATCACTGTCAGAGGGACGGGGAATCAGAGAGTAGAGGGGCAGACACAGGGTGAATACACAGAATCACTGTCAGAGGGAAGGGGAATCAGAGAGTAGAGGGGCAGACACAGGGTGAATACACAGAATCACTGTCAGAGGGACGTGGAATCAGAGAGTAGAGGGGCAGACACAGGGTGAATACACAGAATCACTGTCAGAGGGACGGGGAATCAGAGAGTAGAGTGGCAGACACAGGGTGAATACACAGAATCACTGTCAGAGGGACGGGGAATCAGAGAGTAGAGGGGCAGACACAGGGTGAATACACAGAATCTTTGTCAGAGGGACGGTGAATCAGAGAGTAGAGGGGCAGACACAGGGTGAATACACAGTATCACTGTCAGAGGGACGGGGAATCAGAGAGTAGAGTGGCAGACACAGGGTGAATACACAGAATCATTGTCAGAGGGACGGTGAATCAGAGGGTAGTGGGGCAGACACAGGGTGAATATACAGAATCATTGTCAGAAGGATGGGGAATCAGAGAGTAGAGGGGCAGACACCGGGTGAATACACAGAATCATTGTCAGAGTGACGGGGAATCAGAGAGTAGAGGGGTAGACACAGGGTGAATACACAGAATCACTGTCAGAGAGACGGGGAATCAGAGAGTAGAGGGGCAGACACAGGGTGAATACACAGAATCACTGTCAGAGAGACGGGGAATCAGAGAGTAGAGGGGCAGACACAGGGTGAATACACAGAATCACTGTCAGAGAGACGGGGAATCAGAGAGTAGAGGGGCAGACACAGGGTGAATACACAGAATCACTGTCAGAGAGATGGGGAATCAGAGAGTAGAGGGGCAGACACAGTGTGAATACACAGAATCATTGTCAGAGGGACGTGGAATCAGAGAGTAGAGGGGCAGACACAGGGTGAATACACAGAACCATTGTCAAAGGGACGGGGAATCAGAGAGTAGAGGGGCAGACACAGGGTGAATACACAGAATCATTGTCAGAGTGATGGGGAATCAGAGAGTAGAGTTGCAGACACAGGGTGAATACTCAGAACCATTGTGAGAGGGTAGGCTAATCAGAGAGTAGAGGGGCAGACACTGGGTGAATACACAGAATCACTGTCAGAGGGACGTGGAATCAGAGAGTAGAGGGGCAGACACAGGGTGAATACACAGAACCATTGTGAGAGGGTAGGCTAATCAGAGAGTAGAGTGGCAGACACAGGGTGAATACTCAGAACCATTGTGAGAGGGTAGGCTAATCAGAGAGTAGAGGGGCAGACACTGGGTGAATACACAGAATCACTGTCAGAGGGACGTGGAATCAGAGAGTAGAGGGGCAGACAGGGTGAATACACAGAATCATTGTCAGAGGGACGGGGAATCAGAGAGTAGAGGGGCAGACACAGGGTGAATACACAGAATCACTGTCAGAGGGACGTGGAATCAGAGAGTAGAGGGGCAGTCACAGGGTGAATACACAGAATCATTGTCAGAGGCACGGGGAATCAGAGAGTAGAGGGGCAGACACAGGGTGAATACACAGAATCATTGTCAGAGGGATGGGGAATCAGAGAGTAGACGGGAAGACACAGGGTGAATACACAGAATCATTGTCAGAGGGACGGGGAATCAGAGAGTATTCGGGCAGACACAAGGTGAATACACAGAATCATTGTCAGAGGGACGGGGAATCAGAGAGTAGAGGGGCAGACACAGGGTGAATACACAGAATCATTGTCAGAGGGAAGGGGAATCAGAGCGTAGACGGGCAGACACAGGGTGAATGCACAGAACCACAGTGAGAGGGACGGGGAATCAGAGAGTAGAGTGGCAGACACAGGGTGAATACTCAGAATCATTGTCAGAGGGACGGGGAATCAGAGAGTAGAGGGGCAGACACAGGGTGAATACACAGAATCACTGTCAGAGGGACGGGGAATCAGAGAGTAGAGGGGCAGACACAGGGTGAATACACAGAACCATTGTCGGAGGGACGTGGAATCAGAGAGGAGAGGGGCAGACACAGGGTGAATACACAGAATCACTCTCAGAGGGACGGGGAATCAGAGAGTAGAGGGGCAGACACAGGGTGAATACACAGAACCACAGTCAGAGGGACGGGGAATCAGAGAGTAGAGGGGCAGACACAGGGTGAATATACAGAATCATTGTCAGAGGGACAGGGAATCAGAGAGTAGAGGGGCAGACACAGGGTGAATACACAGAACCACAGTCAGAGGGACGGGGAATCAGAGAGTAGAGGGGCAGACACAGGGTGAATACACAGAATCACTGTCAGAGGGACGTGGAATCAGAGAGTAGAGGGGCAGACACAGGGTGAATACACAGAATCACTGTCAGAGGGACGGGGAATCAGAGAGTAGAGGGGCAGACACAGGGTGAATACACAGAACCATTGTCGGAGGGACGTGGAATCAGAGAGGAGAGGGGCAGACACAGGGTGAATACACAGAATAACTCTCAGAGGGACGGGGAATTAGAGAGTAGAGGGGCAGACACGGTGAATACACAGAATCATTGTCAGAGGGACGGTGAATCAGAGATTAGAGGGGCAGACACAGGGTGAATACACAGAATCATTGTCAGAGTGAAGGGGAATCAGAGAGTAGAGGGGCAGACAATGGGTGAATACACAGAATCATTGTCAGAGGGACGGGGAATCAGAGAGTAGAGGGGCAGACACAGGGTGAATACACAGAATCACTCTCAGAGGGACGGGGAATCAGAGAGTAGAGGGGCAGACACAGGGTGAATACACAGAATCATTGTCAGAGGGACGGTGAATCAGAGATTAGAGGGGCAGACACAGGGTGAATACACAGAATCATTGTCAGAGTGAAGGGGAATCAGAGAGTAGAGGGGCAGACAATGGGTGAATACACAGAATCACTGTCACAGGGACGGGGAATCAGAGAGTAGAGGGGCAGACACAGGGTGAATACACAGAATCACTGTCAGAGGGACGGTGAATCAGAGAGTAGAGGGGCAGACACAGGGTGAATACACAGAATCATTGTCAGAGGGACGGTGAATCAGAGTTTAGAGGGGCAGACACAGGGTGAATACACAGAATCATTGTCAGAGGGACGGGGAATCAGAGATTAGAGGGGCAGACACAGGGTGAATACACAGAATCATTGTCAGAGGGACGGGGAATCAGAGAGTAGAGGGGCAGACACAGGGTGAATACACAGAAATACTGTCCGAGGGACGTGGAATCGGAGAGTAGAGGGGCAGACACAGGGTGAATACACAGAATCACTGTCCGAGGGACGGGGAATCGGAGAGTAGAGGGGCAGACACAGGGTGAATACACAGAATCATTGTCAGAGAGACGGGGAATCAGAGAGTAGACGGGCAGACACCGGGTGAATACACAGAACCATTGTCAGAGGGACGGGGAATCAGAGAGTAGAGGGGCAGACACAGGGTGAATACACAGAATCACTGTCAGAGGGACGGGGAATCAGAGAGTAGAGGGGCAGACACAGGGTGAATACACAGAATCACTGTCAGGGGGACGGGGAATCAGAGAGTAGAGCGGCAGACACCGGGTGAATACACAGAATCATTGTCAGAGGGATGGGGAATCAGAGAGGAGAGGGACCGACTCAGGGTGAATACACAGAATCACTGTCAGAGGGACGGGGAATCAGAGAGTAGAGGGGCAGACACAGGGTGAATACACAGAATCATTGTCAGAGGGACGGGGAATCAGAGAGTAGAGGGGCAGACACAGGGTGAATACACAGAATCACTGTCAGAGAGATGGGGAATCAGAGAGTAGAGGGGCAGACACAGGGTGAATACACAGAATCACTGTCAGAGAGACGGGGAATCAGAGAGTAGAGGGGCAGACACAGGGTGAAAACACAGAATCACTGTCAGAGGGACGGGGAATCAGAGAGTAGAGGGGCAGACACAGGGTGAATACACAGAATCATTGTCAGAGTGACGGGGAATCAGAGAGTAGAGGGGCAGACACAGGGTGAATACACAGAATCATTGTGAGAGGGACGGGGAATCAGAGAGTCGAGGGGCAGACACTGGGTGAATACACAGAATCATTGTCAGAGGGACGGGGAATCAGAGAGTAGAGGGGCAGACACAGGGTGAATACACAGAATCACTGTCAGAGGGACGGGGAATCAGAGAGTAGAGGGGCAGACACAGGGTGAATACACAGAATCATTGTCAGAGGGACGGGGAATCAGAGAGTAGAGGGGCAGACACAGGGTGAATACACAGAATCATCGTCAGGGGGACGGGGAATCAGAGAGTAGAGGGGCAGACACAGGGTGAATACACAGAATCATTGTCAGATGGACGGGGAATCAGAGAGTAGAGGGGCAGACACTGGGTGAATACACAGAATCACTGTCGGAGGGACGTGGAATCAGAGAGCAGAGGGGCAGACACTGGGTGAATACACAGAATCATTGTCAGAGGGATGGGGAATCAGAGAGTAGAGGGGCAGACACAGGGTGAATACACAGAATCACTGTCAGAGTAACGGGGAATCAGAGAGTAGAGGGGCAGACACAGGGTGAATACACAGAACCATTGTCAGAGGGATGGGGAATCAGAGAGTAGAGGGGCAGACACAGGGTGAATACACAGAATCACTGTCAGGGGGACGGGGAATCAGAGAGTAGAGGGGCAGACACAGGGTGAATACACAGAATCACTGTCCGAGGGACGGGGAATCGGAGAGTAGAGGGGCAGATACAGGGTGAATACACAGAATCATTGTCAGAGAGACGGGGAATCAGAGAGTAGACGGGCAGACACCGGGCGAATACACAGAACCATTGTCAGAGTGTCGGGGAATCAGAGAGTAGAGGGGCAGACACAGGGTGAATACACAGAATCACTGTCAGAGGGACGGGGAATCAGAGAGTAGAGGGGCAGACACAGGGTGAATACACAGAATCACTGTCAGGGGGACGGGGAATCAGAGAGTAGAGCGGCAGACACCGGGTGAATACACAGAAACATTGTCAGAGGGATGGGGAATCAGAGAGGAGAGGGGCCGACTCAGGGTGAATACACAGAATCACTGTCAGAGGGACGGGGAATCAGAGAGTAGGGGGCAGACACAGGGTGAATACACAGAATCATTGTCAGAGGGACGGGGAATCAGAGAGTAGAGGGGCAGACACAGGGTGAATACACAGAATCACTGTCAGAGAGACGGGGAATCAGAGAGTAGAGGGGCAGACACAGGGTGAATACACAGAATCACTGTCAGAGAGACGGGGAATCAGAGAGTAGAGGGGCAGACACAGGGTGAAAACACAGAATCACTGTCAGAGGGACGGGGAATCAGAGAGTAGAGGGGCAGACACAGGGTGAATACACAGAATCATTGTCAGAGTGATGGGGAATCAGAGAGTAGAGGGGCAGACACAGGGTGAATACACAGAATCATTGTGAGAGGGACGGGGAATCAGAGAGTCGAGGGGCAGACACTGGGTGAATACACAGAATCATTGTCAGAGGGACGGGGAATCAGAGAGTAGAGGGGCAGACACAGGGTGAATACACAGAATCACTGTCAGAGGGACGGGGAATCAGAGAGTAGAGGGGCAGACACAGGGTGAATACACAGAATCATTGTCAGAGGGACGGGGAATCAGAGAGTTGAGGGGCAGACACAGGGTGAATACACAGAATCATCGTCAGGGGGACGGGGAATCAGAGAGTAGAGGGGCAGACACAGGGTGAATACACAGAATCATTGTCAGAGGGACGGGGAATCAGAGAGTAGAGGGGCAGACACAGGGTGAATACACAGAATCATTGTCAGAGGGACGGGGAATCACAGAGTAGAGGGGCAGACACAGGGTGAATACACAGAATCATCGTCAGGGGGACGGGGAATCAGAGAGTAGAGGGGCAGACACAGGGTGAATACACAGAATCATTGTCAGACGGACGGGGAATCAGAGAGTAGAGGGGCAGACACAGGGTGAATACACAGAATCACTGTCAGAGTGACGGGGAATCGGAGAGTAGAGGGGCAGACACTGGGTGAATACACAGAATCACTGTCGGAGGGACGTGGAATCAGAGAGTAGAGGGGCAGACACAGGGTGAATACACAGAATCATTGTCAGAGGGATGGGGAATCAGAGAGTAGAGGGGCAGACACAGGGTGAATACACAGAATCACTGTCAGAGTGACGGGGAATCAGAGAGTAGAGGGGCAGACACAGGGTGAATACACAGAACCATTGTCAGAGGGATGGGGAATCAGAAAGTAGAGGGGCAGACACAGGGTGAATACACAGAATCACTGTCAGGGGGACGGGGAATCAGAGAGTAGAGGGGCAGACACAGGGTGAATACACAGAATCACTGTCAGAGGGACGGGAAATCAGAGAGTAGAGGGGCAGACACAGGGTGAGTACACAGAATCACTGTCAGAGGGACGGGAAATCAGAGAGTAGAGGGGCAGACACAGGGTGAATACACAGAATCATTGTCAGAGTGACGGGGAATCAGAGAGTAGAGGGGCAGACACAGGGTGAATACACAGAATCATCGTCAGGGGGACGGGGAATCAGAGAGTAGAGGGGCAGACACAGGGTGAATACACAGAATCATCGTCAGGGGGACGGGGAATCAGAGAGTAGAGGGGCAGACACAGGGTGAATACACAGAATCATTGTCAGAGGGACGGGGAATCAGAGAGTAGAGGGGCAGACACAGGGTGAATACACAGAATCACTGTCCGAGGGACGGGGAATCAGAGAGTAGAGGGGCAGACACAGGGTGAATACACAGAATCTTTGTCAGAGGGACGGGGAATCAGAGAGTAGAGGGGCAGACACAGGGTGAATACACAGAATCATTGTCAGAGGGACGGGGAATCAGAGAGTAGAGGGGCAGACACAGGGTGAATACACAGAATCATTGTCAGAGTGACGGGGAATCAGAGAGTAGAGGGGCAGACACAGGGTGAATACACAGAATCATTGTGAGAGGGACGGGTAATCAGAGAGTCGAGGGGCAGACACTGGGTGAATACACAGAATCATTGTCAGAGGGACGGGGAATCAGAGAGTAGAGGGGCAGACACAGGGTGAATACACAGAATCACTGTCAGAGGGACGGGGAATCAGAGAGTAGAGGGGCAGACACAGGGTGAATACACAGAATCATTGTCAGAGGGACGGGGAATCAGAGAGTAGAGGGGCAGACACAGGGTGAATACACAGAATCATCGTCAGGGGGACGGGGAATCAGAGAGTAGAGGGGCAGACACAGGGTGAATACACAGAATCATTGTCAGATGGACGGGGAATCAGAGAGTAGAGGGGCAGACACTGGGTGAATACACAGAATCACTGTCGGAGGGACGTGGAATCAGAGAGCAGAGGGGCAGACACTGGGTGAATACACAGAATCATTGTCAGAGGGATGGGGAATCAGAGAGTAGAGGGGCAGACACAGGGTGAATACACAGAATCACTGTCAGAGTAACGGGGAATCAGAGAGTAGAGGGGCAGACACAGGGTGAATACACAGAACCATTGTCAGAGGGATGGGGAATCAGAGAGTAGAGGGGCAGACACAGGGTGAATACACAGAATCACTGTCAGGGGGACGGGGAATCAGAGAGTAGAGGGGCAGACACAGGGTGAATACACAGAATCACTGTCCGAGGGACGGGGAATCGGAGAGTAGAGGGGCAGATACAGGGTGAATACACAGAATCATTGTCAGAGAGACGGGGAATCAGAGAGTAGACAGGCAGACACCGGGCGAATACACAGAACCATTGTCAGAGTGTCGGGGAATCAGAGAGTAGAGGGGCAGACACAGGGTGAATACACAGAATCACTGTCAGAGGGACGGGGAATCAGAGAGTAGAGGGGCAGACACAGGGTGAATACACAGAATCACTGTCAGGGGGACGGGGAATCAGAGAGTAGAGCGGCAGACACCGGGTGAATACACAGAAACATTGTCAGAGGGATGGGGAATCAGAGAGGAGAGGGGCCGACTCAGGGTGAATACACAGAATCACTGTCAGAGGGACGGGGAATCAGAGAGTAGAGGGGCAGACACAGGGTGAATACACAGAATCACTGTCAGAGAGACGGGGAATCAGAGAGTAGAGGGGCAGACACAGGGTGAAAACACAGAATCACTGTCAGAGGGACGGGGAATCAGAGAGTAGAGGGGCAGACACAGGGTGAATACACAGAATCATTGTCAGAGTGATGGGGAATCAGAGAGTAGAGGGGCAGACACAGGGTGAATACACAGAATCATTGTGAGAGGGACGGGGAATCAGAGAGTCGAGGGGCAGACACTGGGTGAATACACAGAATCATTGTCAGAGGGACGGGGAATCAGAGAGTAGAGGGGCAGACACAGGGTGAATACACAGAATCACTGTCAGAGGGACGGGGAATCAGAGAGTAGAGGGGCAGACACAGGGTGAATACACAGAATCATTGTCAGAGGGACGGGGAATCAGAGAGTTGAGGGGCAGACACAGGGTGAATACACAGAATCATCGTCAGGGGGACGGGGAATCAGAGAGTAGAGGGGCAGACACAGGGTGAATACACAGAATCATTGTCAGAGGGACGGGGAATCAGAGAGTAGAGGGGCAGACACAGGGTGAATACACAGAATCATTGTCAGAGGGACGGGGAATCAGAGAGTAGAGGGGCAGACACAGGGTGAATACACAGAATCATCGTCAGGGGGACGGGGAATCAGAGAGCAGAGGGGCAGACACAGGGTGAATACACAGAATCATTGTCAGACGGACGGGGAATCAGAGAGTAGAGGGGCAGACACAGGGTGAATACACAGAATCACTGTCAGAGTGACGGGGAATCGGAGAGTAGAGGGGCAGACACTGGGTGAATACACAGAATCACTGTCGGAGGGACGTGGAATCAGAGAGTAGAGGGGCAGACACAGGGTGAATACACAGAATCATTGTCAGAGGGATGGGGAATCAGAGAGTAGAGGGGCAGACACAGGGTGAATACACAGAATCACTGTCAGAGTGACGGGGAATCAGAGAGTAGAGGGGCAGACACAGGGTGAATACACAGAACCATTGTCAGAGGGATGGGGAATCAGAGGGTAGAGGGGCAGACACAGGGTGAATACACAGAATCACTGTCAGGGGGACGGGGAATCAGAGAGTAGAGGGGCAGACACAGGGTGAATACACAGAATCACTGTCAGAGGGACGGGAAATCAGAGAGTAGAGGGGCAGACACAGGGTGAGTACACAGAATCACTGTCAGAGGGACGGGAAATCAGAGAGTAGAGGGGCAGACACAGGGTGAATACACAGAATCATTGTCAGAGTGACGGGGAATCAGAGAGTAGAGGGGCAGACACAGGGTGAATACACAGAATCATCGTCAGGGGGACGGGGAATCAGAGAGTAGAGGGGCAGACACAGGGTGAATACACAGAATCATTGTCAGAGGGACGGGGAATCAGAGAGTAGAGGGGCAGACACAGGGTGAATACACAGAATCTTTGTCAGAGGGACGGGGAATCAGAGAGTAGAGGGGCAGACACAGGGTGAATACACAGAATCATTGTCAGAGGGACGGGGAATCAGAGAGTAGAGGGGCAGACACAGGGTGAATACACAGAATCTTTGTCAGAGGGACGGGGAATCAGAGAGTAGAGGGGCAGACACAGGGTGAATACACAGAATCACTGTCAGAGGGATGGGTAATCAGAGAGTAGAGGGGCAGACACAGGGTGAATACACAGAATCTTTGTCAGAGGGACTGTGAATCAGAGAGTAGAGGGGCAGACACAGGGTGAATACACAGAATCATTGTCAGAGTGACGGGGAATCAGAGAGTAGAGGGGCAGATACAGGGTGAATACACAGAATCTTTGTCAGAGGGACGGGGAATCAGAGAGTAGAGGGGCAGACACCGGGTGAATACACAGAATCACTGTCAGAGGGACGGGGAATCAGAGAGTAGAGGGGCAGACACCGGGTGAACACACAGAATCACTGTCCGAGGGACGGGGAATCAGAGAGTAGAGGGGCAGACACAGGGTGAATACACAGAATCTTTGTCAGAGGGACGGGGAATCAGAGAGTAGAGGGGCAGACACCGGGTGAATACACAGAACCATTGTCAGAGTGTCGGGGAATCAGAGAGTAGAGGGGCAGACACAGGGTGAATACACAGAATCACTGTCAGAGGGACGGGGAATCAGAGAGTAGAGGGGCAGACACAGGGTGAATACACAGAATCACTGTCAGCGTGACGGGGAATCAGAGAGTAGAGGGGCAGACACAGGGTGAATACACAGAAATACTGTCCGAGGGACGGGGAATCGGAGAGTAGAGGGGCAGACAGAGGGTGAATACACAGAATCATTGTCAGATGTACGGGGAATCAGAGAGTAGAGGGGCAGACACAGGGTGAATACACAGAATCACTATCAGAGGGATGGGGAATCAGAGAGTAGAGGGGCAGACACAGGGTGAATACACAGAATCACTGTCAGAGGGACGGGGAATCAGAGAGTAGAGGGGCAGACACAGGGTGAATACACAGAATCACTGTCAGAGGGACGGGGAATCAGAGCGTAGAGGGGCAGACACAGGGTGAATACACAGAATCATTGTCAGAGGGACGGGGAATCAGAGTTTAGAGGGGCTGACAGGGTGAATACAGAGAATCACTGTCAGAGGGATGGGGAATCAGAGAGTAGAGGGGCAGACACAGGGTGAATACACAGAATCACTGTCAGAGGGACGGGGAATCAGAGAGTAGAGGGGCAGACACAGGGTGAATACACAGAATCACTGTCCGAGGGACGGGGAATCAGAGAGTAGAGGGGCAGACACAGGGTGAATACACAGAATCACTGTCAGAGGGACGGGGAATCAGAGAGTAGAGGGGCAGACACAGGGTGAATACACAGAATCACTGTCAGAGGGACGGGGAATCAGAGAGTAGAGGGGCAGACACAGGGTGAATACACAGAATCACTGTCAGAGGGATGGGGAATCAGAGAGTAGTGGGGCAGACACAGGGTGAACACACAGAATCACTGTCAGAGGGATGGGGAATCAGAGAGTAGTGGGGCAGACACAGGGTGAATACACAGAATCACTGTCAGAGGGATGGGGAATCAGAGAGTAGTGGGGCAGACACAGGGTGAACACACAGAATCACTGTCAGAGGGATGGGGAATCAGATTAGAGGGGCAGACACAGGGTGAATAAACAGAATCACTGTCAGAGGGACGGGGAATCAGAGAGTAGAGGGGCAGACACAGGGTGAATACACAGAATCACTGTCAGAGGGACGGGGAATCAGAGAGTAGAGGGGCAGACACAGGGTGAATACACAGAATCACTGTCAGAGGGACGGGGAATCAGAGAGTAGAGGGGCAGACTCAGGGTGAATACAGAGAATCACTGTCAGAGGGATGGGGAATCAGAGAGTAGAGGGGCAGACACAGGGTGAATACACAGAATCACTGTCAGAGGGATGGGGAATGAGAGAGTAGAGGGGCAGACACAGGGTGATTACACAGAATCATTGTCAGAGGGACGGGGAATGAGAGAGTAGAGGGGCAGACACAGGGTGATTACACAGAATCATTGTCAGAGGGACGGGGAATCAGAGAGTAGAGGGGCAGACTCAGGGTGAATACACAGAATCATCATCAGGGGGATGGGGAATCAGAGAGTAGAGGGGCAGACACAGGGTGAATACACAGAATCACTGTCAGAGGGACGGGGAATCAGAGAGTAGAGGGGCAGACTCAGGGTGATTACACAGAATCACAGTCCGATGGACGGGGAATCAGAGAGTAGAGGGGCAGACACAGGGTGAATACACAGAATCATTGTCAGAGGGACGGGGAATGAGAGAGTAGAGGGGCAGACACAGGGTGAATACACAGAATCACTGTCTGAGGGACGGGGAAGCAGAGAGTAGAGGGGCAGACACAGGGTGAATACAGAGAATCTTTGTCAGAGGGACGGGGAATGAGAGAGTAGAGGGGCAGACACAGGGTGAATACACAGAATCACTGTCCGAGGGACGGGGAATCAGAGAGTAGAGGGGCAGACACAGGGTGAATACACAGAATCACTGTCAGAGGGACGGGGAATCAGAGAGTAGAGGGGCAGACTCAGGGTGATTACACAGAATCACAGTCCGATGGACGGGGAATCAGAGAGTAGAGGGGCAGACACAGGGTGAATACACAGAATCATTGTCAGAGGGACGGGGAATGAGAGAGTAGAGGGGCAGACACGGTGAATACACAGAATCTTTGTCAGAGGGACGGGGAATCAGAGAGTAGAGGGGCAGACACAGGGTGAATACACAGAATCACTGTCAGAGGGACGGGGAATCAGAGAGTAGAGGGGCAGACACAGGGTGAATACACAGAATCATTGTCAGAGGGACGGGGAATCTGAGAGAAGAGGGGCAGACACAGGGTGAATACACAGAATCACTGTCCGATGGACGGGGAAGCAGAGAGTAGAGGGGCAGACTCAGGGTGAATACACAGAATCACAGTACGATGGACGGGGAATCAGAGAGTAGAGGGGCAGACACAGGGTGAATACACAGAATCACTGTCCGAAGGACGGGGAAGCAGAGAGTAGAGGGGCAGACACAGGGTGAATACACAGAATCATTGTCAGAGGGAGAGAGTAGAGGGGCAGACACAGGGTGAATACACAGAATCATTGTCAGAGGGAGAGAGTAGAGGGGCAGACACAGGGTGAATACACAGAATCACTGTCAGAGGGAGAGAGTAGAGGGGCAGACACAGGGTGAACACACAGAATCACTGTCAGAGGGATGGGGAATCAGAGAGTAGAGGGGCAGACACAGGGTGAATACAGAGAATCTTTGTCAGAGGGACGGTGAATCAGAGAGTAGAGGGGCAGACTCAGGGTGAATACACAGAGTCATTGTCAGAGGGACGGGGAATCAGAGAATAGAGGGGCAGACACCGGGTGAATACACAGAATCATTGTCAGAGGGACGGGGAATCAGAGAGTAGAGGGGCAGACACAGGGTGAATACACAGAATCATTGTGAGAGTGAAGGGGAATCAGAGAGTAGAGGGGCAGACACAGGGTGAATACACAGAATCACTGTCCGAGGGACGGGGAATCAGAGAGTAGAGGGGCAGACACAGGGTGAATACACAGAATCACTATCAGAGGGACGGGGAATCAGAGAGTAGAGGGGCAGACACCGGGTGAATACACAGAATCACTGTCAGAGGGACCGGGAATCAGAGAGTAGAGGGGCAGACACAGGGTGAATACACAGAATCACTATCAGAGGGACGGGGAAGCAGAGAGTAGAGGGGCAGACACAG
The DNA here is from genome assembly GCF_030144855.1 of Hypanus sabinus. NCBI lineage: Eukaryota > Metazoa > Chordata > Chondrichthyes > Myliobatiformes > Dasyatidae > Hypanus > Hypanus sabinus. Next base: position 70,985 of record NW_026778907.1, read on the forward strand.
GGTGAATACACAGAATCACTGTCCGAGGGACGGGGAATCAGAGAGTAGAGGGGCAGACACAGGGTGAATACACAGAATCACTATCAGAGGGACGGGGAATCAGAGAGTAGAGGGGCAGACACAGGGTGATTACACAGAATCATTGTCAGAGGGATGGGGAATCAGAGAGTAGAGGGGCAGACTCAGGGTGATTACACAGAATCACAGTCCGATGGACGGGGAATCAGAGAGTAGAGGGGCAGACACAGGGTGAATACACAGAATCATTGTCAGAGGGACGGGGAATGAGAGAGTAGAGGGGCAGACACAGGGTGAATACACAGAATCATTGTCAGAGGGACGGGGAATCAGAGTTTAGAGGGGCTGACAGGGTGAATACACAGAATCACAGTCCGATGGACGGGGAATCAGAGAGTAGAGGGGCAGACACAGGGTGAATACACAGAATCATTGTCAGAGGGACGGGGAATGAGAGAGTAGAGGGGCAGACACGGTGAATACACAGAATCTTTGTCAGAGGGACGGGGAATCAGAGAGTAGAGGGGCAGACACAGGGTGAATACACAGAATCACTGTCAGAGGGACGGGGAATCAGAGAGTAGAGGGGCAGACACAGGGTGAATACACAGAATCATTGTCAGAGGGACGGGGAATCTGAGAGAAGAGGGGCAGACACAGGGTGAATACACAGAATCACTGTCCGATGGACGGGGAAGCAGAGAGTAGAGGGGCAGACTCAGGGTGAATACACAGAATCACAGTCCGATGGACGGGGAATCAGAGAGTAGAGGGGCAGACACAGGGTGAATACACAGAATCACTGTCCGAAGGACGGGGAAGCAGAGAGTAGAGGGGCAGACACAGGGTGAATACACAGAATCATTGTCAGAGGGAGAGAGTAGAGGGGCAGACACAGGGTGAATACACAGAATCATTGTCAGAGGGAGAGAGTAGAGGGGCAGACACAGGGTGAATACACAGAATCACTGTCAGAGGGAGAGAGTAGAGGGGCAGACACAGGGTGAACACACAGAATCACTGTCAGAGGGATGGGGAATCAGAGAGTAGAGGGGCAGACACAGGGTGAATACAGAGAATCTTTGTCAGAGGGACGGTGAATCAGAGAGTAGAGGGGCAGACTCAGGGTGAATACACAGAGTCATTGTCAGAGGGACGGGGAATCAGAGAATAGAGGGGCAGACACCGGGTGAATACACAGAATCATTGTCAGAGGGACGGGGAATCAGAGAGTAGAGGGGCAGACACAGGGTGAATACACAGAATCATTGTGAGAGTGAAGGGGAATCAGAGAGTAGAGGGGCAGACACAGGGTGAATACACAGAATCACTGTCCGAGGGACGGGGAATCAGAGAGTAGAGGGGCAGACACAGGGTGAATACACAGAATCACTATCAGAGGGACGGGGAATCAGAGAGTAGAGGGGCAGACACCGGGTGAATACACAGAATCACTGTCAGAGGGACCGGGAATCAGAGAGTAGAGGGGCAGACACAGGGTGAATACACAGAATCACTATCAGAGGGACGGGGAAGCAGAGAGTAGAGGGGCAGACACAGGGTGAATACACAGAATCACTGTCCGAGGGACGGGGAATCAGAGAGTAGAGGGGCAGACACAGGGTGAATACACAGAATCATTGTCAGAGGGATGGGGAATCAGAGAGTAGAGGGGCAGACTCAGGGTGATTACACAGAATCACAGTCCGATGGACGGGGAATCAGAGAGTAGAGGGGCAGACACAGGGTGAATACACAGAATCATTGTCAGAGGGACGGGGAATGAGAGAGTAGAGGGGCAGACACAGGGTGAATACACAGAATCATTGTCAGAGGGACGGGGAATCAGAGTTTAGAGGGGCTGACAGGGTGAATACAGAGAATCACTGTCAGAGGGATGGGGAATCAGAGAGTAGAGGGGCAGACACAGGGTGAATACACAGAATCACTGTCAGAGGGACGGGGAATCAGAGAGTAGAGGGGCAGACACAGGGTGAATACACAGAATCACTGTCCGAGGGACGGGGAATCAGACAGTAGAGGGGCAGACACAGGGTGAATACACAGAATCACTGTCAGAGGGACGGGGAATCAGAGAGTAGAGGGGCAGATACAGGGTGAATACACAGAATCATTGTCAGAGGGACGGGGAATCAGAGAGTAGAGGGGCAGACACCGGGTGAATACACAGAATCACTGTCAGAGGGACGGGGAATCAGAGAGTAGAGGGGCAGACACAGGGTGAATACACAGAATCACTGTCAGAGGGATGGGGAATCAGAGAGTAGTGGGGCAGACACAGGGTGAACACACAGAATCACTGTCAGAGGGATGGGGAATCAGAGAGTAGTGGGGCAGACACAGGGTGAATACACAGAATCACTGTCAGAGGGATGGGGAATCTGAGAGTAGAGGGGCAGACACAGGGTGAATACACAGAATCATTGTCAGAGGGACGGGGAATCAGAGTTTAGAGGGGCTGACAGGGTGAATACACAGAATCACTGTCAGAGGGACGGGGAATCAGAGTTTAGAGGGGCTGACAGGGTGAATACACAGAATCACTGTCAGAGGGACGGGGAATCAGAGAGTAGAGGGGCAGACACAGGGTGAATACACAGAATCATTGTCAGAGGGATGGGGAATCAGAGTTTAGAGGGGCTGACAGGGTGAATACACAGAATCACTGTCAGAGGGATGGGGAATCAGAGAGTAGAGGGGCAGACACAGGGTGAATACACAGAATCACTGTCAGAGTGATGGGGAATCAGAGAGTAGAGGGGCAGACACAGGCTGAATACACAGAATCACTGTCAGAGGGACGGGGAATCAGAGAGTAGAGGGGCAGACACAGGATGAATACACAGAATCACTGTCAGAGTGACGGGGAATCAGAGAGGAGAGGGGCAGACACAGGATGAATACACAGAATCACTGTCAGAGGGACGGGGAATCGGAGAGTAGAGGGGCAGACACAGGGTGAATACACAGAATCACTGTCAGTGGGATGGGGAATCAGAGAGTAGAGGGGCAGACACCGGGTGAATAGACAGAATCATTTTCGGAGGGACGGGGAATCTGAAAATAGAGGGGCAGACACAGGGTGAATACAAAGAATCACTGTCAGAGGGACGGGGAATCAGAGAGTAGAGGGGCAGACACAGGGTGAATACACAGAATCACTGTCAGAGGGACCGGGAATCAGAGAGTAGAGGGGCAGACACAGGGTGAATACACAGAATCATTTTCGGAGGGACAGGGAATCTGAGAATAGAGGGGCAGGCACAGGGTGAATACACAGAAACATTGTCAGTGGGACGGGGAATCAGAGAGTAGAGGGGCAGACACAGGGTGAATACACAGAATCACTATCAGAGGGATGGGGAATCAGAGAGTAGAGGGGCAGACACAGGGTGAATACACAGAATCATTGTCAGAGGGACGGGGAATCAGAGAGTAGAGGGGCAGACACAGGGTGAATACACAGAATCATTGTCAGATGTACGGGGAATCAGAGAGTAGAGGGGCAGACACAGGGTGAATACACAGAATCATTGTCAGATGTACGGGGAATCAGAGAGTAGAGGGGCAGACACAGGGTGAATACACAGAATCACTATCAGAGGGATGGGGAATCAGAGAGTAGAGGGGCAGACACAGGGTGAATACACAGAATCACTGTCAGAGGGACGGGGAATCAGAGAGTAGAGGGGCAGACACAGGGTGAATACACAGAATCACAGTCAGAGGGACGGGGAATCAGAGAGTAGAGGGGCAGACACAGGGTGAATACACAGAATCATTGTCAGAGGGACGGGGAATCAGAGTTTAGAGGGGCTGACAGGGTGAATACAGAGAATCACTGTCAGAGGGATGGGGAATCAGAGAGTAGAGGGGCAGACACAGGGTGAATACAGAGAATCACTGTCCGAGGGACGGGGAAGCAGAGAGTAGAGGGGCAGACACAGGGTGAATACACAGAATCATTGTCAGAGGGACGGGGAATCGGAGAGTAGAGGGGCAGACACAGGGTGAATACACAGAATCACTGTCAGAGGGATGGGGAATCACAGAGTAGTGGGGCAGACACAGGGTGAACACACAGAATCACTGTCAGAGGGATGGGGAATCAGAGAGTAGAGGAGCAGACGCAGGGTGAATACACAGAATCAGTGTCAGAGGGAGAGAGTAGAGGGACAGACACAGGGTGAATACACAGAATCACTGTCCGAGGGACAGGGAATCAGAGAGTAGAGGGGCAGACACAGGGTGAACACACAGAATTACTGTCAGAGGGATGGGGAATCAGAGAGTAGAGGGGCAGACACAGGGTGAATACACAGAATCATTGTCAGAGGGACGGGGAATCAGAGAGTAGAGGGGCAGACACTGGGTGATTACACAGAATCATTGTCAGAGGGACGGGGAATCAGAGAGTAGAGGGGCAGACTCAGGGTGAATACACGGAATCATTGTCAGAGGGATCGGGAATCAGAGAGTAGAGGGGCAGACTCAGGGTGATTACACAGAATCACAGTCCGATGGACGGGGAATCAGAGAGTAGAGGGGCAGACTCAGGGTGAATACACAGAATCATTGTGAGAGTGACGGGGAATCAGAGAGTAGAGGGGCAAAAACAGGGTGAATACACAGAATCATTGTCAGAGGGACGGGGAATCAGAGAATAGAGGGGCAGACACCGGGTGAATACACAGAATCATTGTCAGAGGGACGGGGAATCAGAGAGTAGAGGGGCAGACACAGGGTGAATACACAGAATCACTGTCAGAGGGACGGGGAAGCAGAGAGTAGAGGGGCAGACACAGGGTGAATACACAGAATCACTATCAGAGGGACGGGGAATCAGAGAGTAGAGGGGCAGACACAGGGTGAATACACAGAAACATTGTCTGTGGGACGGGGAATCTGAGAGTAGAGGGGCAGACACAGGGTGAATACACAGAATCACTATCAGAGGGACGGGGAAGCAGAGAGTAGAGGGGCGGACACAGGGTGAATACACAGAATCATTGTCAGAGGGACGGGGAATCAGAGAGTAGAGGGGCAGACTCAGGGTGAATACACAGAATCATTGTGAGAGTGACGGGGAATCAGAGAGGGGCAAAAACAGGGTGAATACACAGAATCATTGTCAGAGGGACGGGGAATCAGAGAATAGAGGGGCAGACACCGGGTGAATACACAGAATCATTGTCAGAGGGACGGGGAATCAGAGAGTAGAGGGGCAGACACAGGGTGAATACACAGAATCACTGTCAGAGGGACGGGGAATCAGAGAGTAGAGGGGCGGACACAGGGTGAATACACAGAATCATTGTCAGAGGGACGGGGAATGAGAGAGTAGAGGGGCAGACACAGGGTGAATACACGGAATCATTGTCAGAGGGATGGGGAATCAGAGAGTAGAGGGGCAGACTCAGGGTGATTACACAGAATCACAGTCCGATGGACGGGGAATCAGAGAGTAGAGGGGCAGACACAGGGTGAATACACAGAATCATTGTCAGAGGGACGGGGAATGAGAGAGTAGAGGGGCAGACACAGGGTGAATACACAGAATCACTGTCCGAGGGACGGGGAAGCAGAGAGTAGAGGGGCAGACACAGGGTGAATACACAGAATCATTGTCAGAGGGAGAGAGTAGAGGGGCAGACACAGGGTGAATACAGAGAATCTTTGTCAGAGGGACGGTGAATCAGAGAGTAGAGGGGCAGACTCAGGGTGAATACACAGAATCATTGTGAGAGTGACAGGGAATCAGAGAGTAGAGGGGCAAAAACAGGGTGAATACACAGAATCATTGTCAGAGGGACGGGGAATCAGAGAATAGAGGGGCAGACACCGGGTGAATACACAGAATCATTGTCAGAGGGACGGGGAATCAGAGAGTAGAGGGGCAGACACAGGGTGAATACACAGAAATACTGTCCGAGGGACGGGGAATCGGAGAGTAGAGGGGCAGACACAGGGTGAATACACAGAATCACTGTCAGAGGGACGGGGAATCAGAGAGTAGAGGGGCAGACACTGGGTGAATACACAGAATCACTGTCAGAGGGACGGGGAATCGGAGAGTAGAGGGGCAGACACAGGGTGAATACACAGAATCACTGTCCGAGGGACGGGGAATCGGAGAGTAGAGGGGCAGACACAGGGTGAATACACAGAATCATTGTCAGAGGGACGGGGAATCGGAGAGTAGAGGGGCCGACACAGGGTGAATACACAGAATCATTGTCAGAGGGATGGGGAATCAGAGAGTAGAGGGGCAGACACAGGGTGAATGCACAGAAATACTGTCAGAGGGACGTGGAATCAGAGAGTAGAGGGGCAGACACAGGGTGAATACACAGAACCATTGTCAGAGAGACGGGGAATCAGAGAGTAGAGGGTCAGACACTGGGTGAATACACAGAACCATTGTCAGGGGGACGGGGAATCAGAGAGTAGAGGGTCAGACACAGGGTGAATACACAGAACCATTGTCAGGGGGACGGGGAATCAGAGAGTAGAGGGGCAGACACAGGGTGAATACACAGAATCATCGTCAGGGGGACGGGGAATCAGAGAGTAGAGGGGCAGGCACAGGGTGAATACACAGAATCATCGTCAGGGGGACGGGGAATCAGAGAGTAGAGGGGCAGACACAGGGTGAATACACAGAATCATCGTCAGGGGGACGGGGAATCAGAGAGTAGAGGGGCAGACACAGGGTGAATACACAGAATCATTGTCAGCGGGACGGTGAATCAGAGAGTAGAGGGGCAGACACAGGGTGAATACACAGAATCATCGTCAGGGGGACGGGGAATCAGAGAGTAGAGGGGCAGACACTGGGTGAATACACAGAATCATTGTCAGAGGGACGGGGAATCAGAGAGTAGAGGGGCAGACACAGGGTGAATACACAGAATCATTGTCAGAGAGACGGGGAATCAGAGAGTAGAGGGGCAGACACAGGGTGAATACAGAGAATCATTGTCAGAGAGACGGGGAATCAGAGAGTAGAGTGGCAGACGCAGGGTGAATACAGAGAATCATTGTCAGAGGGACGGGGAATCAGAGAGTAGAGGGGCAGACACAGGGTGAATGCACAGAACCACAGTCAGAGGGACGGGGAATCAGAGAGTAGAGGGGCAGACACAGGGTAAATACACAGAATCATTTTCGGAGGGACGGGGAATCTGAGAATAGAGGGGCAGACACAGGGTGAATACACAGAATCACTGTCAGAGGGACGGGGAATCAGAGAGTAGAGGGGCAGACACAGGGTGAATACACAGAATCATTGTCAGAGGGACGGGGAATCAGAGAGTAGAGGGGCAGACACAGGGTGAATACACAGAATCATTTTCGGAGGGACGGGGAATCTGAGAATAGAGGGGCAGACACAGGGTGAATACACAGAATCACTGTCAGAGGGACGGGGAATCAGAGAGTAGAGGGGCAGACACAGGGTGAATACACAGAATCACTGTCAGAGGGACGGGGAATCAGAGAGTAGAGGGGCAGACACAGGGTGAATACACAGAATCACTGTCAGAGGGACGGGGAATCAGAGAGTAGAGGGGCAGACACAGGGTGAATACACAGAATCACTGTCAGAGGGACGGGGAATCAGAGAGTAGAGGGGCAGACACAGGGTGAATACACAGAATCACTGTCAGAGGGACGGGGAATCTGAGAGTAGAGGGGCAGACACAGGGTGAATACACAGAATCATTGTCAGAGGGACGGGGAATCAGAGTTTAGAGGGGCTGACAGGGTGAATACACAGACTCACTGTCAGAGGGACGGGGAATCAGAGTTTAGAGGGGCTGACAGGGTGAATACACAGAATCACTGTCAGAGGGACGGGGAATCAGAGAGTAGAGGGGCAGACACAGGGTGAATACACAGAATCATTGTCAAAGGGACGGGGAATCAGAGTTTAGAGGGGCTGACAGGGTGAATACACAAAATCACTGTCAGAGGGATGGGGAATCAGAGAGTAGAGGGGCAGACACAGGGTGAATACACAGAATCACTGTCCGAGGGACGGGGAATCAGAGAGTAGAGGGGCAGACACAGGGTGAATACACAGAATCATTGTGAGAGGGACGGGGAATCAGAGAGTAGAGGGGCAGACACAGGGTGAATACACAGAATCATTTTCGGAGGGACAGGGAATCTGAGAATAGAGGGGCTGACAGGGTGAATACACAGAATCACTGTCCGAGGGAGAGAGTAGAGGGGCAGACACAGGGTGAATACACAGAATCATTGTCAGAGGGACGGGGAATCAGAGAGTAGAGGGGCAGGCACCGGGTGAATACACAGAATCATTGTCAGACGGACGGGGAATCAGAGAGTAGAGGGGCAGACACAGGGTGAATACACAGAATCACTGCCAGAGGGACGGGGAATCAGAGAGTAGAGGGGCAGTCACAGGGTGAATACACAGAATCATTGTCAGAGAGACGGGGAATCAGAGAGTAGAGGGGCAGTCACAGGGTGAATACACAGAATCATTGTCAGAGAGACGGGGAATCAGAGAGTAGAGGGGCAGACACAGGGTGAATACACAGAATCATTGTCAGAGGGACGGGGAATCAGAGAGTAGAGGGGCAGACACAGGGTGCATACACAGAATCATTGTCAGAGGGACGGGGAATCAGAGAGTAGAGGGGCAGTCACAGGGTGAATACACAGAATCATTGTCAGAGTGACGGGGAATCAGAGAGTAGAGGGGCAGACACAGGGTGAATACAGAGAATCTTTGTCAGAGGGACGGTGAATCAGAGAGTAGAGGGGCAGACTCAGGGTGAATACACAGAATCATTGTGAGAGTGACGGGGAATCAGAGAGTAGAGGGGCAGACACAGGGTGAATACACAGAATCATTGTCAGAGGGACGGGGAATCAGAGAGTAGAGGGGCAGACTCAGGGTGAATACACAGAATCATTGTCAGAGGGACGGGGAATCAGAGAGTAGAGGGGCAGTCACAGGGTGAATACACAGAATCATTGTCAGAGAGACGGGGAATCAGAGAGTAGAGGGGCAGACACAGGGTGAATACAGAGAATCTTTGTCAGAGGGACGGGGAATCAGAGAGTAGAGGGGCAGACACAGGGTGAATACACAGAATCACTGTCAGAGGGACGGGGAAGCAGAGAGTAGAGGGGCAGACACAGGGTGAATACACAGAATCACTATCAGAGGGACGGGGAATCAGAGAGTAGAGGGGCAGACACAGGGTGAATACACAGAAACATTGTCTGTGGGACGGGGAATCTGAGAGTAGAGGGGCAGACACAGGGTGAATACACAGAATCACTATCAGAGGGACGGGGAAGCAGAGAGTAGAGGGGCGGACACAGGGTGAATACACAGAATCATTGTCAGAGGGATGGGGAATCAGAGAGTAGAGGGGCAGACTCAGGGTGAATACACAGAATCATTGTGAGAGTGACGGGGAATCAGAGAGGGGCAAAAACAGGGTGAATACACAGAATCATTGTCAGAGGGACGGGGAATCAGAGAATAGAGGGGCAGACACCGGGTGAATACACAGAATCATTGTCAGAGGGACGGGGAATCAGAGAGTAGAGGGGCAGACACAGGGTTAATACACAGAATCACTGTCAGAGGGACGGGGAATCAGAGAGTAGAGGGGCGGACACAGGGTGAATACACAGAATCATTGTCAGAGGGACGGGGAATGAGAGAGTAGAGGGGCAGACACAGGGTGAATACACGGAATCATTGTCAGAGGGATGGGGAATCAGAGAGTAGAGGGGCAGACTCAGGGTGATTACACAGAATCACAGTCCGATGGACGGGGAATCAGAGAGTAGAGGGGCAGACACAGGGTGAATACACAGAATCATTGTCAGAGGGACGGGGAATGAGAGAGTAGAGGGGCAGACACAGGGTGAATACACAGAATCACTGTCCGAGGGACGGGGAAGCAGAGAGTAGAGGGGCAGACACAGGGTGAATACACAGAATCATTGTCAGAGGGAGAGAGTAGAGGGGCAGACACAGGGTGAATACAGAGAATCTTTGTCAGAGGGACGGTGAATCAGAGAGTAGAGGGGCAGACTCAGGGTGAATACACAGAATCATTGTGAGAGTGACAGGGAATCAGAGAGTAGAGGGGCAAAAACAGGGTGAATACACAGAATCATTGTTAGAGTGACGGGGAATAAGAGAATAGAGGGCAGACACCGGGTGAATACACAGAATCATTGTCAGAGGGACGGGGAATCAGAGAGTAGAGGGGCAGACACAGGGTGAATACACAGAAATACTGTCCGAGGGACGGGGAATCGGAGAGTAGAGGGGCAGACACAGGGTGAATACACAGAATCACTGTCAGAGGGACGGGGAATCAGAGAGTAGAGGGGCAGACACTGGGTGAATACACAGAATCACTGTCAGAGGGACGGGGAATCGGAGAGTAGAGGGGCAGACACAGGGTGAATACACAGAATCACTGTCCGAGGGACGGGGAATCGGAGAGTAGAGGGGCAGACACAGGGTGAATACACAGAATCATTGTCAGAGGGACGGGGAATCGGAGAGTAGAGGGGCCGACACAGGGTGAATACACAGAATCATTGTCAGAGGGATGGGGAATCAGAGAGTAGAGGGGCAGACACAGGGTGAATGCACAGAAATACTGTCAGAGGGACGTGGAATCAGAGAGTAGAGGGGCAGACACAGGGTGAATACACAGAACCATTGTCAGAGAGACGGGGAATCAGAGAGTAGAGGGTCAGACACTGGGTGAATACACAGAACCATTGTCAGGGGGACGGGGAATCAGAGAGTAGAGGGTCAGACACAGGGTGAATACACAGAACCATTGTCAGGGGGACGGGGAATCAGAGAGTAGAGGGGCAGACACAGGGTGAATACACAGAATCATCGTCAGGGGGACGGGGAATCAGAGAGTAGAGGGGCAGGCACAGGGTGAATACACAGAATCATCGTCAGGGGGACGGGGAATCAGAGAGTAGAGGGGCAGACACAGGGTGAATACACAGAATCATCGTCAGGGGGACGGAGAATCAGAGAGTAGAGGGGCAGACACAGGGTGAATACACAGAATCATTGTCAGCGGGACGGTGAATCAGAGAGTAGAGGGGCAGACACAGGGTGAATACACAGAATCATCGTCAGGGGGACGGGGAATCAGAGAGTAGAGGGGCAGACACTGGGTGAATACACAGAATCATTGTCAGAGGGACGGGGAATCAGAGAGTAGAGGGGCAGACACAGGGTGAATACACAGAATCACTATCAGAGGGACGGGGAATCAGAGAGTAGAGGGGCAGACACAGGGTGAATACACAGAAACATTGTCTGTGGGACGGGGAATCTGAGAGTAGAGGGGCAGACACAGGGTGAATACACAGAATCACTATCAGAGGGACGGGGAAGCAGAGAGTAGAGGGGCGGACACAGGGTGAATACACAGAATCATTGTCAGAGGGACGGGGAATCAGAGAGTAGAGGGGCAGACTCAGGGTGAATACACAGAATCATTGTGAGAGTGACGGGGAATCAGAGAGTAGAGGGGCAAAAACAGGGTGAATACAGAGAATCATTGTCAGAGGGACGGGGAATCAGAGAGTAGAGGGGCAAAAACAGGGTGAATACACAGAATCATTGTCAGAGGGACGGGGAATCAGAGAATAGAGGGGCAGACACCGGGTGAATACACAGAATCATTGTCAGAGGGACGGGGAATCAGAGAGTAGAGGGGCAGACACAGGGTGAATACACAGAATCACTGTCAGAGGGACGGGGAATCAGAGAGTAGAGGGGCGGACACAGGGTGAATACACAGAATCATTGTCAGAGGGACGGGGAATGAGAGAGTAGAGGGGCAGACACAGGGTGAATACACGGAATCATTGTCAGAGGGATGGGGAATCAGAGAGTAGAGGGGCAGACTCAGGGTGATTACACAGAATCACAGTCCGATGGACGGGGAATCAGAGAGTAGAGGGGCAGACACAGGGTGAATACACAGAATCATTGTCAGAGGGACGGGGAATGAGAGAGTAGAGGGGCAGACACAGGGTGAATACACAGAATCATTGTCAGAGGGAGAGAGTAGAGGGGCAGACACAGGGTGAATACAGAGAATCTTTGTCAGAGGGACGGTGAATCAGAGAGTAGAGGGGCAGACTCAGGGTGAATACACAGAATCATTGTGAGAGTGACAGGGAATCAGAGAGTAGAGGGGCAAAAACAGGGTGAATACACAGAATCATTGTCAGAGGGACGGGGAATCAGAGAATAGAGGGGCAGACACCGGGTGAATACACAGAATCATTGTCAGAGGGACGGGGAATCAGAGAGTAGAGGGGCAGACACAGGGTGAATACACAGAAATACTGTCCGAGGGACGGGGAATCGGAGAGTAGAGGGGCAGACACAGGGTGAATACACAGAATCACTGTCAGAGGGACGGGGAATCAGAGAGTAGAGGGGCAGACACTGGGTGAATACACAGAATCACTGTCAGAGGGACGGGGAATCGGAGAGTAGAGGGGCAGACACAGGGTGAATACACAGAATCACTGTCCGAGGGACGGGGAATCGGAGAGTAGAGGGGCAGACACAGGGTGAATACACAGAATCATTGTCAGAGGGACGGGGAATCGGAGAGTAGAGGGGCCGACACAGGGTGAATACACAGAATCATTGTCAGAGGGATGGGGAATCAGAGAGTAGAGGGGCAGACACAGGGTGAATGCACAGAAATACTGTCAGAGGGACGTGGAATCAGAGAGTAGAGGGGCAGACACAGGGTGAATACACAGAACCATTGTCAGAGAGACGGGGAATCAGAGAGTAGAGGGTCAGACACTGGGTGAATACACAGAACCATTGTCAGGGGGACGGGGAATCAGAGAGTAGAGGGTCAGACACAGGGTGAATACACAGAACCATTGTCAGGGGGACGGGGAATCAGAGAGTAGAGGGGCAGACACAGGGTGAATACACAGAATCATCGTCAGGGGGACGGGGAATCAGAGAGTAGAGGGGCAGGCACAGGGTGAATACACAGAATCATCGTCAGGGGGACGGGGAATCAGAGAGTAGAGGGGCAGACACAGGGTGAATACACAGAATCATCGTCAGGGGGACGGGGAATCAGAGAGTAGAGGGGCAGACACAGGGTGAATACACAGAATCATTGTCAGCGGGACGGTGAATCAGAGAGTAGAGGGGCAGACACAGGGTGAATACACAGAATCATCGTCAGCGGGACGGGGAATCAGAGAGTAGAGGGGCAGACACTGGGTGAATACACAGAATCATTGTCAGAGGGACGGGGAATCAGAGAGTAGAGGGGCAGACACAGGGTGAATACACAGAATCATTGTCAGAGAGACGGGGAATCAGAGAGTAGAGGGGCAGACACAGGGTGAATACACAGAATCATTGTCAGAGAGACGGGGAATCAGAGAGTAGAGTGGCAGACGCAGGGTGAATACAGAGAATCATTGTCAGAGGGACGGGGAATCAGAGAGTAGAGGGGCAGACACAGGGTGAATGCACAGAACCACAGTCAGAGGGACGGGGAATCAGAGAGTAGAGGGGCAGACACAGGGTAAATACACAGAATCATTTTCGGAGGGACGGGGAATCTGAGAATAGAGGGGCAGACACAGGGTGAATACACAGAATCACTGTCAGAGGGACGGGGAATCAGAGAGTAGAGGGGCAGACACAGGGTGAATACACAGAATCATTGTCAGAGGGACGGGGAATCAGAGAGTAGAGGGGCAGACACAGGGTGAATACACAGAATCATTTTCGGAGGGACGGGGAATCTGAGAATAGAGGGGCAGACACAGGGTGAATACACAGAATCACTGTCAGAGGGACGGGGAATCAGAGAGTAGAGGGGCAGACACAGGGTGAATACACAGAATCACTGTCAGAGGGACGGGGAATCAGAGAGTAGAGGGGCAGACACAGGGTGAATACACAGAATCACTGTCAGAGGGACGGGGAATCAGAGAGTAGAGGGGCAGACACAGGGTGAATACACAGAATCACTGTCAGAGGGACGGGGAATCAGAGAGTAGAGGGGCAGACACAGGGTGAATACACAGAATCACTGTCAGAGGGACGAGGAATCTGAGAGTAGAGGGGCAGACACAGGGTGAATACACAGAATCATTGTCAGAGGGACGGGGAATCAGAGTTTAGAGGGGCTGACAGGGTGAATACACAGACTCACTGTCAGAGGGACGGGGAATCAGAGTTTAGAGGGGCTGACAGGGTGAATACACAGAATCACTGTCAGAGGGACGGGGAATCAGAGAGTAGAGGGGCAGACACAGGGTGAATACACAGAATCATTGTCAAAGGGACGGGGAATCAGAGTTTAGAGGGGCTGACAGGGTGAATACACAAAATCACTGTCAGAGGGATGGGGAATCAGAGAGTAGAGGGGCAGACACAGGGTGAATACACAGAATCACTGTCCGAGGGACGGGGAATCAGAGAGTAGAGGGGCAGACACAGGGTGAATACACAGAATCATTGTGAGAGGGACGGGGAATCAGAGAGTAGAGGGGCAGACACAGGGTGAATACACAGAATCATTTTCGGAGGGACAGGGAATCTGAGAATAGAGGGGCTGACAGGGTGAATACACAGAATCACTGTCCGAGGGAGAGAGTAGAGGGGCAGACACAGGGTGAATACACAGAATCATTGTCAGAGGGACGGGGAATCAGAGAGTAGAGGGGCAGGCACCGGGTGAATACACAGAATCATTGTCAGACGGACGGGGAATCAGAGAGTAGAGGGGCAGACACAGGGTGAATACACAGAATCACTGCCAGAGGGACGGGGAATCAGAGAGTAGAGGGGCAGTCACAGGGTGAATACACAGAATCATTGTCAGAGAGACGGGGAATCAGAGAGTAGAGGGGCAGTCACAGGGTGAATACACAGAATCATTGTCAGAGAGACGGGGAATCAGAGAGTAGAGGGGCAGACACAGGGTGAATACACAGAATCATTGTCAGAGGGACGGGGAATCAGAGAGTAGAGGGGCAGACACAGGGTGAATACACAGAATCATTGTCAGAGGGACGGGGAATCAGAGAGTAGAGGGGCAGTCACAGGGTGAATACACAGAATCATTGTCAGAGTGACGGGGAATCAGAGAGTAGAGGGGCAGACACAGGGTGAATACAGAGAATCTTTGTCAGAGGGACGGTGAATCAGAGAGTAGAGGGGCAGACTCAGGGTGAATACACAGAATCATTGTGAGAGTGACGGGGAATCAGAGAGTAGAGGGGCAGACACAGGGTGAATACACAGAATCATTGTCAGAGGGACGGGGAATCAGAGAGTAGAGGGGCAGACTCAGGGTGAATACACAGAATCATTGTCAGAGGGACGGGGAATCAGAGAGTAGAGGGGCAGTCACAGGGTGAATACACAGAATCATTGTCAGAGAGACGGGGAATCAGAGAGTAGAGGGGCAGACACAGGGTGAATACAGAGAATCTTTGTCAGAGGGACGGGGAATCAGAGAGTAGAGGGGCAGACACAGGGTGAATACACAGAATCACTGTCAGAGGGACGGGGAAGCAGAGAGTAGAGGGGCAGACACAGGGTGAATACACAGAATCACTATCAGAGGGACGGGGAATCAGAGAGTAGAGGGGCAGACACAGGGTGAATACACAGAAACATTGTCTGTGGGACGGGGAATCTGAAAGTAGAGGGGCAGACACAGGGTGAATACACAGAATCACTATCAGAGGGACGGGGAAGCAGAGAGTAGAGGGGCGGACACAGGGTGAATACACAGAATCATTGTCAGAGGGACGGGGAATCAGAGAGTAGAGGGGCAGACTCAGGGTGAATACACAGAATCATTGTGAGAGTGACGGGGAATCAGAGAGGGGCAAAAACAGGGTGAATACACAGAATCATTGTCAGAGGGACGGGGAATCAGAGAATAGAGGGGCAGACACCGGGTGAATACACAGAATCATTGTCAGAGGGACGGGGAATCAGAGAGTAGAGGGGCAGACACAGGGTGAATACACAGAATCACTGTCAGAGGGACGGGGAATCAGAGAGTAGAGGGGCGGACACAGGGTGAATACACAGAATCATTGTCAGAGGGACGGGGAATGAGAGAGTAGAGGGGCAGACACAGGGTGAATACACGGAATCATTGTCAGAGGGATGGGGAATCAGAGAGTAGAGGGGCAGACTCAGGGTGATTACACAGAATCACAGTCCGATGGACGGGGAATCAGAGAGTAGAGGGGCAGACACAGGGTGAATACACAGAATCATTGTCAGAGGGACGGGGAATGAGAGAGTAGAGGGGCAGACACAGGGTGAATACACAGAATCACTGTCCGAGGGACGGGGAAGCAGAGAGTAGAGGGGCAGACACAGGGTGAATACACAGAATCATTGTCAGAGGGAGAGAGTAGAGGGGCAGACACAGGGTGAATACAGAGAATCTTTGTCAGAGGGACGGTGAATCAGAGAGTAGAGGGGCAGACTCAGGGTGAATACACAGAATCATTGTGAGAGTGACAGGGAATCAGAGAGTAGAGGGGCAAAAACAGGGTGAATACACAGAATCATTGTCAGAGGGACGGGGAATCAGAGAATAGAGGGGCAGACACCGGGTGAATACACAGAATCATTGTCAGAGGGACGGGGAATCAGAGAGTAGAGGGGCAGACACAGGGTGAATACACAGAAATACTGTCCGAGGGACGGGAAATTGGAGAGTAGAGGGGCAGACACAGGGTGAATACACAGAATCACTGTCAGAGGGACGGGGAATCAGAGAGTAGAGGGGCAGACACTGGGTGAATACACAGAATCACTGTCAGAGGGACGGGGAATCGGAGAGTAGAGGGGCAGACACAGGGTGAATACACAGAATCACTGTCCGAGGGACGGGGAATCGGAGAGTAGAGGGGCAGACACAGGGTGAATACACAGAATCATTGTCAGAGGGACGGGGAATCGGAGAGTAGAGGGGCCGACACAGGGTGAATACACAGAATCATTGTCAGAGGGATGGGGAATCAGAGAGTAGAGGGGCAGACACAGGGTGAATGCACAGAAATACTGTCAGAGGGACGTGGAATCAGAGAGTAGAGGGGCAGACACAGGGTGAATACACAGAACCATTGTCAGAGAGACGGGGAATCAGAGAGTAGAGGGTCAGACACTGGGTGAATACACAGAACCATTGTCAGGGGGACGGGGAATCAGAGAGTAGAGGGTCAGACACAGGGTGAATACACAGAACCATTGTCAGGGGGACGGGGAATCAGAGAGTAGAGGGGCAGACACAGGGTGAATACACAGAATCATCGTCAGGGGGACGGGGAATCAGAGAGTAGAGGGGCAGGCACAGGGTGAATACACAGAATCATCGTCAGGGGGACGGGGAATCAGAGAGTAGAGGGGCAGACACAGGGTGAATACACAGAATCATCGTCAGGGGGACGGGGAATCAGAGAGTAGAGGGGCAGACACAGGGTGAATACACAGAATCATTGTCAGCGGGACGGTGAATCAGAGAGTAGAGGGGCAGACACAGGGTGAATACACAGAATCATCGTCAGGGGGACGGGGAATCAGAGAGTAGAGGGGCAGACACTGGGTGAATACACAGAATCATTGTCAGAGGGACGGGGAATCAGAGAGTAGAGGGGCAGACACAGGGTGAATACACAGAATCATTGTCAGAGAGACGGGGAATCAGAGAGTAGAGGGGCAGACACAGGGTGAATACACAGAATCATTGTCAGAGAGACGGGGAATCAGAGAGTAGAGTGGCAGACGCAGGGTGAATACAGAGAATCATTGTCAGAGGGACGGGGAATCAGAGAGTAGAGGGGCAGACACAGGGTGAATGCACAGAACCACAGTCAGAGGGACGGGGAATCAGAGAGTAGAGGGGCAGACACAGGGTAAATACACAGAATCATTTTCGGAGGGACGGGGAATCTGAGAATAGAGGGGCAGACACAGGGTGAATACACAGAATCACTGTCAGAGGGACGGGGAATCAGAGAGTAGAGGGGCAGACACAGGGTGAATACACAGAATCATTGTCAGAGGGACGGGGAATCAGAGAGTAGAGGGGCAGACACAGGGTGAATACACAGAATCATTTTCGGAGGGACGGGGAATCTGAGAATAGAGGGGCAGACACAGGGTGAATACACAGAATCACTGTCAGAGGGACGGGGAATCAGAGAGTAGAGGGGCAGACACAGGGTGAATACACAGAATCACTGTCAGAGGGACGGGGAATCAGAGAGTAGAGGGGCAGACACAGGGTGAATACACAGAATCACTGTCAGAGGGACGGGGAATCAGAGAGTAGAGGGGCAGACACAGGGTGAATACACAGAATCACTGTCAGAGGGACGGGGAATCAGAGAGTAGAGGGGCAGACACAGGGTGAATACACAGAATCACTGTCAGAGGGACGGGGAATCTGAGAGTAGAGGGGCAGACACAGGGTGAATACACAGAATCATTGTCAGAGGGACGGGGAATCAGAGTTTAGAGGGGCTGACAGGGTGAATACACAGACACACTGTCAGAGGGACGGGGAATCAGAGTTTAGAGGGGCTGACAGGGTGAATACACAGAATCACTGTCAGAGGGACGGGGAATCAGAGAGTAGAGGGGCAGACACAGGGTGAATACACAGAATCATTGTCAAAGGGACGGGGAATCAGAGTTTAGAGGGGCTGACAGGGTGAATACACAAAATCACTGTCAGAGGGATGGGGAATCAGAGAGTAGAGGGGCAGACACAGGGTGAATACACAGAATCACTGTCCGAGGGAGAGAGTAGAGGGGCAGACACAGGGTGAATACACAGAATCATTGTCAGAGGGACGGGGAATCAGAGAGTAGAGGGGCAGGCACCGGGTGAATACACAGAATCATTGTCAGACGGACGGGGAATCAGAGAGTAGAGGGGCAGACACAGGGTGAATACACAGAATCACTGCCAGAGGGACGGGGAATCAGAGAGTAGAGGGGCAGTCACAGGGTGAATACACAGAATCATTGTCAGAGAGACGGGGAATCAGAGAGTAGAGGGGCAGTCACAGGGTGAATACACAGAATCATTGTCAGAGAGACGGGGAATCAGAGAGTAGAGGGGCAGACACAGGGTGAATACACAGAATCATTGTCAGAGGGACGGGGAATCAGAGAGTAGAGGGGCAGACACAGGGTGAATACACAGAATCATTGTCAGAGGGACGGGGAATCAGAGAGTAGAGGGGCAGTCACAGGGTGAATACACAGAATCATTGTCAGAGTGACGGGGAATCAGAGAGTAGAGGGGCAGACACAGGGTGAATACAGAGAATCTTTGTCAGAGGGACGGTGAATCAGAGAGTAGAGGGGCAGACTCAGGGTGAATACACAGAATCATTGTGAGAGTGACGGGGAATCAGAGAGTAGAGGGGCAGACACAGGGTGAATACACAGAATCATTGTCAGAGGGACGGGGAATCAGAGAGTAGAGGGGCAGACTCAGGGTGAATACACAGAATCATTGTCAGAGGGACGGGGAATCAGAGAGTAGAGGGGCAGTCACAGGGTGAATACACAGAATCATTGTCAGAGAGACGGGGAATCAGAGAGTAGAGGGGCAGACACAGGGTGAATACAGAGAATCTTTGTCAGAGGGACGGTGAATCAGAGAGTAGAGGGGCAGACTCAGGGTGAATACACAGAATCACTGTGAGAGTGACGGGGAATCAGAGAGTAGAGGGGCAAAAACAGGTTGAATACACAGAATCATTGTCAGAGAGACGGGGAATCAGAGAGTATAGGGGCAGTCACAGGGTGAATACACAGAATCATTGTCAGAGAGACGGGGAATCAGAGAGTAGAGGGACAGACACCGGGTGAATACACAGAATCATTGTCAGAGGGACGGGGAATCAGAGAGTAGAGGGGCAGACACAGGGTGAATACAGAGAATCTTTGTCAGAGGGACGGTGAATCAGAGAGTAGAGGGGCAGACACAGGGTGAATACACAGAATCACTGTCAGAGGGACGGGGAATCAGAGTTTAGAGGGGCTGACAGGGTGAATACACAGAATCACTGTCCGAGGGAGAGAGTAGAGGGGCAGACACAGGGTGAATACACAGAATCATTGTCAGAGGGACGGGGAATCAGAGAGTAGAGGGGCAGACACAGGGTGAATACACAGAATCACTGTCTGAGGGACGGGGAATCGGAGAGTAGAGGGGCAGACACAGGGTGAATACACAGAATCACTGTCAGAGGGACGGGGAATCAGAGAGTAGAGAGGCAGGCACCGGGTGAATACACAGAATCATTGTCAGAGGGTCGGGGAATCAGAGAGTAGAGGGGCAGACACAGGGTGAATACACAGAATCACTGCCAGAGGGACGGGGAATCAGAGAGTAGAGGGGCAGTCACAGGGTGAATACACAGAATCATTGTCAGAGAGACGGGGAATCAGAGAGTAGAGGGGCAGTCACAGGGTGAATACACAGAATCATTGTCAGAGGGACGGGGAATCAGAGAGTAGAGGGGCAGACACAGGGTGAATACACAGAATCACTGTCAGAGGGACGGGGAATCAGAGAGTAGAGGGGCAGACACAGGGTGAATACACAGAATCACTGTCAGAGGGACGGGGAATCTGAGAGTAGAGGGGCAGACACAGGGTGAATACACAGAATCATTGTCAGAGGGACGGGGAATCAGAGTTTAGAGGGGCTGACACAGGGTGAATACACAGAATCACTGTCAGAGGGACGGGGAATCAGAGTTTAGAGGGGCTGACAGGGTGAATACACAGAATCACTGTCAGAGGGAGGGGAATCAGAGAGTAGAGGGGCAGACACAGGGTGAATACACAGAATCATTGTCAGAGGGACGGGGAATCAGAGTTTAGAGGGGCTGACAGGGTGAATACACAGAATCACTGTCAGAGGGATGGGGAATCAGAGAGTAGAGGGGCAGACACAGGGTGAATACACAGAATCACTGTCCGAGGGACGGGGAATCAGAGAGTAGAGGGGCAGAGACAGGGTGAATACACAGAATCATTGTGAGAGGGACGGGGAATCAGAGAGTAGAGGGGCAGACACAGGGTGAATACACAGAATCATTTCCGGAGGGACAGGGAATCTGAGAATAGAGGGGCTGACAGGGTGAATACACAGAATCACTGTCCGAGGGAGAGAGTAGAGGGGCAGACACAGGGTGAATACACAGAATCATTGTCAGAGGGACGGGGAATCAGAGAGTAGAGGGGCAGACACAGGGTGAATACACAGAATCATTGTCAGAGGGACGGGGAATCAGAGAGTAGAGGGGCAGACACAGGGTGAATACACAGAATCACTGTCAGAGGGACGGGGAATCAGAGAGTAGAGGGGCAGGCACCGGGTGAATACACAGAATCATTGTCAGAGGGACGGGGAATCAGAGAGTAGAGGGGCAGACACAGGGTGAATACACAGAATCACTGCCAGAGGGACAGGGAATCAGAGAGTAGAGGGGCAGTCACAGGGTGAATACACAGAATCATTGTCAGAGAGACGGGGAATCAGAGAGTAGAGGGGCAGTCACAGGGTGAATACACAGAATCATTGTCAGAGAGACGGGGAATCAGAGAGTAGAGGGGCAGACACAGGGTGAATACACAGAATCATTGTCAGAGGGTCGGGGAATCAGAGAGTAGAGGGGCAGACACAGGGTGAATACACAGAATCATTGTCAGAGGGACGGGGAATCAGAGAGTAGAGGGGCAGTCACAGGGTGAATACACAGAATCATTGTCAGAGTGACGGGGAATCAGAGAGTAGAGGGGCAGACACAGGGTGAATACAGAGAATCTTTGTCAGAGGGACGGTGAATCAGAGAGTAGAGGGGCAGACTCAGGGTGAATACACAGAATCATTGTGAGAGTGACGGGGAATCAGAGAGTAGAGGGCAAAAACAGGGTGAATACACAGAATCATTGTCAGAGGGACGGGGAATCAGAAAGTAGAGGGGCAGACACAGGGTGAATACAGAGAATCTTTGTCAGAGGGACGGTGAATCAGAGAGTAGAGGGGCAGACACAGGGTGAATACACAGAATCATTGTCAGAGGGACGGGGAATCAGAGAGTAGAGGGGCAGACTCAGGGTGAATACACAGAATCATTGTGAGAGTGACGGGGAATCAGAGAGTAGAGGGGCTGACAGGGTGAATACACAGAATCACTGTCAGAGGGACGGGGAATCAGAGAGTAGAGGGGCAGACACAGGGTGAATACACAGAATCATTGTCAGAGGGACGGGGAATCAGAGTTTAGAGGGGCTGACAGGGTGAATACACAGAATCACTGTCAGAGGGATGGGGAATCAGAGAGTAGAGGGGCAGACACAGGGTGAATACACAGAATCACTGTCCGAGGGACGGGGAATCAGAGAGTAGAGGGGCAGACACAGGGTGAATACACAGAATCATTGTGAGAGGGATGGGGAATCAGAGAGTAGAGGGGCAGTCACAGGGTGAATACACAGAATCATTGTCAGAGAGACGGGGAATCAGAGAGTAGAGGGGCAGACACAGGGTGAATACAGAGAATCTTTGTCAGAGGGACGGTGAATCAGAGAGTAGAGGGGCAGACTCAGGGTGAATACACAGAATCATTGTGAGAGTGACGGGGAATCAGAGAGTAGAGGGGCAAAAACAGGTTGAATACACAGAATCATTGTCAGAGAGACGGGGAATCAGAGAGTAGAGGGGCAGACACAGGGTGAATACAGAGAATCTTTGTCAGAGGGACGGTGAATCAGAGAGTAGAGGGGCAGACACAGGGTGAATACACAGAATCATTGTCAGAGGGACGGGGAATCAGAGAGTAGAGGGGCAGACACAGGGTGAATACACAGAATCACTGTCAGAGGGACGGGGAATCAGAGAGTAGAGGGGCAGACACAGGGTGAATACACAGAATCACTGTCAGAGGGACGGGGAATCAGAGTTTAGAGGGGCTGACAGGGTGAATACACAGAATCACTGTCAGAGGGACGGGGAATCAGAGAGTAGAGGGGCAGACACAGGGTGCATACACAGAATCGTTGTCAGAGGGACGGGGAATCAGAGTTTAGAGGGGCTGACAGGGTGAATACACAGAATCACTGTCAGAGGGATGGGGAATCAGAGAGTAGAGGGGCAGTCACAGGGTGAATACACAGAATCACTGTCCGAGGGACGGGGAATCAGAGATTAGAGGGGCAGACACAGGGTGAATACACAGAATCATTGTGAGAGGGACGGGGAATCAGAGAGTAGAGGGGCAGACACAGGGTGAATACACAGAATCACTGTCAGAGGGACGGGGAATCAGAGAGTAGAGGGGCAGACACAGGGTGAATACACAGA
Organism: Hypanus sabinus; assembly: GCF_030144855.1. NCBI lineage: Eukaryota > Metazoa > Chordata > Chondrichthyes > Myliobatiformes > Dasyatidae > Hypanus > Hypanus sabinus. Next base: position 94,483 of record NW_026778907.1, read on the forward strand.
ATCACTGACAGAGGGACGGGGAATCAGAGTTTAGAGGGGCAGACACAGGGTGAATACACAGAATCACTGTCAGAGGGACGGGGAATCAGAGAGTAGAGGGGCAGACACAGGGTGAATACACAGAATCACTGTCAGAGGGACGGGGAATCAGAGAGTAGAGGGGCAGACACAGGGTGAATACACAGAATCACTGTCAGAGGGACGGGGAATCAGAGAGTAGAGGGGCAGACACAGGGTGAATACACAGAATCACTGTCAGAGGGACGGGGAATCAGAGAGTAGAGGGGCAGACACAGGGTGAATACACAGAATCATTGTCAGAGGGACGGGGAATCAGAGTTTAGAGGGGCTGACAGGGTGAATACACAGAATCACTGTCAGAGGGATGGGGAATCAGAGAGTAGAGGGGCAGACACAGGGTGAATACACAGAATCACTGTCCGAGGGACGGGGAATCAGAGAGTAGAGGGGCAGACACAGGGTGAATACACAGAATCATTGTGAGAGGGACGGGGAATCAGAGAGTAGAGGGGCAGACACAGGGTGAATACACAGAATCATTTTCGGAGGGACAGGGAATCTGAGAATAGAGGGGCTGACAGGGTGAATACACAGAATCACTGTCCGAGGGAGAGAGTAGAGGGGCAGACACAGGGTGAATACACAGAATCATTGTCAGAGGGACGGGGAATCAGAGAGTAGAGGGGCAGACACAGGGTGAATACACAGAATCACTGTCCGAGGGACGGGGAATCGGAGAGTAGAGGGGCAGACACAGGGTGAATACACAGAATCACTGTCAGAGGGACGGGGAATCAGAGAGTAGAGGGGCAGGCACCGGGTGAATACACAGAATCATTGTCAGAGGGTCGGGGAATCAGAGAGTAGAGGGGCAGACACAGGGTGAATACACAGAATCACTGCCAGAGGGACGGGGAATCAGAGAGTAGAGGGGCAGTCACAGGCTGAATACACAGAATCATTGTCAGAGAGACGGGGAATCAGAGAGTAGAGGGGCAGTCACAGGGTGAATACACAGAATCATTGTCAGAGGGACGGGGAATCAGAGAGTAGAGGGGCAGACACAGGGTGAATACACAGAATCACTGTCAGAGGGACGGGGAATCAGAGAGTAGAGGGGCAGACACAGGGTGAATACACAGAATCACTGTCCGAGGGACGGGGAATCAGAGAGTAGAGGGGCAGACACAGGGTGAATACACAGAATCATTGTCAGAGTGACGGGGAATCAGAGAGTAGAGGGGCAGACACAGGGTGAATACAGAGAATCTTTGTCAGAGGGACGGTGAATCAGAGAGTAGAGGGGCAGACTCAGGGTGAATACACAGAATCATTGTGAGAGTGACGGGGAATCAGAGAGTAGAGGGGCAAAAACAGGGTGAATACACAGAATCATTGTCAGAGGGACGGGGAATCAGAAAGTAGAGGGGCAGACACGGTGAATACAGAGAATCTTTGTCAGAGGGACGGTGAATCAGAGAGTAGAGGGGCAGACACAGGGTGAATACACAGAATCATTGTCAGAGGGACGGGGAATCAGAGAGTAGAGGGGCAGACTCAGGGTGAATAGACAGAATCATTGTGAGAGTGACGGGGAATCAGAGAGTAGAGGGGCTGACAGGGTGAATACACAGAATCACTGTCAGAGGGACGGGGAATCAGAGAGTAGAGGGGCAGACACAGGGTGAATACACAGAATCATTGTCAGAGGGACGGGGAATCAGAGTTTAGAGGGGCTGACAGGGTGAATACACAGAATCACTGTCAGAGGGATGGGGAATCAGAGAGTAGAGGGGCAGACACAGGGTGAATACACAGAATCACTGTCCGAGGGACGGGGAATCAGAGAGTAGAGGGGCAGACACAGGGTGAATACACAGAATCATTGTGAGAGGGATGGGGAATCAGAGAGTAGAGGGGCAGTCACAGGGTGAATACACAGAATCATTGTCAGAGAGACGGGGAATCAGAGAGTAGAGGGGCAGACACAGGGTGAATACAGAGAATCTTTGTCAGAGGGACGGTGAATCAGAGAGTAGAGGGGCAGACTCAGGGTGAATACACAGAATCATTGTGAGAGTGACGGGGAATCAGAGAGTAGAGGGGCAAAAACAGGTTGAATACACAGAATCATTGTCAGAGAGACGGGGAATCAGAGAGTAGAGGGGCAGACACAGGGTGAATACAGAGAATCTTTGTCAGAGGGACGGTGAATCAGAGAGTAGAGGGGCAGACACAGGGTGAATACACAGAATCATTGTCAGAGGGACGGGGAATCAGAGAGTAGAGGGGCAGACACAGGGTGAATACACAGAATCACTGTCAGAGGGACGGGGAATCAGAGAGTAGAGGGGCAGACACAGTGTGAATACACAGAATCACTGTCAGAGGGACGGGGAATCAGAGTTTAGAGGGGCTGACAGGGTGAATACACAGAATCACTGTCAGAGGGACGGGGAATCAGAGAGTAGAGGGGCAGACACAGGGTGAATACACAGAATCACTGTCCGAGGGACGGGGAATCAGAGAGTAGAGGGGCAGACACAGGGTGAATACACAGAATCATTGTCAGAGTGACGGGGAATCAGAGAGTAGAGGGGCAGACACAGGGTGAATACAGAGAATCTTTGTCAGAGGGACGGTGAATCAGAGAGTAGAGGGGCAGACTCAGGGTGAATACACAGAATCATTGTGAGAGTGACGGGGAATCAGAGAGTAGAGGGGCAAAAACAGGGTGAATACACAGAATCATTGTCAGAGGGACGGGGAATCAGAAAGTAGAGGGGCAGACACGGTGAATACAGAGAATCTTTGTCAGAGGGACGGTGAATCAGAGAGTAGAGGGGCAGACACAGGGTGAATACACAGAATCATTGTCAGAGGGACGGGGAATCAGAGAGTAGAGGGGCAGACTCAGGGTGAATAGACAGAATCATTGTGAGAGTGACGGGGAATCAGAGAGTAGAGGGGCTGACAGGGTGAATACACAGAATCACTGTCAGAGGGACGGGGAATCAGAGAGTAGAGGGGCAGACACAGGGTGAATACACAGAATCATTGTCAGAGGGACGGGGAATCAGAGTTTAGAGGGGCTGACAGGGTGAATACACAGAATCACTGTCAGAGGGATGGGGAATCAGAGAGTAGAGGGGCAGACACAGGGTGAATACACAGAATCACTGTCCGAGGGACGGGGAATCAGAGAGTAGAGGGGCAGACACAGGGTGAATACACAGAATCATTGTGAGAGGGATGGGGAATCAGAGAGTAGAGGGGCAGACACAGGGTGAATACAGAGAATCTTTGTCAGAGGGACGGTGAATCAGAGAGTAGAGGGGCAGACTCAGGGTGAATACACAGAATCATTGTGAGAGTGACGGGGAATCAGAGAGTAGAGGGGCAGACACAGTGTGAATACACAGAATCACTGTCAGAGGGACGGGGAATCAGAGTTTAGAGGGGCTGACAGGGTGAATACACAGAATCACTGTCAGAGGGACGGGGAATCAGAGAGTAGAGGGGCAGACACAGGGTGCATACACAGAATCATTGTCAGAGGGACGGGGAATCAGAGTTTAGAGGGGCTGACAGGGTGAATACACAGAATCACTGTCAGAGGGATGGGGAATCAGAGAGTAGAGGGGCAGTCACAGGGTGAATACACAGAATCACTGTCCGAGGGACGGGGAATCAGAGAGTAGAGGGGCAGACACAGGGTGAATACACAGAATCATTGTGAGAGGGACGGGGAATCAGAGAGTAGAGGGGCAGACACAGGGTGAATACACAGAATCACTGTCAGAGGGACGGGGAATCAGAGAGTAGAGGGGCAGACACAGGGTGAATACACAGAATCACTGACAGAGGGACGGGGAATCAGAGTTTAGAGGGGCTGACAGGGTGAATACACAGAATCACTGTCAGAGGGACGGGGAATCAGAGAGTAGAGGGGCAGACACAGGGTGAATACACAGAATCATTGTCAGAGGGACGGGGAATCAGAGTTTAGAGGGGCTGACAGGGTGAATACACAGAATCACTGTCAGAGGGATGGGGAATCAGAGAGTAGAGGGGCAGACACAGGGTGAATACACAGAATCACTGTCCGAGGGACGGGGAATCAGAGTTTAGAGGGGCTGACAGGGTGAATACACAGAATCACTGTCAGAGGGACGGGGAATCAGAGTTTAGAGGGGCTGACAGGGTGAATACACAGAATCACTGTCAGAGGGACGGGGAATCAGAGAGTAGAGGGGCAGACACAGGGTGAATACACAGAATCATTGTCAGAGGGACGGGGAATCAGAGTTTAGAGGGGCTGACAGGGTGAATACACAGAATCACTGTCAGAGGGATGGGGAATCAGAGAGTAGAGGGGCAGACACAGGGTGAATACACAGAATCACTGTCCGAGGGACGGGGAATCAGAGTTTAGAGGGGCTGACAGGGTGAATACACAGAATCACTGTCAGAGGGATGGGGAATCAGAGAGTAGAGGGGCAGACACAGGGTGAATACACAGAATCACTGTCCGAGGGACGGGGAATCAGAGAGTAGAGGGGCAGACACAGGGTGAATACACAGAATCATTGTCAGAGTGACGGGGAATCAGAGAGTAGAGGGGCAGACACAGGGTGAATACAGAGAATCTTTGTCAGAGGGACGGTGAATCAGAGAGTAGAGGGGCAGACTCAGGGTGAATACACAGAATCATTGTGAGAGTGACGGGGAATCAGAGAGTAGAGGGGCAAAAACAGGGTGAATACACAGAATCATTGTCAGAGGGACGGGGAATCAGAAAGTAGAGGGGCAGACACAGGGTGAATACAGAGAATCTTTGTCAGAGGGACGGTGAATCAGAGAGTAGAGGGGCAGACACAGGGTGAATACACAGAATCATTGTCAGAGGGACGGGGAATCAGAGAGTAGAGGGGCAGACTCAGGGTGAATAGACAGAATCATTGTGAGAGTGACGGGGAATCAGAGAGTAGAGGGGCTGACAGGGTGAATACACAGAATCACTGTCAGAGGGACGGGGAATCAGAGAGTAGAGGGGCAGACACAGGGTGAATACACAGAATCATTGTCAGAGGGACGGGGAATCAGAGTTTAGAGGGGCTGACAGGGTGAATACACAGAATCACTGTCAGAGGGATGGGGAATCAGAGAGTAGAGGGGCAGACACAGGGTGAATACACAGAATCACTGTCCGAGGGACGGGGAATCAGAGAGTAGAGGGGCAGACACAGGGTGAATACACAGAATCATTGTGAGAGGGATGGGGAATCAGAGAGTAGAGGGGCAGTCACAGGGTGAATACACAGAATCATTGTCAGAGAGACGGGGAATCAGAGAGTAGAGGGGCAGACACAGGGTGAATACAGAGAATCTTTGTCAGAGGGACGGTGAATCAGAGAGTAGAGGGGCAGACTCAGGGTGAATACACAGAATCATTGTGAGAGTGACGGGGAATCAGAGAGTAGAGGGGCAAAAACAGGTTGAATACACAGAATCATTGTCAGAGAGACGGGGAATCAGAGAGTAGAGGGGCAGACACAGGGTGAATACAGAGAATCTTTGTCAGAGGGACGGTGAATCAGAGAGTAGAGGGGCAGACACAGGGTGAATACACAGAATCATTGTCAGAGGGACGGGGAATCAGAGAGTAGAGGGGCAGACACAGGGTGAATACACAGAATCACTGTCAGAGGGACGGGGAATCAGAGAGTAGAGGGGCAGACACAGTGTGAATACACAGAATCACTGTCAGAGGGACGGGGAATCAGAGTTTAGAGGGGCTGACAGGGTGAATACACAGAATCACTGTCAGAGGGACGGGGAATCAGAGAGTAGAGGGGCAGACACAGGGTGCATACACAGAATCATTGTCAGAGGGACGGGGAATCAGAGTTTAGAGGGGCTGACAGGGTGAATACACAGAATCACTGTCAGAGGGATGGGGAATCAGAGAGTAGAGGGGCAGTCACAGGGTGAATACACAGAATCACTGTCCGAGGGACGGGGAATCAGAGAGTAGAGGGGCAGACACAGGGTGAATACACAGAATCATTGTGAGAGGGACGGGGAATCAGAGAGTAGAGGGGCAGACACAGGGTGAATACACAGAATCACTGTCAGAGGGACGGGGAATCAGAGAGTAGAGGGGCAGACACAGGGTGAATACACAGAATCACTGACAGAGGGACGGGGAATCAGAGTTTAGAGGGGCTGACAGGGTGAATACACAGAATCACTGTCAGAGGGACGGGGAATCAGAGAGTAGAGGGGCAGACACAGGGTGAATACACAGAATCACTGTCCGAGGGACGGGGAATCAGAGAGTAGAGGGGCAGACACAGGGTGAATACACAGAATCATTGTGAGAGGGACGGGGAATCAGAGAGTAGAGGGGCAGACACAGGGTGAATACACAGAATCACTGTCAGAGGGACGGGGAATCAGAGAGTAGAGGGGCAGACACAGGGTGAATACACAGAATCACTGACAGAGGGACGGGGAATCAGAGTTTAGAGGGGCTGACAGGGTGAATACACAGAATCATTGTCAGAGGGACGGGGAATCAGAGTTTAGAGGGGCTGACAGGGTGAATACACAGAATCACTGTCAGAGGGATGGGGAATCAGAGAGTAGAGGGGCAGACACAGGGTGAATACACAGAATCACTGTCCGAGGGACGGGGAATCAGAGAGTAGAGGGGCAGACACAGGGTGAATACACAGAATCATTGTGAGAGGGACGGGGAATCAGAGAGTAGAGGGGCAGACACAGGGTGAATACACAGAATCATTTTCGGAGGGACAGGGAATCTGAGAATAGAGGGGCTGACAGGGTGAATACACAGAATCACTGTCCGAGGGAGAGAGTAGAGGGGCAGACACAGGGTGAATACACAGAATCATTGTCAGAGGGACGGGGAATCAGAGAGTAGAGGGGCAGACACAGGGTGAATACACAGAATCACTGTCCGAGGGACCGGGAATCAGAGAGTAGAGGGGCAGACACAGGGTGAATACACAGAATCATTGTGAGAGGGACGGGGAATCAGAGAGTAGAGGGGCAGACACAGGGTGAATACACAGAATCATTTTCGGAGGGACAGGGAATCTGAGAATAGAGGGGCTGACAGGGTGAATACACAGAATCACTGTCCGAGGGAGAGAGTAGAGGGGCAGACACAGGGTGAATACACAGAATCATTGTCAGAGGGACGGGGAATCAGAGAGTAGAGGGGCAGACACAGGGTGAATACACAGAATCACTGTCCGAGGGACGGGGAATCGGAGAGTAGAGGGGCAGACACAGGGTGAATACACAGAATCACTGTCAGAGGGACGGGGAATCAGAGAGTAGAGGGGCAGGCACCGGGTGAATACACAGAATCATTGTCAGAGGGTCGGGGAATCAGAGAGTAGAGGGGCAGACACAGGGTGAATACACAGAATCACTGCCAGAGGGACGGGGAATCAGAGAGTAGAGGGGCAGTCACAGGCTGAATACACAGAATCATTGTCAGAGAGACGGGGAATCAGAGAGTAGAGGGGCAGTCACAGGGTGAATACACAGAATCATTGTCAGAGGGACGGGGAATCAGAGAGTAGAGGGGCAGACACAGGGTGAATACACAGAATCACTGTCAGAGGGACGGGGAATCAGAGAGTAGAGGGGCAGACACAGGGTGAATACACAGAATCACTGTCAGAGGGACGGGGAATCTGAGAGTAGAGGGGCAGACACAGGGTGAATACACAGAATCATTGTCAGAGGGACGGGGAATCAGAGTTTAGAGGGGCTGACAGGGTGAATACACAGAATCACTGTCAGAGGGACGGGGAATCAGAGTTTAGAGGGGCTGACAGGCTGAATACACAGAATCACTGTCAGAGGGACGGGGAATCAGAGAGTAGAGGGGCAGACACAGGGTGAATACACAGAATCATTGTCAGAGGGACGGGGAATCAGAGTTTAGAGGGGCTGACAGGGTGAATACACAGAATTACTGTCAGAGGGATGGGGAATCAGAGAGTAGAGGGGCAGACACAGGGTGAATACACAGAATCACTGTCCGAGGGACGGGGAATCAGAGAGTAGAGGGGCAGACACAGGGTGAATACACAGAATCATTGTGAGAGGGACGGGGAATCAGAGAGTAGAGGGGCAGACACAGGGTGAATACACAGAATCATTTTCGGAGGGACAGGGAATCTGAGAATAGAGGGGCTGACAGGGTGAATACACAGAATCACTGTCCGAGGGAGAGAGTAGAGGGGCAGACACAGGGTGAATACACAGAATTATTGTCAGAGGGACGGGGAATCAGAGAGTAGAGGGGCAGACACAGGGTGAATACACAGAATCATTGTCAGAGGGACGGGGAATCAGAGAGTAGAGGGGCAGACACAGAGTGAATACACAGAATCACTGTCCGAGGGACGGGGAATCGGAGAGTAGAGGGGCAGACACAGGGTGAATACACAGAATCACTGTCAGAGGGACGGGGAATCAGAGAGTAGAGGGGCAGGCACCGGGTGAATACACAGAATCATTGTCAGAGGGACGGGGAATCAGAGAGTAGAGGGGCAGACACAGGGTGAATACACAGAATCACTGCCAGAGGGACGGGGAATCAGAGAGTAGAGGGGCAGTCACAGGGTGAATACACAGAATCATTGTCAGAGAGACGGGGAATCAGAGAGTAGAGGGGCAGTCACAGGGTGAATACACAGAATCATTGTTAGAGAGACGGGGAATCAGAGAGTAGAGGGGCAGACACAGGGTGAATACACAGAATCATTGTCAGAGGGACGGGGAATCAGAGAGTAGAGGGGCAGACACAGGGTGAATACACAGAATCATTGTCAGAGGGACGGGGAATCAGAGAGTAGAGGGGCAGTCACAGGGTGAATACACAGAATCATTGTCAGAGTGACGGGGAATCAGAGAGTAGAGGGGCAGACACAGGGTGAATACAGAGAATCTTTGTCAGAGGGACGGTGAATCAGAGAGTAGAGGGGCAGACTCAGGGTGAATACACAGAATCATTGTGAGGGTGACGGGGAATCAGAGAGTAGAGGGGCATAAACAGGGTGAATACACAGAATCATTGTCAGAGGGACGGGGAATCAGAAAGTAGAGGGGCAGACACAGGGTGAATACATAGAATCTTTGTCAGAGGGACGGTGAATCAGAGAGTAGAGGGGCAGACACAGGGTGAATACACAGAATCATTGTCAGAGGGACGGGGAATCAGAGAGTAGAGGGGCAGACTCAGGGTGAATACACAGAATCATTGTGAGAGTGACGGGGAATCAGAGAGTAGAGGGGCTGACAGGGTGAATACACAGAATCACTGTCAGAGGGACGGGGAATCAGAGAGTAGAGGGGCAGACACAGGGTGAATACACAGAATCATTGTCAGAAGGACGGGGAATCAGAGTTTAGAGGGGCTGACAGGGTGAATACACAGAATCACTGTCAGAGGGATGGGGAATCAGAGAGTAGAGGGGCAGACACAGGGTGAATACACAGAATCACTGTCCGAGGGACGGGGAATCAGAGAGTAGAGGGGCAGACACAGGGTGAATACACAGAATCATTGTGAGAGGGATGGGGAATCAGAGAGTAGAGGGGCAGACACAGGGTGAATACACAGAATCATTGTCAGAGGGACGGGGAATCAGAGAGTAGAGGGGCAGACACAGGGTGAATACACAGAATCACTGTCCGAGGGACGGGGAATCGGAGAGTAGAGGGGCAGACACAGGGTGAATACAGAGAATCTTTTCAGAGGGACGGTGAATCAGAGAGTAGAGGGGCAGACACAGGGTGAATACACAGAATCATTGTCAGAGGGACGGGGAATCAGAGAGTAGAGGGGCAGACTCAGGGTGAATACACAGAATCATTGTCAGAGGGACGGGGAATCAGAGAGTAGAGGGGCAGTCACAGGGTGAATACACAGAATCATTGTCAGAGAGACGGGGAATCAGAGAGTAGAGGGGCAGACACAGGGTGAATACAGAGAATCTTTGTCAGAGGGACGGTGAATCAGAGAGTAGAGGGGCAGACTCAGGGTGAATACACAGAATCATTGTCAGAGGGACGGGGAATCAGAGAGTAGAGGGGCAGACACAGGGTGAATACAGAGAATCTTTGTCAGAGGGACGGTGAATCAGAGAGTAGAGGGGCAGACACAGGGTGAATACACAGAATCACTGTCAGAAGGACGGGGAATCTGAGAGTAGAGGGGCAGACACAGGGTGAATACACAGAATCATTGTCAGAGGGACGGGGAATCAGAGTTTAGAGGGGCTGACAGGGTGAATACACAGAATCACTGTCAGAGGGACGGGGAATCAGAGTTTAGAGGGGCTGACAGGGTGAATACACAGAATCACTGTCAGAGGGACGGGGAATCAGAGAGTAGAGGGGCAGACACAGGGTGAATACAGAGAATCATTGTCAGAGGGACGGGGAATCAGAGAGTAGAGGGGCAGACACAGGGTGAATACACAGAATCACTGTCCGAGGGACGGGGAATCGGAGAGTAGAGGGGCAGACACAGGGTGAATACACAGAATCACTGTCAGAGGGACGGGGAATCAGAGAGTAGAGGGGCAGGCACAGGGTGAATACACAGAATCATTGTCAGAGGGTCGGGGAATCAGAGAGTAGAGGGGCAGACACAGGGTGAATACACAGAATCACTGCCAGAGGGACGTGGAATCAGAGAGTAGAGGGGCAGTCACAGGGTGAATACACAGAATCATTGTCAGAGAGACGGGGAATCAGAGAGTAGAGGGGCAGTCACAGGGTGAATACACAGAATCATTGTCAGAGGGACGGGGAATCAGAGAGTAGAGGGGCAGACAGAGGGTGAATACACAGAATCATTGTCAGAGGGACGGGGAATCAGAGAGTAGAGGGGCAGACACAGGGTGAATACACAGAATCATTGTCAGAGGGACGGGGAATCAGAGTTTAGAGGGGCTGACAGGGTGAATACACAGAATCACTGTCAGAGGGATGGGGAATCAGAGAGTAGAGGGGCAGACACAGGGTGAATACACAGAATCACTGTCCGAGGGACGGGGAATCAGAGAGTAGAGGGGCAGACACAGGGTGAATACACAGAATCATTGTGAGAGGGACGGGGAATCAGAGAGTAGAGGCGCAGACACAGGGTGAATACACAGAATCATTTTCGGAGGGACAGGGAATCTGAGAATAGAGGGGCTGACAGGGTGAATACACAGAATCACTGTCCGAGGGAGAGAGTAGAGGGGCAGACACAGGGTGAATACACAGAATCACTGTCCGAGGGACGGGGAATCGGAGAGTAGAGGGGCAGACACAGGGTGAATACACAGAATCATTGTCAGAGGGTCGGGGAATCAGAGAGTAGAGGGGTAGACACAGGGTGAATACACAGAATCATTGTCAGAGGGACGGGGAATCAGAGAGTAGAGGGGCAGACACAGGGTGAATACACAGAATCATTGTCAGAGGGACGGGGAATCAGAGAGTAGAGGGGCAGACACAGGGTGAATACACAGAATCATTGTCAGAGGGACGGGGAATCAGAGAGTTGAGGGGCAGACACAGAGTGAATACACAGAATCACTGTCCGAGGGACGGGGAATCGGAGAGTAGAGGGGCAGACACAGGGTGAATACACAGAATCACTGTCCGAGGGAGAGAGTAGAGGGGCAGACACAGGGTGAATACACAGAATCACTGTCCGAGGGACGGGGAATCGGAGAGTAGAGGGGCAGACACAGGGTGAATACACAGAATCATTGTCAGAGGGTCGGGGAATCAGAGAGTAGAGGGGCAGACACAGGGTGAATACACAGAAACATTGTCAGAGGGACGGGGAATCAGAGAGTAGAGGGGCAGACACAGGGTGAATACACAGAATCATTGTCAGAGGGACGGGGAATCAGAGAGTAGAGGGGCAGACACAGGGTGAATACACAGAATCATTGTCAGAGGGACGGGGAATCAGAGAGTAGAGGGGCAGACACAGAGTGAATACACAGAATCACTGTCCGAGGGACGGGGAATCGGAGAGTAGAGGGGCAGACACAGGGTGAATACACAGAATCACTGTCAGAGGGACGGGGAATCAGAGAGTAGAGGGGCAGGCACCGGGTGAATACACAGAATCATTGTCAGAGGGACGGGGAATCAGAGAGTAGAGGGGCAGACACAGGGTGAATACACAGAATCACTGCCAGAGGGACGGGGAATCAGAGAGTAGAGGGGCAGTCACAGGGTGAATACACAGAATCATTGTCAGAGAGACGGGGAATCAGAGAGTAGAGGGGCAGTCACAGGGTGAATACACAGAATCATTGTCAGAGAGACGGGGAATCAGAGAGTAGAGGGGCAGACACAGGGTGAATACACAGAATCATTGTCAGAGGGACGGGGAATCAGAGAGTAGAGGGGCAGACACAGGGTGAATACACAGAATCATTGTCAGAGGGACGGGGAATCATAGAGTAGAGGGGCAGTCACAGGGTGAATACACAGAATCATTGTCAGAGTGACGGGGAATCAGAGAGTAGAGGGGCAGACACAGGGTGAATACAGAGAATCTTTGTCAGAGGGACGGTGAATCAGAGAGTAGAGGGGCAGACTCAGGGTGAATACACAGAATCATTGTGAGAGTGACGGGGAATCAGAGAGTAGAGGGGCAAAAACAGGGTGAATACACAGAATCATTGTCAGAGGGACGGGGAATCAGAAAGTAGAGGGGCAGACACAGGGTGAATACAGAGAATCTTTGTCAGAGGGACGGTGAATCAGAGAGTAGAGGGGCAGACACAGGGTGAATACACAGAATCATTGTCAGAGGGACGGGGAATCAGAGAGTAGAGGGGCTGACAGGGTGAATACACAGAATCACTGTCAGAGGGATGGGGAATCAGAGAGTAGAGGGGCAGACACAGGGTGAATACACAGAATCACTGTCCGAGGGACGGGGAATCAGAGAGTAGAGGGGCAGACACAGGGTGAATACACAGAATCATTGTGAGAGGGACGGGGAATCAGAGAGTAGAGGCGCAGACACAGGGTGAATACACAGAATCATTTTCGGAGGGACAGGGAATCTGAGAATAGAGGGGCTGACAGGGTGAATACACAGAATCACTGTCCGAGGGAGAGAGTAGAGGGGCAGACACAGGGTGAATACACAGAATCACTGTCCGAGGGACGGGGAATCGGAGAGTAGAGGGGCAGACACAGGGTGAATACACAGAATCATTGTCAGAGGGTCGGGGAATCAGAGAGTAGAGGGGTAGACACAGGGTGAATACACAGAATCATTGTCAGAGGGACGGGGAATCAGAGAGTAGAGGGGCAGACACAGGGTGAATACACAGAATCATTGTCAGAGGGACGGGGAATCAGAGAGTAGAGGGGCAGACACAGGGTGAATACACAGAATCATTGTCAGAGGGACGGGGAATCAGAGAGTTGAGGGGCAGACACAGAGTGAATACACAGAATCACTGTCCGAGGGACGGGGAATCGGAGAGTAGAGGGGCAGACACAGGGTGAATACACAGAATCACTGTCCGAGGGACGGGGAATCGGAGAGTAGAGGGGCAGACACAGGGTGAATACACAGAATCATTGTCAGAGGGTCGGGGAATCAGAGAGTAGAGGGGCAGACACAGGGTGAATACACAGAAACATTGTCAGAGGGACGGGGAATCAGAGAGTAGAGGGGCAGACACAGGGTGAATACACAGAATCATTGTCAGAGGGACGGGGAATCAGAGAGTAGAGGGGCAGACACAGGGTGAATACACAGAATCATTGTCAGAGGGACGGGGAATCAGAGAGTAGAGGGGCAGACACAGAGTGAATACACAGAATCACTCTCCGAGGGACGGGGAATCGGAGAGTAGAGGGGCAGACACAGGGTGAATACACAGAATCACTGTCAGAGGGACGGGGAATCAGAGAGTAGAGGGGCAGGCACCGGGTGAATACACAGAATCATTGTCAGAGGGACGGGGAATCAGAGAGTAGAGGGGCAGACACAGGGTGAATACACAGAATCACTGCCAGAGGGACGGGGAATCAGAGAGTAGAGGGGCAGTCACAGGGTGAATACACAGAATCATTGTCAGAGAGACGGGGAATCAGAGAGTAGAGGGGCAGTCACAGGGTGAATACACAGAATCATTGTCAGAGAGACGGGGAATCAGAGAGTAGAGGGGCAGACACAGGGTGAATACACAGAATCATTGTCAGAGGGACGGGGAATCAGAGAGTAGAGGGGCAGACACAGGGTGAATACACAGAATCATTGTCAGAGGGACGGGGAATCAGAGAGTAGAGGGGCAGTCACAGGGTGAATACACAGAATCATTGTCAGAGTGACGGGGAATCAGAGAGTAGAGGGGCAGACACAGGGTGAATACAGAGAATCTTTGTCAGAGGGACGGTGAATCAGAGAGTAGAGGGGCAGACTCAGGGTGAATACACAGAATCATTGTGAGAGTGACGGGGAATCAGAGAGTAGAGGGGCAAAAACAGGGTGAATACACAGAATCATTGTCAGAGGGACGGGGAATCAGAAAGTAGAGGGGCAGACACAGGGTGAATACAGAGAATCTTTGTCAGAGGGACGGTGAATCAGAGAGTAGAGGGGCAGACACAGGGTGAATACACAGAATCATTGTCAGAGGGACGGGGAATCAGAGAGTAGAGGGGCAGACTCAGGGTGAATACACAGAATCATTGTGAGAGTGACGGGGAATCAGAGAGTAGAGGGGCTGACAGGGTGAATACACAGAATCACTGTCAGAGGGACGGGGAATCAGAGAGTAGAGGGGCAGACACAGGGTGAATACACAGAATCATTGTCAGAGGGACGGGGAATCAGAGTTTAGAGGGGCTGACAGGGTGAATACACAGAATCACTGTCAGAGGGATGGGGAATCAGAGAGTAGAGGGGCAGACACAGGGTGAATACACAGAATCACTGTCCGAGGGACGGGGAATCAGAGAGTAGAGGGGCAGACACAGGGTGAATACACAGAATCATTGTGAGAGGGATGGGGAATCAGAGAGTAGAGGGGCAGACACAGGGTGAATACACAGAATCATTGTCAGAGGGACGGGGAATCAGAGAGTAGAGGGGCAGACACAGGGTGAATACACAGAATCACTGTCCGAGGGACGGGGAATCGGAGAGTAGAGGGGCAGACACAGGGTGAATACAGAGAATCTTTGTCAGAGGGACGGTGAATCAGAGAGTAGAGGGGCAGACACAGGGTGAATACACAGAATCATTGTCAGAGGGACGGGGAATCAGAGAGTAGAGGGGCAGACTCAGGGTGAATACACAGAATCATTGTCAGAGGGACGGGGAATCAGAGAGTAGAGGGGCAGTCACAGGGTGAATACACAGAATCATTGTCAGAGAGACGGGGAATCAGAGAGTAGAGGGGCAGACACAGGGTGAATACAGAGAATCTTTGTCAGAGGGACGGTGAATCAGAGAGTAGAGGGGCAGACTCAGGGTGAATACACAGAATCATTGTCAGAGGGACGGGGAATCAGAGAGTAGAGGGGCAGACACAGGGTGAATACAGAGAATCTTTGTCAGAGGGACGGTGAATCAGAGAGTAGAGGGGCAGACACAGGGTGAATACACAGAATCACTGTCAGAGGGACGGGGAATCTGAGAGTAGAGGGGCAGACACAGGGTGAATACACAGAATCATTGTCAGAGGGACGGGGAATCAGAGTTTAGAGGGGCTGACAGGGTGAATACACAGAATCACTGTCAGAGGGACGGGGAATCAGAGTTTAGAGGGGCTGACAGGGTGAATACACAGAATCACTGTCAGAGGGACGGGGAATCAGAGAGTAGAGGGGCAGACACAGGGTGAATACACAGAATCATTGTCAGAGGGACGGGGAATCAGAGTTTAGAGGGGCTGACAGGGTGAATACACAGAATCACTGTCAGAGGGATGGGGAATCAGAGAGTAGAGGGGCAGACACAGGGTGAATACACAGAATCACTGTCCGAGGGACGGGGAATCAGAGAGTAGAGGGGCAGACACAGGGTGAATACACAGAATCATTGTGAGAGGGACGGGGAATCAGAGAGTAGAGGGGCAGACACAGGGTGAATACACAGAATCATTTTCGGAGGGACAGGGAATCTGAGAATAGAGGGGCTGACAGGGTGAATACACAGAATCATTGTCAGAGGGACGGGGAATCAGAGTTTAGAGGGGCTGACAGGGTGAATACACAGAATCACTGTCAGAGGGACGGGGAATCAGAGTTTAGAGGGGCTGACAGGGTGAATACACAGAATCACTGTCAGAGGGACGGGGAATCAGAGAGTAGAGGGGCAGACACAGGGTGAATACACAGAATCATTGTCAGAGGGACGGGGAATCAGAGTTTAGAGGGGCTGACAGGGTGAATACACAGAATCACTGTCAGAGGGATGGGGAATCAGAGAGTAGAGGGGCAGACACAGGGTGAATACACAGAATCACTGTCCGAGGGACGGGGAATCAGAGAGTAGAGGGGCAGACACAGGGTGAATACACAGAATCATGGTGAGAGGGACGGGGAATCAGTGAGTAGAGGGGCAGACACAGGGTGAATACACAGAATCATTGTCAGAGGGACGGGGAATCAGTGAGTAGAGGGGCAGACACAGGGTGAACACACAGAATCATTGTCAGAGGGACGGGGAATCAGTGAGTAGAGGGGCAGACACAGGGTGAATACACAGAATCATTGTCAGAGGGACGGGGAATCAGAGAGTAGAGGGGCAGACACAGGGTGAATACACAGATTCACTGTCCGAGGGACGGGGAATCGGAGAGTAGAGGGGCAGACACAGGGTGAATACACAGAATCACTGTCAGAGGGACGGGGAATCAGAGAGTAGAGGGGCAGGCAACGGGTGAATACACAGAATCATTGTCAGAGGGTCGGGGAATCAGAGAGTAGAGGGGCAGACACAGGGTGAATACACAGAATCACTGCCAGAGGGACGGGGAATCAGAGAGTAGAGGGGCAGTCACAGGGTGAATACACAGAATCATTGTCAGAGAGACGGGGAATCAGAGAGTAGAGGGGCAGTCACAGGGTGAATACACAGAATCATTGTCAGAGGGACGGGGAATCAGAGAGTAGAGGGGCAGACACAGGGTGAATACACAGAATCACTGTCAGAGGGACGGGGAATCAGAGAGTAGAGGGGCAGACACAGGGTGAATACACAGAATCACTGTCAGAGGGACGGGGAATCTGAGAGTAGAGGGGCAGACACAGGGTGAATACACAGAATCATTGTCAGAGGGACGGGGAATCAGAGTTTAGAGGGGCTGACAGGGTGAATACACAGAATCACTGTCAGAGGGACGGGGAATCAGAGTTTAGAGGGGCTGACAGGGTGAATACACAGAATCACTGTCAGAGGGACGGGGAATCAGAGTTTAGAGGGGCTGACAGGGTGAATACACAGAATCACTGTCAGAGGGACGGGGAATCAGAGAGTAGAGGGGCAGACACAGGGTGAATACACAGAATCATTGTCAGAGGGACGGGGAATCAGAGTTTAGAGGGGCTGACAGGGTGAATACACAGAATCACTGTCAGAGGGATGGGGAATCAGAGAGTAGAGGGGCAGACACAGGGTGAATACAGAGAATCTTTGTCAGAGGGACGGTGAATCAGAGAGTAGAGGGGCAGACACAGGGTGAATACACAGAATCATTGTCAGAGGGACGGGGAATCTGAGAGTAGAGGGGCAGACACAGGGTGAATACACAGAATCATTGTCAGAGGGACGGGGAATCAGAGTTTAGAGGGGCTGACAGGGTGAATACACAGAATCACTGTCAGAGGGACGGGGAATCAGAGTTTAGAGGGGCTGACAGGGTGAATACACAGAATCACTGTCAGAGGGACGGGGAATCAGAGAGTAGAGGGGCAGACACAGGGTGAATACACAGAATCATTGTCAGAGGGACGGGGAATCAGAGTTTAGAGGGGCTGACAGGGTGAATACACAGAATCACTGTCAGAGGGATGGGGAATCAGAGAGTAGAGGGGCAGACACAGGGTGAATACACAGAATCATTGTCAGAGGGACGGGGAATCAGAGAGTAGAGGGGCAGACACAGAGTGAATACACAGAATCACTGTCCGAGGGACGGGGAATCGGAGAGTAGAGGGGCAGACACAGGGTGAATACACAGAATCACTGTCCGAGGGAGAGAGTAGAGGGGCAGACACAGGGTGAATACACAGAATCACTGTCCGAGGGACGGGGAATCGGAGAGTAGAGGGGCAGACACAGGGTGAATACACAGAATCATTGTCAGAGGGTCGGGGAATCAGAGAGTAGAGGGGCAGACACAGGGTGAATACACAGAATCATTGTCAGAGGGACGGGGAATCAGAGAGTAGAGGGGCAGACACAGGGTGAATACACAGAATCATTGTCAGAGGGACGGGGAATCAGAGAGTAGAGGGGCAGACACAGGGTGAATACACAGAATCATTGTCAGAGGGACGGGGAATCAGAGAGTAGAGGGGCAGACACAGAGTGAATACACAGAATCACTGTCCGAGGGACGGGGAATCGGAGAGTAGAGGGGCAGACACAGGGTGAATACACAGAATCACTGTCAGAGGGACGGGGAATCAGAGAGTAGAGGGGCAGGCACCGGGTGAATACACAGAATCATTGTCAGAGGGACGGGGAATCAGAGAGTAGAGGGGCAGACACAGGGTGAATACACAGAATCACTGCCAGAGGGACGGGGAATCAGAGAGTAGAGGGGCAGTCACAGGGTGAATACACAGAATCATTGTCAGAGAGACGGGGAATCAGAGAGTAGAGGGGCAGTCACAGGGTGAATACACAGAATCATTGTCAGAGAGACGGGGAATCAGAGAGTAGAGGGGCAGACACAGGGTGAATACACAGAATCATTGTCAGAGGGACGGGGAATCAGAGAGTAGAGGGGCAGACACAGGGTGAATACACAGAATCATTGTCAGAGGGACGGGGAATCATAGAGTAGAGGGGCAGTCACAGGGTGAATACACAGAATCATTGTCAGAGTGACGGGGAATCAGAGAGTAGAGGGGCAGACACAGGGTGAATACAGAGAATCTTTGTCAGAGGGACGGTGAATCAGAGAGTAGAGGAGCAGACTCAGGGTGAATACACAGAATCATTGTGAGAGTGGGGGAATCAGAGAGTAGAGGGGCAAAAACAGGGTGAATACACAGAATCATTGTCAGAGGGACGGGGAATCAGAAAGTAGGGGGGCAGACACAGGGTGAATACAGAGAATCTTTGTCAGAGGGACGGTGAATCAGAGAGTAGAGGGGCAGACACAGGGTGAATACACAGAATCACTGTCAGAGGGACGGGGAATCAGAGAGTAGAGGGGCAGACACAGGGTGAATACACAGAATCATTGTCAGAGGGACGGGGAATCAGAGTTTAGATGGGCTGACAGGGTGAATACACAGAATCACTGTCAGAGGGATGGGGAATCAGAGAGTAGAGGGGCAGACACAGGGTGAATACACAGAATCACTGTCCGAGGGACGGGGAATCAGAGAGTAGAGGGGCAGACACAGGGTGAATACACAGAATCATTGTGAGAGGGATGGGGAATCAGAGAGTAGAGGGGCAGACTCAGGGTGAATACACAGAATCATTGTCAGAGGGACGGGGAATCAGAGAGTAGAGGGGCAGACACAGGGTGAATACACAGAATCACTGTCCGAGGGACGGGGAATCGGAGAGTAGAGGGGCAGACACAGGGTGAATACAGAGAATCTTTGTCAGAGGGACGGTGAATCAGAGAGTAGAGGGGCAGACACAGGGTGAATACACAGAATCATTGTCAGAGGGACGGGGAATCAGAGAGTAGAGGGGCAGACTCAGGGTGAATACACAGAATCATTGTCAGAGGGACGGGGAATCAGAGAGTAGAGGGGCAGTCACAGGGTGAATACACAGAATCATTGTCAGAGAGACGGGGAATCAGAGAGTAGAGGGGCAGACACAGGGTGAATACAGAGAATCTTTGTCAGAGGGACGGTGAATCAGAGAGTAGAGGGGCAGACTCAGGGTGAATACACAGAATCATTGTCAGAGGGACGGGGAATCAGAGAGTAGAGTGGCAGACACAGGGTGAATACAGAGAATCTTTGTCAGAGGGACGGTGAATCAGAGAGTAGAGGGGCAGACACAGGGTGAATACACAGAATCACTGTCAGAGGGACGGGGAATCTGAGAGTAGAGGGGCAGACACAGGGTGAATACACAGAATCATTGTCAGAGGGACGGGGAATCAGAGTTTAGAGGGGCTGACAGGGTGAATACACAGAATCACTGTCAGAGGGACGGGGAATCAGAGTTTAGAGGGGCTGACAGGGTGAATACACAGAATCACTGTCAGAGGGACGGGGAATCAGAGAGTAGAGGGGCAGACACAGGGTGAATACACAGAATCATTGTCAGAGGGACGGGGAATCAGAGTTTAGAGGGGCTGACAGGGTGAATACACAGAATCACTGTCAGAGGGATGGGGAATCAGAGAGTAGAGGGGCAGACACAGGGTGAATACACAGAATCACTGTCCGAGGGACGGGGAATCAGAGAGTAGAGGGGCAGACACAGGGTGAATACACAGAATCATTGTGAGAGGGACGGGGAATCAGAGAGTAGAGGGGCAGACACAGGGTGAATACACAGAATCATTTTCGGAGGGACAGGGAATCTGAGAATAGAGGGGCTGACAGGGTGAATACACAGAATCATTGTCAGAGGGACGGGGAATCAGAGTTTAGAGGGGCTGACAGGGTGAATACACAGAATCACTGTCAGAGGGACGGGGAATCAGAGTTTAGAGGGGCTGACAGGGTGAATACACAGAATCACTGTCAGAGGGACGGGGAATCAGAGAGTAGAGGGGCAGACACAGGGTGAATACACAGAATCATTGTCAGAGGGACGGGGAATCAGAGTTTAGAGGGGCTGACAGGGTGAATACACAGAATCACTGTCAGAGGGATGGGGAATCAGAGAGTAGAGGGGCAGACACAGGGAGAATACACAGAATCACTGTCCGAGGGACGGGGAATCAGAGAGTAGAGGGGCAGACACAGGGTGAATACACAGAATCATTGTGAGAGGGACGGGGAATCAGTGAGTAGAGGGGCAGACACAGGGTGAATACACAGAATCATTGTCAGAGGGACGGGGAATCAGTGAGTAGAGGGGCAGACACAGGGTGAATACACAGAATCATTGTCAGAGGGACGGGGAATCAGAGAGTAGAGGGGCAGACACAGGGTGAATACACAGAATCACTGTCCGAGGGACGGGGAATCGGAGGGTAGAGGGGCAGACACAGGGTGAATACACAGAATTACTGTTAGAGGGACGGGGAATCAGAGAGTAGAGGGGCAGGCACCGGGTGAATACACAGAATCATTGTCAGAGGGTCGGGGAATCAGAGAGTAGAGGGGCAGACACAGGGTGAATACACAGAATCACTGCCAGAGGGACGGGGAATCAGAGAGTAGAGGGGCAGTCACAGGGTGAATACACAGAATCATTGTCAGAGAGACGGGGAATCAGAGAGTAGAGGGGCAGTCACAGGGTGAATACACAGAATCATTGTCAGAGGGACGGGTAATCAGAGAGTAGAGGGGCAGACACAGGGTGAATACACAGAATCACTGTCAGAGGGACGGGGAATCAGAGAGTAGAGGGGCAGACACAGGGTGAATACACAGAATCACTGTCAGAGGGACGGGGAATCTGAGAGTAGAGGGGCAGACACAGGGTGAATACACAGAATCATTGTCAGAGGGACGGGGAATCAGAGTTTAGAGGGGCTGACAGGGTGAATACACAGAATCACTGTCAGAGGGACGGGGAATCAGAGTTTAGAGGGGCTGACAGGGTGAATACACAGAATCACTGTCAGAGGGACGGGGAATCAGAGAGTAGAGGGGCAGACACAGGGTGAATACACAGAATCATTGTCAGAGGGACGGGGAATCAGAGTTTAGAGGGGCTGACAGGGTGAATACACAGAATCACTGTCAGAGGGATGGGGAATCAGAGAGTAGAGGGGCAGACACAGGGTGAATACACAGAATCACTGTCCGAGGGACGGGGAATCAGAGAGTAGAGGGGCAGACACAGGGTGAATACACAGAATCATTGTGAGAGGGACGGGGAATCAGAGAGTAGAGGGGCAGACACAGGGTGAATACACAGAATCATTTTCGGAGGGACATGGAATCTGAGAATAGAGGGGCTGACAGGGTGAATACACAGAATCACTGTCCGAGGGAGAGAGTAGAGGGGCAGACACAGGGTGAATACACAGAATCATTGTCAGAGGGACGGGGAATCAGAGAGTAGAGGGGCAGACACTGGGTGAATACACAGAATCACTGTCAGAGGGACGGGGAATCAGAGAGTAGAGGGGCAGACACAGGGTGAATACACAGAATCATTGTCAGAGTGACGGGGAATCAGAGAGTAGAGGGGCAGACACAGGGTGAATACACAGAATCTCTGTCAGAGGGACGGGGAATCAGAGAGGAGAGGGGCAGACACAGGGTGAATACACAGAATCACTGTCAGAGGCACGGGGAATCAGAGAGTAGAGGGGCAGGCACCGGGTGAATACACAGAATCATTGTCAGAGGGTCGGGGAATCAGAGAGTAGAGGGGCAGACACAGGGTGAATACACAGAATCACTGCCAGAGGGACGGGGAATCAGAGAGTAGAGGGGCAGTCACAGGGTGAATACACAGAATCATTGTCAGAGAGACGGGGAATCAGAGAGTAGAGGGGCAGTCACAGGGTGAATACACAGAATCATTGTCAGAGGGACGGGGAATCAGAGAGTAGAGGGGCAGACACAGGGTGAATACACAGAATCACTGTCAGAGGGACGGGGAATCAGAGAGTAGAGGGGCAGACACAGGGTGAATACACAGAATCACTGTCAGAGGGACGGGGAATCTGAGAGTAGAGGGGCAGACACAGGGTGAATACACAGAATCATTGTCAGAGGGACGGGGAATCAGAGTTTAGAGGGGCTGACAGGGTGAATACACAGAATCACTGTCAGAGGGACGGGGAATCAGAGTTTAGAGGGGCTGACAGGGTGAATACACAGAATCACTGTCAGAGGGACGGGGAATCAGAGAGTAGAGGGGCAGACACAGGGTGAATACACAGAATCATTGTCAGAGGGACGGGGAATCAGAGTTTAGAGGGGCTGACAGGGTGAATACACAGAATCACTGTCAGAGGGATGGGGAATCAGAGAGTAGAGGGGCAGACACAGGGTGAATACACAGAATCACTGTCCGAGGGACGGGGAATCAGAGAGTAGAGGGGCAGACACAGGGTGAATACACAGAATCATTGTGAGAGGGACGGGGAATCAGAGAGTAGAGGGGCAGACACAGGGTGAATACACAGAATCATTTTCGGAGGGACAGGGAATCTGAGAATAGAGGGGCTGACAGGGTGAATACACAGAATCACTGTCCGAGGGACGGGGAATCAGAGAGTAGAGGGGCAGACACAGGGTGAATACACAGAATCACTGTCAGAGTGACGGGGAATCAGAGAGTAGAGGGGCAGACACAGGGTGAATACACAGAATCATTGTCAGAGGGACGGGGAATCAGAGAGTAGAGGGGCAGACACAGGGTGAATACACAGAATCATTGTCAGAGGGACGGGGAATCAGAGAGTAGAGGGGCAGACACAGAGTGAATACACAGAATCACTGTCCGAGGGACGGGGAATCGGAGAGTAGAGGGGCAGACACAGGGTGAATACACAGAATCACTGTCAGAGGGACGGGGAATCAGAGAGTAGAGGGGCAGGCACCGGGTGAATACACAGAATCATTGTCAGAGGGACGGGGAATCAGAGAGTAGAGGGGCAGACACAGGGTGAATACACAGAATCACTGCCAGAGGGACGGGGAATCAGAGAGTAGAGGGGCAGTCACAGGGTGAATACACAGAATCATTGTCAGAGAGACGGGGAATCAGAGAGTAGAGGGGCAGTCACAGGGTGAATACACAGAATCATTGTCAGAGAGACGGGGAATCAGAGAGTAGAGGGGCAGACACAGGGTGAATACACAGAATCATTGTCAGAGGGACGGGGAATCAGAGAGTAGAGGGGCAGACACAGGGTGAATACACAGAATCATTGTCAGAGGGACGGGGAATCAGAGAGTAGAGGGGCAGTCACAGGGTGAATACACAGAATCATTGTCAGAGTGACGGGGAATCAGAGAGTAGAGGGGCAGACACAGGGTGAATACAGAGAATCTTTGTCAGAGGGACGGTGAATCAGAGAGTAGAGGGGCAGACTCAGGGTGAATACACAGAATCATTGTGAGAGTGACGGGGAATCAGAGAGTAGAGGGGCAAAAACAGGGTGAATACACAGAATCATTGTCAGAGGGACGGGGAATCAGAAAGTAGAGGGGCAGACACAGGGTGAATACAGAGAATCTTTGTCAGAGGGACGGTGAATCAGAGAGTAGAGGGGCAGACACAGGGTGAATACACAGAATCATTGTCAGAGGGACGGGGAATCAGAGAGTAGAGGGGCAGACTCAGGGTGAATACACAGAATCATTGTGAGAGTGACGGGGAATCAGAGAGTAGAGGGGCTGACAGGGTGAATACACAGAATCACTGTCAGAGGGACGGGGAATCAGAGAGTAGAGGGGCAGACACAGGGTGAATACACAGAATCATTGTCAGAGGGACGGGGAATCAGAGTTTAGAGGGGCTGACAGGGTGAATACACAGAATCACTGTCAGAGGGATGGGGAATCAGAGAGTAGAGGGGCAGACACAGGGTGAATACACAGAATCATTGTGAGAGTGACGGGGAATCAGAGAGTAGAGGGGCTGACAGGGTGAATACACAGAATCACTGTCAGAGGGACGGGGAATCAGAGAGTAGAGGGGCAGACACAGGGTGAATACACAGAATCACTGTCCGAGGGACGGGGAATCAGAGAGTAGAGGGGCAGACACAGGGTGAATACACAGAATCATTGTGAGAGGGATGGGGAATCAGAGAGTAGAGGGGCAGACACAGGGTGAATACACAGAATCATTGTCAGAGGGACGGGGAATCAGAGTTTAGAGGGGCTGACAGGGTGAATACACAGAATCACTGTCAGAGGGATGGGGAATCAGAGAGTAGAGGGGCAGACACAGGGTGAATACACAGAATCATTGTCAGAGTGACGGGGAATCAGAGAGTAGAGGGGCAGACACAGGGTGAATACACAGAATCTCTGTCAGAGGGACGGGGAATCAGAGTTTAGAGGGGCTGACAGGGTGAATACACAGAATCACTGTCAGAGGGACGGGGAATCAGAGTTTAGAGGGGCTGACAGGGTGAATACACAGAATCACTGTCAGAGGGACGGGGAATCAGAGAGTAGAGGGGCAGACACAGGGTGAATACACAGAATCATTGTCAGAGGGACGGGGAATCAGAGTTTAGATGGGCTGACAGGGTGAATACACAGAATCACTGTCAGAGGGACGGGGAATCAGAGTTTAGAGGGGCTGACAGGGTGAATACACAGAATCACTGTCAGAGGGACGGGGAATCAGAGAGTAGAGGGGCAGACACAGGGTGAATACACAGAATCATTGTCAGAGGGACGGGGAATCAGAGTTTAGAGGGGCTGACAGGGTGAATACACAGAATCACTGTCAGAGGGATGGGGAATCAGAGAGTAGAGGGGCAGACACAGGGTGAATACACAGAATCACTGTCCGAGGGACGGGGAATCAGAGAGTAGAGGGGCAGACACAGGGTGAATACACAGAATCATTGTGAGAGGGACGGGGAATCAGAGAGTAGAGGGGCAGACACAGGGTGAATACACAGAATCATTTTCGGAGGGACATGGAATCTGAGAATAGAGGGGCTGACAGGGTGAATACACAGAATCACTGTCCGAGGGAGAGAGTAGAGGGGCAGACACAGGGTGAATACACAGAATCATTGTCAGAGGGACGGGGAATCAGAGAGTAGAGGGGCAGACACAGGGTGAATACACAGAATCATTGTCAGAGGGACGGGGAATCAGAGAGTAGAGGGGCAGACACTGGGTGAATACACAGAATCACTGTCAGAGGGACGGGGAATCAGAGAGTAGAGGGGCAGACACAGGGTGAATACACAGAATCATTGTCAGAGTGACGGGGAATCAGAGAGTAGAGGGGCAGACACAGGGTGAATACACAGAATCTCTGTCAGAGGGACGGGGAATCAGAGAGGAGAGGGGCAGACACAGGGTGAATACACAGAATCACTGTCAGAGTGACGGGGAATCAGAGAGTAGAGGGGCAGACACAGGGTGAATACAGAGAATCTTTGTCAGAGGGACGGTGAATCAGAGAGTAGAGGGGCAGACTCAGGGTGAATACACAGAATCATTGTGAGAGTGACGGGGAATCAGAGAGTAGAGGGGCAAAAACAGGGTGAATACACAGAATCATTGTCAGAGGGACGGGGAATCAGAAAGTAGAGGGGCAGACACAGGGTGAATACAGAGAATCTTTGTCAGAGGGACGGTGAATCAGAGAGTAGAGGGGCAGACACAGGGTGAATACACAGAATCATTGTCAGAGGGACGGGGAATCAGAGAGTAGAGGGGCAGACTCAGGGTGAATACACAGAATCATTGTGAGAGTGACGGGGAATCAGAGAGTAGAGGGGCTGACAGGGTGAATACACAGAATCACTGTCAGAGGGACGGGGAATCAGAGAGTAGAGGGGCAGACACAGGGTGAATACACAGAATCATTGTCAGAGGGACGGGGAATCAGAGTTTAGAGGGGCTGACAGGGTGAATACACAGAATCACTGTCAGAGGGATGGGGAATCAGAGAGTAGAGGGGCAGACACAGGGTGAATACACAGAATCATTGTGAGAGTGACGGGGAATCAGAGAGTAGAGGGGCTGACAGGGTGAATACACAGAATCACTGTCAGAGGGACGGGGAATCAGAGAGTAGAGGGGCAGACACAGGGTGAATACACAGAATCACTGTCCGAGGGACGGGGAATCAGAGAGTAGAGGGGCAGACACAGGGTGAATACACAGAATCATTGTGAGAGGGATGGGGAATCAGAGAGTAGAGGGGCAGACACAGGGTGAATACACAGAATCATTGTCAGAGGGACGGGGAATCAGAGTTTAGAGGGGCTGACAGGGTGAATACACAGAATCACTGTCAGAGGGATGGGGAATCAGAGAGTAGAGGGGCAGACACAGGGTGAATACACAGAATCACTGTCAGAGGGACGGGGAATCTGAGAGTAGAGGGGCAGACACAGGGTGAATACACAGAATCATTGTCAGAGGGACGGGGAATCAGAGTTTAGAGGGGCTGACAGGGTGAATACACAGAATCACTGTCAGAGGGACGGGGAATCAGAGTTTAGAGGGGCTGACAGGGTGAATACACAGAATCACTGTCAGAGGGACGGGGAATCAGAGAGTAGAGGGGCAGACACAGGGTGAATACACAGAATCATTGTCAGAGGGACGGGGAATCAGAGTTTAGATGGGCTGACAGGGTGAATACACAGAATCACTGTCAGAGGGACGGGGAATCAGAGTTTAGAGGGGCTGACAGGGTGAATACACAGAATCACTGTCAGAGGGACGGGGAATCAGAGAGTAGAGGGGCAGACACAGGGTGAATACACAGAATCATTGTCAGAGGGACGGGGAATCAGAGTTTAGAGGGGCTGACAGGGTGAATACACAGAATCACTGTCAGAGGGATGGGGAATCAGAGAGTAGAGGGGCAGACACAGGGTGAATACACAGAATCACTGTCCGAGGGACGGGGAATCAGAGAGTAGAGGGGCAGACACAGGGTGAATACACAGAATCATTGTGAGAGGGACGGGGAATCAGAGAGTAGAGGGGCAGACACAGGGTGAATACACAGAATCATTTTCGGAGGGACATGGAATCTGAGAATAGAGGGGCTGACAGGGTGAATACACAGAATCACTGTCCGAGGGAGAGAGTAGAGGGGCAGACACAGGGTGAATACACAGAATCATTGTCAGAGGGACGGGGAATCAGAGAGTAGAGGGGCAGACACTGGGTGAATACACAGAATCACTGTCAGAGGGACGGGGAATCAGAGAGTAGAGGGGCAGACACAGGGTGAATACACAGAATCATTGTCAGAGTGACGGGGAATCAGAGAGTAGAGGGGCAGACACAGGGTGAATACACAGAATCTCTGTCAGAGGGACGGGGAATCAGAGAGGAGAGGGGCAGACACAGGGTGAATACACAGAATCACTGTCAGAGGGACGGGGAATCAGAGAGTAGAGGGGCAGGCACCGGGTGAATACACAGAATCATTGTCAGAGGGTCGGGGAATCAGAGAGTAGAGGGGCAGACACAGGGTGAATACACAGAATCACTGCCAGAGGGACGGGGAATCAGAGAGTAGAGGGGCAGTCACAGGGTGAATACACAGAATCATTGTCAGAGAGACGGGGAATCAGAGAGTAGAGGGGCAGTCACAGGGTGAATACACAGAATCATTGTCAGAGGGACGGGGAATCAGAGAGTAGAGGGGCAGACACAGGGTGAATACACAGAATCACTGTCAGAGGGACGGGGAATCAGAGAGTAGAGGGGCAGACACAGGGTGAATACACAGAATCACTGTCAGAGGGACGGGGAATCTGAGAGTAGAGGGGCAGACACAGGGTGAATACACAGAATCATTGTCAGAGGGACGGGGAATCAGAGTTTAGAGGGGCTGACAGGGTGAATACACAGAATCACTGTCAGAGGGACGGGGAATCAGAGTTTAGAGGGGCTGACAGGGTGAATACACAGAATCACTGTCAGAGGGACGGGGAATCAGAGAGTAGAGGGGCAGACACAGGGTGAATACACAGAATCATTGTCAGAGGGACGGGGAATCAGAGTTTAGAGGGGCTGACAGGGTGAATACACAGAATCACTGTCAGAGGGATGGGGAATCAGAGAGTAGAGGGGCAGACACAGGGTGAATACACAGAATCACTGTCCGAGGGACGGGGAATCAGAGAGTAGAGGGGCAGACACAGGGTGAATACACAGAATCATTGTGAGAGGGACGGGGAATCAGAGAGTAGAGGGGCAGACACAGGGTGAATACACAGAATCATTTTCGGAGGGACAGGGAATCTGAGAATAGAGGGGCTGACAGGGTGAATACACAGAATCACTGTCCGAGGGACGGGGAATCAGAGAGTAGAGGGGCAGACACAGGGTGAATACACAGAATCACTGTCAGAGTGACGGGGAATCAGAGAGTAGAGGGGCAGACACAGGGTGAATACACAGAATCATTGTCAGAGGGACGGGGAATCAGAGAGTAGAGGGGCAGACACAGGGTGAATACACAGAATCATTGTCAGAGGGACGGGGAATCAGAGAGTAGAGGGGCAGACACAGAGTGAATACACAGAATCACTGTCCGAGGGACGGGGAATCGGAGAGTAGAGGGGCAGACACAGGGTGAATACACAGAATCACTGTCAGAGGGACGGGGAATCAGAGAGTAGAGGGGCAGGCACCGGGTGAATACACAGAATCATTGTCAGAGGGACGGGGAATCAGAGAGTAGAGGGGCAGACACAGGGTGAATACACAGAATCACTGCCAGAGGGACGGGGAATCAGAGAGTAGAGGGGCAGTCACAGGGTGAATACACAGAATCATTGTCAGAGAGACGGGGAATCAGAGAGTAGAGGGGCAGTCACAGGGTGAATACACAGAATCATTGTCAGAGAGACGGGGAATCAGAGAGTAGAGGGGCAGACACAGGGTGAATACACAGAATCATTGTCAGAGGGACGGGGAATCAGAGAGTAGAGGGGCAGACACAGGGTGAATACACAGAATCATTGTCAGAGGGACGGGGAATCAGAGAGTAGAGGGGCAGTCACAGGGTGAATACACAGAATCATTGTCAGAGTGACGGGGAATCAGAGAGTAGAGGGGCAGACACAGGGTGAATACAGAGAATCTTTGTCAGAGGGACGGTGAATCAGAGAGTAGAGGGGCAGACTCAGGGTGAATACACAGAATCATTGTGAGAGTGACGGGGAATCAGAGAGTAGAGGGGCAAAAACAGGGTGAATACACAGAATCATTGTCAGAGGGACGGGGAATCAGAAAGTAGAGGGGCAGACACAGGGTGAATACAGAGAATCTTTGTCAGAGGGACGGTGAATCAGAGAGTAGAGGGGCAGACACAGGGTGAATACACAGAATCATTGTCAGAGGGACGGGGAATCAGAGAGTAGAGGGGCAGACTCAGGGTGAATACACAGAATCATTGTGAGAGTGACGGGGAATCAGAGAGTAGAGGGGCTGACAGGGTGAATACACAGAATCACTGTCAGAGGGACGGGGAATCAGAGAGTAGAGGGGCAGACACAGGGTGAATACACAGAATCATTGTCAGAGGGACGGGGAATCAGAGTTTAGAGGGGCTGACAGGGTGAATACACAGAATCACTGTCAGAGGGATGGGGAATCAGAGAGTAGAGGGGCAGACACAGGGTGAATACACAGAATAACTGTCCGAGGGACGGGGAATCAGAGAGTAGAGGGGCAGACACAGGGTGAATACACAGAATCATTGTGAGAGGGATGGGGAATCAGAGAGTAGAGGGGCAGACACAGGGTGAATACACAGAATCATTGTCAGAGGGACGGGGAATCAGAGAGTAGAGGGGCAGACACAGGGTGAATACACAGAATCACTGTCCGAGGGACGGGGAATCGGAGAGTAGTGGGGCAGACACAGGGTGAATACAGAGAATCTTTGTCAGAGGGACGGTGAATCAGAGAGTAGAGGGGCAGACACAGGGTGAATACACAGAATCATTGTCAGAGGGACGGGGAATCAGAGAGTAGAGGGGCAGACTCAGGGTGAATACACAGAATCATTGTCAGAGGGACGGGGAATCAGAGAGTAGAGGGGCAGTCACAGGGTGAATACACAGAATCATTGTCAGAGAGACGGGGAATCAGAGAGTAGAGGGGCAGACACAGGGTGAATACAGAGAATCTTTGTCAGAGGGACGGTGAATCAGAGAGTAGAGGGGCAGACTCAGGGTGAATACACAGAATCATTGTCAGAGGGAAGGGGAATCAGAGAGTAGAGGGGCAGACACAGGGTGAATACAGAGAATCTTTGTCAGAGGGACGGTGAATCAGAGAGTAGAGGGGCAGACACAGGGTGAATACACAGAATCACTGTCAGAGGGACGGGGAATCAGAGTTTAGAGGGGCTGACAGGGTGAATACACAGAATCACTGTCAGAGGGACGGGGAATCAGAGAGTAGAGGGGCAGACACAGGGTGAATACACAGAATCATTGTCAGAGGGACGGGGAATCAGAGTTTAGAGGGGCTGACAGGGTGAATACACAGAATCACTGTCAGAGGGATGGGGAATCAGAGAGTAGAGGGGCAGACACAGGGTGAATACACAGAATCACTGTCCGAGGGACGGGGAATCAGAGAGTAGAGGGGCAGACACAGGGTGAATACACAGAATCATTGTGAGAGGGACGGGGAATCAGAGAGTAGAGGGGCAGACACAGGGTGAATACACAGAATCACTGTCAGAGGGACGGGGAATCAGAGAGTAGAGGGGCAGACTCAGGGTGAATACACAGAATCATTGTCAGAGTGACGGGGAATCAGAGAGTAGAGGGGCAGACACAGGGTGAATACACAGAATCTCTGTCAGAGGGACGGGGAATCAGAGAGGAGAGGGGCAGACACAGGGTGAATACACAGAATCACTGTCAGAGGGACGGGGAATCAGAGAGTAGAGGGGCAGGCACCGGGTGAATACACAGAATCATTGTCAGAGGGTCGGGGAATCAGAGAGTAGAGGGGCAGACACAGGGTGAATACACAGAATCACTGCCAGAGGGACGGGGAATCAGAGAGTAGAGGGGCAGTCACAGGGTGAATACACAGAATCATTGTCAGAGAGACGGGGAATCAGAGAGTAGAGGGGCAGTCACAGGGTGAATACACAGAATCATTGTCAGAGGGACGGGGAATCAGAGAGTAGAGGGGCAGACACAGGGTGAATACACAGAATCACTGTCAGAGGGACGGGGAATCAGAGAGTAGAGGGGCAGACACAGGGTGAATACACAGAATCACTGTCAGAGGGACGCGGAATCTGAGAGTAGAGGGGCAGACACAGGGTGAATACACAGAATCATTGTCAGAGGGACGGGGAATCAGAGTTTAGAGGGGCTGACAGGGTGAATACACAGAATCACTGTCAGAGGGACGGGGAATCAGAGTTTAGAGGGGCTGACAGGGTGAATACACAGAATCACTGTCAGAGGGACGGGGAATCAGAGAGTAGAGGGGCAGACACAGGGTGAATACACAGAATCATTGTCAGAGGGACGGGGAATCAGAGTTTAGAGTGGCTGACAGGGTGAATACACAGAATCACTGTCAGAGGGATGGGGAATCAGAGAGTAGAGGGGCAGACACAGGGTGAATACACAGAATCACTGTCCGAGGGACGGGGAATCAGAGAGTAGAGGGGCAGACACAGGGTGAATACACAGAATCATTGTGAGAGGGACGGGGAATCAGAGAGTAGAGGGGCAGACACAGGGTGAATACACAGAATCATTTTCGGAGGGACAGGGAATCTGAGAATAGAGGGGCTGACAGGGTGAATACACAGAATCACTGTCCGAGGGACGGGGAATCAGAGAGTAGAGGGGCAGACACAGGGTGAATACACAGAATCACTGTCAGAGTGACGGGGAATCAGAGAGTAGAGGGGCAGACACAGGGTGAATACACAGAATCATTGTCAGAGGGACGGGGAATCAGAGAGTAGAGGGGCAGACACAGGGTGAATACACAGAATCATTGTCAGAGGGACGGGGAATCAGAGAGTAGAGGGGCAGACACAGAGTGAATACACAGAATCACTGTCCGAGGGACGGGGAATCGGAGAGTAGAGGGGCAGACACAGGGTGAATACACAGAATCACTGTCAGAGGGACGGGGAATCAGAGAGTAGAGGGGCAGGCACCGGGTGAATACACAGAATCATTGTCAGAGGGACGGGGAATCAGAGAGTAGAGGGGCAGACACAGGGTGAATACACAGAATCACTGCCAGAGGGACGGGGAATCAGAGAGTAGAGGGGCAGTCACAGGGTGAATACACAGAATCATTGTCAGAGAGACGGGGAATCAGAGAGTAGAGGGGCAGTCACAGGGTGAATACACAGAATCATTGTCAGAGAGACGGGGAATCAGAGAGTAGAGGGGCAGACACAGGGTGAATACACAGAATCATTGTCAGAGGGACGGGGAATCAGAGAGTAGAGGGGCAGACACAGGGTGAATACACAGAATCATTGTCAGAGGGACGGGGAATCAGAGAGTAGAGGGGCAGTCACAGGGTGAATACACAGAATCATTGTCAGAGTGACGGGGAATCAGAGAGTAGAGGGGCAGACACAGGGTGAATACAGAGAATCTTTGTCAGAGGGACGGTGAATCAGAGAGTAGAGGGGCAGACTCAGGGTGAATACACAGAATCATTGTGAGAGTGACGGGGAATCAGAGAGTAGAGGGGCAAAAACAGGGTGAATACACAGAATCATTGTCAGAGGGACGGGGAATCAGAAAGTAGAGGGGCAGACACAGGGTGAATACAGAGAATCTTTGTCAGAGGGACGGTGAATCAGAGAGTAGAGGGGCAGACACAGGGTGAATACACAGAATCATTGTCAGAGGGACGGGGAATCAGAGAGTAGAGGGGCAGACTCAGGGTGAATACACAGAATCATTGTGAGAGTGACGGGGAATCAGAGAGTAGAGGGGCTGACAGGGTGAATACACAGAATCACTGTCAGAGGGACGGGGAATCAGAGAGTAGAGGGGCAGACACAGGGTGAATACACAGAATCATTGTCAGAGGGACGGGGAATCAGAGTTTAGAGGGGCTGACAGGGTGAATACACAGAATCACTGTCAGAGGGATGGGGAATCAGAGAGTAGAGGGGCAGACACAGGGTGAATACACAGAATCATTGTCAGAGGGACGGGGAATCAGAGAGTAGAGGGGCAGACACAGGGTGAATACACAGAATCATTGTCAGAGGGACGGGGAATCAGAGAGTAGAGGGGCAGACACAGAGTGAATACACAGAATCACTGTCCGAGGGACGGGGAATCGGAGAGTAGAGGGGCAGACACAGGGTGAATACACAGAATCATTGTCAGAGGGACGGGGAATCAGAGTTTAGAGGGGCTGACAGGGTGAATACACAGAATCACTGTCAGAGGGATGGGGAATCAGAGAGTAGAGGGGCAGACACAGGGTGAATACACAGAATCATTGTCAGAGGGACGGGGAATCAGAGAGTAGAGGGGCAGACACAGGGTGAATACACAGAATCATTGTCAGAGGGACGGGGAATCAGAGAGTAGAGGGGCAGACACAGAGTGAATACACAGAATCACTGTCCGAGGGACGGGGAATCGGAGAGTAGAGGGGCAGACACAGGGTGAATACACAGAATCACTGTCAGAGGGACGGGGAATCAGAGAGTAGAGGGGCAGGCACCGGGTGAATACACAGAATCATTGTCAGAGGGACGGGGAATCAGAGAGTAGAGGGGCAGACACAGGGTGAATACACAGAATCACTGCCAGAGGGACGGGGAATCAGAGAGTAGAGGGGCAGTCACAGGGTGAATACACAGAATCATTGTCAGAGAGACGGGGAATCAGAGAGTAGAGGGGCAGTCACAGGGTGAATACACAGAATCATTGTCAGAGAGACGGGGAATCAGAGAGTAGAGGGGCAGACACAGGGTGAATACACAGAATCATTGTCAGAGGGACGGGGAATCAGAGAGTAGAGGGGCAGACACAGGGTGAATACACAGAATCATTGTCAGAGGGACGGGGAATCAGAGAGTAGAGGGGCAGTCACAGGGTGAATACACAGAATCATTGTCAGAGTGACGGGGAATCAGAGAGTAGAGGGGCAGACACAGGGTGAATACAGAGAATCTTTGTCAGAGGGACGGTGAATCAGAGAGTAGAGGGGCAGACTCAGGGTGAATACACAGAATCATTGTGAGAGTGACGGGGAATCAGAGAGTAGAGGGGCAAAAACAGGGTGAATACACAGAATCATTGTCAGAGGGACGGGGAATCAGAAAGTAGAGGGGCAGACACAGGGTGAATACAGAGAATCTTTGTCAGAGGGACGGTGAATCAGAGAGTAGAGGGGCAGACACAGGGTGAATACACAGAATCATTGTCAGAGGGACGGGGAATCAGAGAGTAGAGGGGCAGACTCAGGGTGAATACACAGAATCATTGTGAGAGTGACGGGGAATCAGAGAGTAGAGGGGCTGACAGGGTGAATACACAGAATCACTGTCAGAGGGACGGGGAATCAGAGAGTAGAGGGGCAGACACAGGGTGAATACACAGAATCATTGTCAGAGGGACGGGGAATCAGAGTTTAGAGGGGCTGACAGGGTGAATACACAGAATCACTGTCAGAGGGATGGGGAATCAGAGAGTAGAGGGGCAGACACAGGGTGAATACACAGAATCACTGTCCGAGGGACGGGGAATCAGAGAGTAGAGGGGCAGACACAGGGTGAATACACAGAATCATTGTGAGAGGGATGGGGAATCAGAGAGTAGAGGGGCAGACACAGGGTGAATACACAGAATCATTGTCAGAGGGACGGGGAATCAGAGAGTAGAGGGGCAGACACAGGGTGAATACACAGAATCACTGTCCGAGGGACGGGGAATCGGAGAGTAGTGGGGCAGACACAGGGTGAATACAGAGAATCTTTGTCAGAGGGACGGTGAATCAGAGAGTAGAGGGGCAGACACAGGGTGAATACACAGAATCATTGTCAGAGGGACGGGGAATCAGAGAGTAGAGGGGCAGACTCAGGGTGAATACACAGAATCATTGTCAGAGGGACGGGGAATCAGAGAGTAGAGGGGCAGTCACAGGGTGAATACACAGAATCATTGTCAGAGAGACGGGGAATCAGAGAGTAGAGGGGCAGACACAGGGTGAATACAGAGAATCTTTGTCAGAGGGACGGTGAATCAGAGAGTAGAGGGGCAGACTCAGGGTGAATACACAGAATCATTGTCAGAGGGACGGGGAATCAGAGAGTAGAGGGGCAGACACAGGGTGAATACAGAGAATCTTTGTCAGAGGGACGGTGAATCAGAGAGTAGAGGGGCAGACACAGGGTGAATACACAGAATCACTGTCAGAGGGACGGGGAATCAGAGTTTAGAGGGGCTGACAGGGTGAATACACAGAATCACTGTCAGAGGGACGGGGAATCAGAGAGTAGAGGGGCAGACACAGGGTGAATACACAGAATCATTGTCAGAGGGACGGGGAATCAGAGTTTAGAGGGGCTGACAGGGTGAATACACAGAATCACTGTCAGAGGGATGGGGAATCAGAGAGTAGAGGGGCAGACACAGGGTGAATACACAGAATCACTGTCCGAGGGACGGGGAATCAGAGAGTAGAGGGGCAGACACAGGGTGAATACACAGAATCATTGTGAGAGGGACGGGGAATCAGAGAGTAGAGGGGCAGACACAGGGTGAATACACAGAATCACTGTCAGAGGGACGGGGAATCAGAGAGTAGAGGGGCAGACTCAGGGTGAATACACAGAATCATTGTGAGAGTGACGGGGAATCAGAGAGTAGAGGGGCTGACAGGGTGAATACACAGAATCACTGTCAGAGGGACGGGGAATTAGAGAGTAGAGGGGCAGACACAGGGTGAATACACAGAATCACTGTCAGAGGGACGGGGAATCAGAGAGTAGAGGGGCAGGCACCGGGTGAATACACAGAATCATTGTCAGAGGGACGGGGAATCAGAGAGTAGAGGGGCAGACACAGGGTGAATACACAGAATCACTGCCAGACGGACGGGGAATCAGAGAGTAGAGGGGCAGTCACAGGGTGAATACACAGAATCATTGTCAGAGAGACGGGGAATCAGAGAGTAGAGGGGCAGTCACAGGGTGAATACACAGAATCATTGTCAGAGAGACGGGGAATCAGAGAGTAGAGGGGCAGACACAGGGTGAATACACAGAATCATTGTCAGAGGGACGGGGAATCAGAGAGTAGAGGGGCAGACACAGGGTGAATACACAGAATCATTGTCAGAGGGACGGGGAATCAGAGAGTAGAGGGGCAGTCACAGGGTGAATACACAGAATCATTGTCAGAGAGACGGGGAATCAGAGAGTAGAGGGGCAGACACAGGGTGAATACACAGAATCACTGTCAGAGGGACGGGGAATCAGAGAGGAGAGGGGCAGACACAGGGTGAATACACAGAATCACTGTCCGAGGGACGGGGAATCAGATAATAGAGGGGCAGACACAGGGTGAATACACAGAATCATTGTGAGAGTGACGGGGAATCAGAGAGTAGAGGGGCAGACACAGGGTGAATACACAGAATCACTGTCAGAGGGACGGGGAATCAGAGAGTAGAGGGGCAGACTCAGGGTGAATACACAGAATCATTGTGAGAGTGACGGGGAATCAGAGAGTAGAGGGGCAGACACAGGGTGAATACACAGAATCACTGTCAGAGGGACGGGGAATGAGAGAGTAGAGGGGCAAACACAGGGTGAATACACAGAATCATTGTCAGAGGGACGGTGAATCAGAGAGTAGAGGGGAAGACACAGGGTGAATACACGGAATCTTAGTAAATCTGTAAGACAATACAGGCCCTTCGGCCCTCAATGCTGTGCTGAACATGTACACTTTAGTAATTACCTTGGGTTACCCAGATCCCTCTATTTTTCTAAGCTCGATGTACCTATTCAGGAGTCTCTTAAAAAGCCCAATCATATCCGCCTCCACCCCCGTCGCTGTAGCTCATTCCTCACACTCAACCCTCCCTATGTAAAAAACTTAGCCCTGACGTCTCCTCTGTACCTACTTCCAAACACCTTAAAGCTATGCCCTCTCATGCTATCCATTTCAGCCCTGGGGAAAAGCCTCTGACTATCCACGCGATCAATGCCTCTCATCTTCTTATACGCCTCTATCAGGTCACCTCTCAACCACCGTCGCTCCAAGGAGAAAAGGCCGAGTTCACTCAACTTATTCTCATAAGGCATGCTCCCCAATCCAGGAAACATCCTTGTAAATCTCCTCTGCACCCTTTCTATGGTTTCCACATCCTTCCTGTAGTGATGTCACCAGTCTCCAAGTGGGGTCTGACCAGGGTCCTATATAGCTGCAACATTACCTCTCGGCTCCTAAACTCAATCCCACGATTGATGAAGGCCAATACACCATTTGCCTTCTTAACCACAGAGTCAAGCTGTGCAGCAGCTTTGAGTGTCCTATGGACTCGGACCCCAAGTTCTCTCTTATCCTCTGCTAAGAGTCTTACCATTAATACTATATTCTGCATAATATTTGACCTACCAAGATGAACCACCTCACACTTATCTGGGCTGAAATCCATCTGCCACTTCTCAGCCCAGTTTTCCATCCTATGAATGTCCCGCTGTAACCTCTGACAGCCCTGCACACTATCCACAACACCCCCACCCTTTGTGTCATCAGCAAACTTACTAACCCATCCTCCACTTCCTCATCCAGGTCATTTATAAAAATCACGATGAGAAGGGGTCCCAGAGCAGATTACTGAGGCACACCACTGGTCACCGACCTGCATGCAGAATACGACCCGTCTACAACCACTCTTTGCCTTATGTGGGCAAGCCAGTTCTGGATCCACAAAGCAATGTCCCCTTGGATCCCATGCCTCCTTACTTTCTCAATAAGCCTTGCTTGGGGTACCTTATCAAATGCCTTGTTGAAATCTATATACATTACATCTACCTTCTACTGCTGCTCTACCATCAAAGATGTGTAGTCACATCCTCAAGAATTTCAATCAGGCTCGTAAGGCATGACCTGCCTTTGACAAAGCCACGCTGACTATTCCTAATCATATTATCCCTCTCCAAATGTTCATAAGTCCTGCCTCTCAGGATCTTCTCCATCAACTTACCAACCACTGAGGTAAGATTCACTGGTTGGATCGGATTTAGAGTGTTCTGAAGGAAGAGGGTGAACAGCCAGAAGTCTTGGTACATGTTGGTATCAATGACTCAGGTAGAAAAAGATAGGAGGTCCTGAAGAGAGAATTCAGGGAGTTGGGTAGGAAGCTGAAAAGCAGGACCTCCAGGGTAGTAATCTCAGGATTGCTGCCTGTGCCACGTGCTAACGAGCACAAGAATAGCATGATCAGGCATATTAATACATGGCTGAGAGACTGGTGTAGGGGACAGGGCTTCGGGTTCCTGGATCACTGGGGCATCTTCTGGGGGAGGTATGACCTGTACAAAATGGATGGGTTACACCTGAACCCAAAGGGGTCCAATATCCTACCAGGCAGGTTTACGAGAGCTGTTAGGGAGGGTTTAAACTAATTTGGCAGGGGGGTGTAACCGGACTGATAGGACTGAGGAAGGGGAAAACAGAAATAATTCAAAGATAGCGTGCAACAGAGATGATGTAAAGGACAGGCAGAAGGTAAGGCATAATCACAGCCAGTGGGATGAGATACAGGGCAATAGAGGCATGGTGCAGTTAAAACAGAAAGCAAAGAATACAGGACTGAAAGTGTTGTATTTGACTGCATGCAGCATAAGAAATAAAATGAACGATCTTGAAATTCATCCACAGATTGGCAAGTATGATGTTGTGGCCCTCTCTGAAACTTGGCTAAAGGATGGCAGCCATTGGTGTTGAACATCCAAGGATATGTGGTGTATCGGAAAGATAGGCTAGTGGGCAGAGGGGGCAGTGTGGCCCTGTGTATGAGAAATAATATTAAATCATTATAAAGGGATGGCATAGGATCAGAAGAGGTAGAGTCTCTATGGGTTGAGTTAAGAATTGGCAAGGGTAAAAGGACCCTAATGGCAGTTTTATGCAGGCCTCCCAACAGCAGCCAGATTACAGTTTACAGCAGGAGATAGAAACGGCGTGTCAGAAGGAAATGTCATGATAATTGTTGGGGATTTTAACATGAAAGTGGATTGGGAAAACCAGGCCAGTACTGGACCTTAAGAGAGAGGATTTGTAGAATGTCTAAGGGATAGCTTTTTAGAACAGCTTGTTGTTGAGCGCACTAGGGGATCGGCTGTGCTGGGTTGGGTGTTGTGCAATGATCCAATGGTGATAAGAGAGCTTAAGGTTAAGGAACCCTTAGGGAACAGTGATCACAATATGATCAAGTTCACTTTGAAATTTGAGAAGGAGAAACTAATTCCAATGTGTCGGTATTTCAGTGGAATAAAGGAAATTACAATGGCATGAGAGGGGAACTGGCCAAGGTTGACTGGAAAGAGACACTAGCAGAAAGGACGGCAGAGCAGCAATGGCTGGAGTTTCTGTGAAAAATGAGGGAAGTGCAAAAACAGATATATTCCAAATAAGAAGAAATTTTTGAATGGAATGACACTACCATGGCTGACAAGCGAAGTCAGAGCCAAAGTAAAAGCAAAAGGGTGGGAACACAAGGAAGCCACAGCTAGTGGGAAGATACAGGATTGGGAAGCTTTTAAAAACTTGCAGAAGGAAACTAAGAAGGTCATTAGGAAGGAAAAGCTGAATTATGAAAGGAAGCTGGCGACTAATATCAAAAAGATACGAAAAGCTTTTTAAGTATATAAAGGATAAAAGAGAGTTGAGGGTAGATATAGGACGAATAGAAAATGATGCTGGAGATATTGTAATGAGAGATGCAGAGATGGCAAAGCAATGCTAGTATACTGCATCAGTCTTCACAGCAGAAGACATCTGCAGTATACCAGACATTCAAGAGTGTCAGGGAAGTGAAGATGTGGAGTGAAAATTACAACTGAGAAAATGCTCAGGAAGCTTAATGGTCTGAGGGTGGATAAATCTCCTGGACTTGATGGAATGCACCCTCGGGTTCTGAAAGAAGTAACTGGAGAGATTGCGGAGGCATTAACAATGATCTTTCAAGAATCGATAGATTCTGGTATTGTACCGGATGACTGGAAAATTGCAAATGTTACTCCGCTATTTAAGAAGGGTGGGAGGCAGCAGAAAGGAATCGATTGTTAGGGATGAGATTATGGAGTACCTGGAGGCACATGACAAGATAGGCCAAAGCCAGCATGGTTTCCTGAAAGGAAAATCCTGCCTGAATAACCTACTGCAATCCTTTGAGGAAATTGCAATCAGGGTAGACAAAGGAGATGCAGTACATGTGGTGCACTTGGATTTTCAGAAGGCCTTTGACTAAGTGCACAGATGAGGCTGCTTAGCAAGTTAAGAGCCCATGGAATTACAAGGGAGTTACTAACATGGGTGGAGCATTGGGAATAGAGAGTGGAAATAAAGAGATCCTATTCTGGCTGGCTGCCGGTTACCAGTGGAGTTCCACAGGGGTCAGTGTTGGGACCACTGCTTTTTACGATGTATGTCAATGATTTGGACTCTGGTATTAATGGATTTGTGGCTAAATTTGCCAATGATACAAAGATAGGTGGAGGAGCGGGTAGTGTTGAGAAAACAGAGAGCCTGTAGAGAGACTTAGATAGTTTAGGGAAATGGGCAAAGAAGTGGCAAATGAAATACAATGTTGTAAAGTGTGTGGTCATGCACTTTGGTGGACTATTATTTAAATGGAGAGAGAATTAAAAATGCAGAGATGCAAAGGGACTTGGGAGTCCTTGTGCAAGATACTCTAAAGGTTAACCTCCAGGTTAAATCGGTGATGAAGAAGGGGAATGCGATGTTGGCATTCATTTCTAATGGTATAGAATATAAGA
The DNA here is from genome assembly GCF_030144855.1 of Hypanus sabinus. NCBI lineage: Eukaryota > Metazoa > Chordata > Chondrichthyes > Myliobatiformes > Dasyatidae > Hypanus > Hypanus sabinus. The sequence goes on from NW_026778907.1 coordinate 136,592, forward strand.
TGTGATGCTGAGGCTCTATAAGACACTCATGCGACCACACTTAGAGTATTGTGTGCAGCTTTGGGCTCCTTATTTTAGAAAGGATATACTGACATTGGGGAGGGTTCAGAGAAGAGTCACAAGAATGATTCCAGGGATGAAAGGGTTACCATGTGAGAAATGTCTGGCAGCTCGGGGGACGTCCATTTTTAACAGAGATGCGGAGAAATTACTTTAGTCAGAGGGTGGTAAATCTGTGGAATTTGTTGCCACGAGTGGCTGTGGAGGTCAAGTCATTGGGTGCATTTAAGACAGAGATGGATAGGTTCTTTATTAGCCAGGGCATCGAAGGGTATGGGGTGAAAGCAGGGGAGTGGGGTGACTGGAAGAATTGGATCAGCCATGATTGAATGGCAGAGCAGACTCGATGGACTGAATGGCCTGCTTCTGCTCTTATATCTTATGGTGATTGTCAGAGGAACGGGGAATCAGAGAGTAGAGGACTGAGGCAAAAGTGGGCTTTATTGTTGTCCGTGTGTGCGGACTGGACTTGTTTCAGGATCACGGGCAACACAACAGCAGAGACACAGCAGTCACAAGAACAACAGCAATTTTCAACAGAATAAACATATACACACATCTCACACAGTAAGAACAAAAGAAAACAGAACAGAAGGATTATACAGATTAATACGTGGCTGAGAGGATGGTGCAGGAGGGAGGGCTTCAGGTTTGTAGATAATTGGGCTTTGTTCCAGGGAAGGTGGGATCTGTTCCGAAGGGACGGTTTACACCTGAACTGGAGCGGTACTAACATTCTTGCAGGAAAGTTTGCGAGTGCTTCTCGGGGGGAGGGGGGGTTTAAACTGAATTTGCAGGGGGCAGGGATCCAGAATGCGAGAGAGGATAGCGAGATGAAGAATAAAGGACAGGTGGGGACTACACGGTTCCGGAATATTAAGTGTGTAGTACAGGAAGGTGGGGCGGAACAAGTGATAAGGAGGACACATGTACAGAGGGATGGTCTGACGGAACGTGGAGTTAAATGTGCAGAAAGAATAAGTAAATTTAGGAAGGACAACAGGATGCAGGATGCATTCTTGAAACAGCTTGTACGAGAGCCGACCAGGGACAAGGCTATTCTGGATTTAGTGTTGTGTAATGAACAGGATTTGATAAGCGATCTTGAAGTAAAGGAGCCATTAGGAGGTAGTGATCATAATATGATAAGTTTTTATCTGCAATTTGAGAAGGATAAGGGCAGATCGGAGGTGTCAGTGTTGCAGTTGAACAGGGGAGACTATGGAGCCATGAGGGAGGAGCTGGCCAAAGTTAAATGGATGGATATCCTAGCAGAAAAGACAGTGGAACAGCAATGGCAGGTATTCTTGGGAATAATGCACAAGGTGCAAAATCAGTTCATCCCCCGGAGAAGGAAGGATTCAAAGGGGGGAAAGGGGCCACAGCGGTTGACAAAGGAAGTCAGAGATTGCATAGCATTAAAAAAAAAGGAAGTATGACAGAGCTAAGGTGAGTGGGAGGACAGATGATTGGTAATTTTTAAGGAATAACAGAACTTAACTAAAAAGACAATACGGGGAGAAAAAAATGAGGTATGAACGCAAGCTAGCCAGGAATATAAAGGAGGATAGCAAAAGCTTTTTTCAGGTATGTGAAGAGAAAGAAGATAGTTAAGAACAATGTTGGGCCCTTGAAGAATGAATTGGGTGAAATTGTTATGGGAAACAGAGAAATGGCAGAAGAATTTAATAAGTACTTTAGATCTGTCTTCGCTAGGGAAGACACAAGCAATCTCCCAGATGTATGGATGGGACAAGGACATAGGGTAACAGAGAAAATGAAACAGATTGACATTAGGAAGAAAACTGTGATGAGAAGACTGATGGGACTGAAGGCTGACAAATCCCTAGGTCCAGATGGTCTGCATCCTAGGGTACTAAAGGAGTTGGCTCTGGAAATTGCGGATGCATTGGTAATCATTTTCCAATGTTCCTTAGATTCAGGAACAGTTCCTGAGGATTGGAGAATGGTTAATGTTATCCCAATTTTTAAGAAAGGAGGGAGGGAGAAAACAGAGAACTATCGACCTGTCAGCCTGACATCGGTGGTGGGGAAGATGCTAGAGTCCATTATTATGGATGAAATAGTGGCATATCTGGATAGCAGTGATGGGATTGGGCCGAGCCAGCATGGATTTACCAAGGGTAAATCATGCTTGACTAATCTATTGGAGTTTTTCGAGGATGTAACCAGGAAGTTAGACAAGGGAGATCCAGTGGATGTAGTGTACATCGATTTTCAGAAGGCATTTGATAAGGTCCCACATAGGAGATTGGTGGGTAAAATCAGAGCTCATGGCATCGGGAGGAAGATATTGACATGGATAGAAAACTGGTTGGCAGATAGAAAGCAAAGGGTAGCAGTGAATGGGTGTTTCTCGGAATGGCAGGAGGTGACTAGTGGGGTACCACAGGGCTCAGTATTGGGACCACAGCTGTTTACAATTTACATCAACGATTTAGATGAAGGCATTGAGAATAACATCAGCAAATTTGCTGATGATACTAAACTGGGTGGCAGTGTGACATATGATGAGGATGTTAGGAGAATTCAGGGTGACTTGGATAGGCTGGGTGAGTGGGCAGATACTTGGCAGATGACATTTAATGTGAATAAGTGTGAGGTTATCCACTTTGGGAGTAAGAACAGGAAGGCAGATTATTATCTGAATGGTGTAAAGTTAGGTAAGGGAGAAATACAAAGAGATCTCGGAGTCCTTGTTCATCAGTCACTGAAGGTGAATGAGCAAGTGCAGCAGGCAGTGAAGAAGGCTAATGGAATGTTGGCCTTTATTACAAAGGGAATGGAGTACAAGAGCAAGGGAATCCTTTTGCATTTGTACAGGTGTGAGACCACACCTGGAGTATCGTGTACAGTTTTGGTCTCCAGGATTAAGGAAGGACATTCTGGCTGTAGAGGAGGTGCAGCGTAGATTCACGTGGTTAATTCCTGGGACGTCTGGACTGTCTTACGCAGAGAGGTAAGAGAGACTGGGCTTGTACACGCTGGAATTCAGGAGATTGAGAGGGGATCTGATTGAAACCTATAAGATTATTAAGGGATTGGACAAGATAGAGGCAGGAAATATGTTCCAGATGCTGGGAGAGTCCAGTACCAGAGGGCATGGTTTGAGAATAAGGGGTAGGTCATTTAGGACAGAGTTAAGGAAAAACTTCTTCTCCCAGAGAGTTGTGGGGGTCTGGAATGCACTGCCTCGGAAGGTAGTGGAGGCCAATTCTCTGGATGCTTTCAAGAAGGAGCTAGATAGGTATCTTATGGATATGGGAATCAAGGGATATGGGGACAAGGCAGGAACCGGGTATTGATAGTAGATGATCAGCCACGATCTCAGAATGGCGTTGCAGGCTCCATGGGCTGAATGGTCTACTTCTGTCTATTGTCTATAAAAAGCACATAGCCTCACATTAAAATGAGATTGGAGTTAACCAGGTTTTCCACACAGAGGGAGGTGAGTTTATGGAACCAGTGGCCAGAGGGAGGTGAGTTTATGGAATGAACTGCCAGAGGGAGGTGAGTTTGCAGAGCCAGTGGCCAGAGGGAGTTGAGCTTATGGAACGTGCCAGAGGGAGGTGAGTTTATGGAACCAGTGGTCAGAGGGAGGTGAGTTTATGGAACGTGGCAGAGGGAGGTGAGTTTATGGAACCAGTGGCCAGAGGGAGTTGAGCTTATGGAACGTGGCAGAGGGAGGTGAGTTTATGGAACCAGTGGCCAGAGGGAGGTGAGTTTATGGAACGAACTGCCAGTGGGAGGTGGGTTTATGGAACCAGTGGTCAGAGGGAGGTGAGTTTATTGAACGTGGCAGAGGGAGGTGAGGTTAGAGAGACTGGGCTTGTACACGCTGGAATTAAGGAGATTGAGAGGGGATCTGATTGCAACATATAAGATTATTAAGGGATTGGACAAGATAGAGGCAGGAAATATGTTCCAGATGAACATGGAACGATGTTCCATAAACTCAACTCCCTCTGCCACGTTCCATAAATTCACCTCCCAGTGACCAGAGGGAGGTGAGTTTATGGAACAAACTGCCAGAGGGAGGTGAGTTTATGGAACGTGGCAGAGGGAGGTGAGTTTATGGAATGTGACCAGAGGGAGGTGAGTTTATGGAACCAGTGGCCAGAGGTAGGTGAGTTTATGGAATCTGGCCAGAGGGAGGTGAGTTTATGGAACCAGTGGCCAGAGTGAGGTGAGTTTATTGAACATGATCAGAGTGAGGTGAGTTTATGGAATGACCAGAGGGAGGTGAGTTTATGGAATCTGTCCAGAGGGAGGTGAGTTTATGGAACGTGGCCAGAGGGAGGTGAGTTTATGGAATCTGTCCAGAGGGAGGTGAGTTTATGGAATCTGTCCAGAGGGAGGTGAGTTTATGGAATCTGGCCAGAGGGAGGTGATTTTATGGAATCTGGCCAGAGGGAGGTGAGTTTATGGAATGTGGCCAGAGGGAGGTGAGTCTATGGAACGTGGCAGAGGGAGGTGAGTTTATGGAACCAGTGGCCAGAGGGAAGTGAGTTTATGGAACGTGGCAGAGGGAGGTGAGTTTATGGAACCAGTGGCCAGAGTGAGGTGAGTTTATTGAACATGATCAGTGGGAGGTGAGTTTATTGAACCAGTGGCCAGAGGGAGGTGGGTTTATGGAACCAGTGGCCAGTGGGAGGTGAGTTTATTGAACATGACCAGAGCGAGTGAGTTTATGGAACATGACCAGTGGGAGGTGAGTTTATGGAACCAGTGGCCAGAGCGAGTGAGTTTATGGAATGTGGCCAGTGGGAGGTGAGTTTATTGAACATGACCAGTGGGACGTGAGTTTATGGAAACAGTGGCCAGAGGGAGGTGAGTTTATGGAATGTGGCCAGTGGGAGGTGAGTTTATTGAACGTGGCCAGTGGGAGGTGAGTTTATGGAATGTGGCCAGTGGGAGGTGAGTTTATGGAACGTGGCCAGTGGGAGGTGAGTTTATGGAATGTGGCCAGTGGGAGGTGAGTTTATTGAACATGATCAGAGGGAGGTGAGTTTATTGAACGTGGCCAGTGGGAGGTGAGTTTATGGAACGTGGCCAGTGGGAGGTGAGTTTATGGAATGTGGCCAGTGGGAGGTGAGTTTATGGAACGTGGCCAGTGGGAGGTGAGTTTATTGAACATGACCAGAGTGAGGTGAGTTTATTGAACAAACTGCCAATGGGAGGTGAGTTTATTGAACATGAACAGAGGGAGGTGAGTTTATGGAACCAGTGGCCAGAGGGAGGTGAGTTTATGGAACGTGGCAGAGGGAGGTGAGTTATGGAACCAGTGGCCAGAGGGAGGTGAGTTTATGGAACGTGGCAGAGGGAGGTGAGTTTATGGAACCAGTGGCCAGAGGGAGGTGAGTTTATGGAACCAGTGGCCAGAGGGAGGTGAGTTTATGGAACGTGGCAGAGGGAGGTGAGTTTATGGAACCAGTGGCCAGAGTGAGGTGAGTTTATGGAACGTGGCAGAGGGAGGTGAGTTTATGGAATGTGACCAGTGGGAGGTGAGTTTATGGAACGTGACCAGAGTGAGGTGAGTTTATGGAACCAGTGGCCAGAGGGAGGTGAGTTTATGGAACCAGTGGCCAGAGGGAGGCGAGTTTATGGAACCAGTGACCAGAGTGAGGTGAGTTTATGGAACCAGTGGCCAGAGGGAGGTGAGTTTATGGAACCAGTGGCCAGAGGGAGGTGAGTTTATTGAACGTGGCAGAGGGAGGTGAGGTTAGAGAGACTGGGCTTGTACACGCTGGAATTAAGGAGATTGAGAGGGGATCTGATTGCAACATATAAGATTATTAAGGGATTGGACAAGATAGAGGCAGGAAATATGTTCCAGATGAACATGGAACGATGTTCCATAAACTCAACTCCCTCTGCCACGTTCCATAAATTCACCTCCCAGTGACCAGAGGGAGGTGAGTTTATGGAACAAACTGCCAGAGGGAGGTGAGTTTATGGAACGTGGCAGAGGGAGGTGAGTTTATGGAATGTGACCAGAGGGAGGTGAGTTTATGGAACCAGTGGCCAGAGGTAGGTGAGTTTATGGAATCTGGCCAGAGGGAGGTGAGTTTATGGAACCAGTGGCCAGAGTGAGGTGAGTTTATTGAACATGATCAGAGTGAGGTGAGTTTATGGAATGACCAGAGGGAGGTGAGTTTATGGAATCTGTCCAGAGGGAGGTGAGTTTATGGAACGTGGCCAGAGGGAGGTGAGTTTATGGAATCTGTCCAGAGGGAGGTGAGTTTATGGAATCTGTCCAGAGGGAGGTGAGTTTATGGAATCTGGCCAGAGGGAGGTGATTTTATGGAATCTGGCCAGAGGGAGGTGAGTTTATGGAATGTGGCCAGAGGGAGGTGAGTCTATGGAACGTGGCAGAGGGAGGTGAGTTTATGGAACCAGTGGCCAGAGGGAAGTGAGTTTATGGAACGTGGCAGAGGGAGGTGAGTTTATGGAACCAGTGGCCAGAGTGAGGTGAGTTTATTGAACATGATCAGTGGGAGGTGAGTTTATTGAACCAGTGGCCAGAGGGAGGTGGGTTTATGGAACCAGTGGCCAGTGGGAGGTGAGTTTATTGAACATGACCAGAGCGAGTGAGTTTATGGAACATGACCAGTGGGAGGTGAGTTTATGGAACCAGTGGCCAGAGCGAGTGAGTTTATGGAATGTGGCCAGTGGGAGGTGAGTTTATTGAACATGACCAGTGGGACGTGAGTTTATGGAAACAGTGGCCAGAGGGAGGTGAGTTTATGGAATGTGGCCAGTGGGAGGTGAGTTTATTGAACGTGGCCAGTGGGAGGTGAGTTTATGGAATGTGGCCAGTGGGAGGTGAGTTTATGGAACGTGGCCAGTGGGAGGTGAGTTTATGGAATGTGGCCAGTGGGAGGTGAGTTTATTGAACATGATCAGAGGGAGGTGAGTTTATTGAACGTGGCCAGTGGGAGGTGAGTTTATGGAACGTGGCCAGTGGGAGGTGAGTTTATGGAATGTGGCCAGTGGGAGGTGAGTTTATGGAACGTGGCCAGTGGGAGGTGAGTTTATTGAACATGACCAGAGTGAGGTGAGTTTATTGAACAAACTGCCAATGGGAGGTGAGTTTATTGAACATGAACAGAGGGAGGTGAGTTTATGGAACCAGTGGCCAGAGGGAGGTGAGTTTATGGAACGTGGCAGAGGGAGGTGAGTTTATGGAACCAGTGGCCAGAGGGAGGTGAGTTTATGGAACGTGGCAGAGGGAGGTGAGTTTATGGAACCAGTGGCCAGAGGGAGGTGAGTTTATGGAACCAGTGGCCAGAGGGAGGTGAGTTTATGGAACGTGGCAGAGGGAGGTGAGTTTATGGAACCAGTGGCCAGAGTGAGGTGAGTTTATGGAACGTGGCAGAGGGAGGTGAGTTTATGGAATGTGACCAGTGGGAGGTGAGTTTATGGAACGTGACCAGAGTGAGGTGAGTTTATGGAACCAGTGGCCAGAGGGAGGTGAGTTTATGGAACCAGTGGCCAGAGGGAGGTGAGTTTATGGAACCAGTGACCAGAGTGAGGTGAGTTTATGGAACCAGTGGCCAGAGGGAGGTGAGTTTATGGAACCAGTGACCAGAGTGAGGTGAGTTTATGGAACCAGTGGCCAGAGGGAGGTGAGTTTATGGAACCAGTGGCCAGAGGGAGGTGAGTTTATGGAACAAACTGCCAATGGGAGGTGAGTTTATTGAACATGAGCAGAGGGAGGTGAGTTTATGGAACCAGTGGCCAGAGGGAGGTGAGTTTATGGAACGTGGCCAGTGGGAGGTGAGTTTATTGAACATGACCAGAGTGAGGTGAGTTTATGGAATGTGGCCAGTGGGAGGTGAGTTTATGGAATGTGACCAGAGGGAGGTGAGTTTATGGAATGTGACCAGAGGGAGGTGAGTTTATGGAATGTGACCAGTGAGAGGTGAGTTTATGGAATGTGACCAGAGGGAGGTGAGTTTATGGAATGTGACCAGAGGGAGGTGAGTTTATGGAATGTGACCAGAGGGAGGTGAGTTTATTGAACCAGTGGCCAGAGCGAGTGAGTTTATGGAATGTGGCCAGTGGGAGGTGAGTTTATTGAACATGACCAGAGTGAGGTGAGTTTATGGAACTAGTGGCCAGAGGGAGGTGAGTTTATGGAACCAGTGGCCAGAGGGAGGTGAGTTTATGGAACCAGTGGCCGGAGGGATGTGAGTTTATGGAACGTGGCAGAGGGAGGTGAGTTTATGGAATGTGGCAGAGGGAACAGGTAGATGGAACTAGTGAACAGAGAAGTGATTGAAGCTGGTACCTTAACAAGTTTAGCAGATGGTGGAGAGAGTTGTGGGCCAAAGGTTGGCAACTGATACTGGCTTGGCGGTGGCATCGTGCCTGGCATTGAACAGTTGTGGCGAAGAGCCTGACTGTGTACTTATGACGGGGTGGGACAGACCGTGGGAAGGTTGTGAAATGCATTCTGAGGACCATGAGCAGTTACAACATTAAGTCACAGCATCAGGTAAAGTTAAGTACTCACCCTCTGTGGGTCCGAGGGTGAACAGCCACTGGAGAAGCAATTGCATCATCGTCTCTGCAGGCTGCTCCACTGTCTCAGGGGTGATTACTTGCAACCTGGCTCACGTGCACTTAAGCTACAGAGTGCAGGTTGCTAAGTAGCAGGGATGGAGAATCAGTTAAGAATCACACTTTGAAACTGTAGAATATTGTCATGATATTACTGGGCAATCCTTCAGCTCAGCAACTACTCCTCATGGCCCTGCCCCAGCCTCCTTCCTCTTCACCAGCCATCCCCCAACATACACACAGAGTGAATCTGCCTCCACACCGTCCCATCATACACTCCCGGGGTCAGACACAGAGTGAATCTCCCTCCACACCGTCCCATCACACACTCCCGGGGTCAGACACAGAGTGAATCTCCCTCCACACCGTCCCATCACACACTCCCGGGGTCAGACACAGAGTGAATCTCCCTCCACACAGTCCCATCACACACTCCCGGGGTCAGACACAGAGTGAATCTCCCTCCACACCATCCCATCACACACTCCCGGGGTCAGACACAGAGTGAATCTCCCTCCACACCGTCCCATCACACACTCCCGGGGTCAGACACAGAGTGAATCTCCCTCCACACCGTCCCATCACACACTCCCGGGGTCAGACACAGAGTGAATCTCCCTCCACACTGTCCCATCACACACTCCGGGGGTCAGATACAGAGTGAATCTCTCTCCACACTGTCCCATCACACACTCCCAGGGTCAGACACAGAATGAATCTCCCTCCACACTGTCCCATCACACACTCCCGGGGTCAGACACAGAGTGAAGCTCTCTCCACACCGTCCCTTCACACACTCCCGAGGACAGGCACAGTGAATCTCCCTCCACACCGTCACAGCACACACTCCCATGGTCAGACAGAGTGAATCTCCCTCCACACCGTCCCAATACACACTCCTGGGGTCAGACACAGAGTGAATCTCCCTCCACACCGTCCCATCACACACTCCCGGGGTCAGACACAGAGTGAATCTCCCTCCACACTGTCCCATCACACACTCCCGGGGTCAGACACAGAGTGAATCTCCCTCCACACTGTCCCATCACACTCTCCTGCGGTCAGACACAGTGTGAATCTCCCTCCACACCGTCCCATCACACACTCCCGGGGTCAGACACAGAGTGAATCTCCCTCCACACCGTCCCATCACACACTCCCGGGGTCAGACAGAGTGAATCTCCCTCCACACCGTCCCATCACACACTCCCGGGGTCAGAAACAGAGTGAATCTCCCTCCACACCGTCCCATCACACACTCCCAGGGTCAGACACAGAGTGAATCTCCCTCCACACCGTTCCATCACACACTCCCATGGTCAGACACAGAGTGAATCTCCCTCCACACCGTCCCATCACACACTCCCGGGGTCAGACACAGAGTGAATCTCCCTCCACACTGTCCCATCACACACTCCCGGGGTCAGACACAGAGTGAATCTCCCTCCACACTGTCCCATCACACTCTCCTGCGGTCAGACACAGTGTGAATCTCCCTCCACACCGTCCCATCACACACTCCCGGGGTCAGACACAGAGTGAATCTCCCTCCACACCGTCCCATCACACACTCCCGGGGTCAGACAGAGTGAATCTCCCTCCACACCGTCCCATCACACACTCCCGGGGTCAGAAACAGAGTGAATCTCCCTCCACACTGTCCCATCACACACTCCCGGGGTCAGACACAAAGTGGAGCTGTTCTGATTGCACTGGGAGAAATCGAGGAAAAACTGTTGTATGAAGGTCGAGAGTTAATTGGAGTTGGTTTGAAACGTCTCTTGGACATCTAAGTGAATGGCTGGTTTAGAGTGGAAGCTTCGTTTGGAGTTTCTCTGCCAGTTTGGACCGGGTTCGTTGACGGCTTCGAACTGCGTATCACACTGCTGTGGCGGCTGGCGACTCACCGTGAAGCAGTTTCGCTCCCAAAACCGGAGGCAAACGACGTTGTTCCCCCACTGACATCGGGGGCAACCTCCTTCCATCTCTATCGTCGGGATTCTCATTCGGTGTTGGAGCCGAACCGTCGTTTGAGACGTCTCGACCTCTCACGGCCTGGAAGTTTCTACAGGACTAACGGAGCCTTTCCTGGCGTTGGAATTTCTGGCACGGAGCCAGCAAGGTACCGTCGAGTACAAACTTTTCCCGCCAGTTACTCAACTCGCTCCAGGACTTTATAAACACCACCACCGTATCATTCCCGATTCGGACACATAAGTAACATGCCGGACCAGTCTACAGGGAGTCGCAGGCCTGCGGGGAGTCATGCAAAGGCGGCTGCCTCTCCGGCCTCAGACAATGCCCTGTTTCGGACGGTGAAAGTTGAACGCGGGGTGCAATGTATTTTGCGAACTGGAACTACCCTGGAAAAGTGCGCGGAGGCTGTGGAGGACTTGTTGGGGAGAGATGGTGTTTTGGCCGCTGAGAAAGAGTTCGGGAAGGCGGTGTTTTATCTGAGGAATGATGAGTTGGTGCATCGGGCCCTCAGTAGAGGGATCACGGTGGGGAACATCTTTTTCCAGATGGAGCTAGTGACAGCTCCCACACAGCGCATCGTCCTCGGTCACGTACAGCCTTTCATCCCCAACGAGGACCTGCTTCCCGCATTGGCCTGCTTGGGGCAAGTACGGTCAGAGATAATTGCCGTCAGGCACAAATTCAGGAGGCGCACCCTCCGTATTCATGAAGCTGGAAAAGGAGGACAAAGTTGAGGGCCGGTTTACTGTCCGGCACGAGGGGGTAGATTATCAGGGGTATTGGAGCTCTGAGTGCCCACGGTGCCATGCGTGCGGGGAGGTGGGGCACTTTCAGAGGGACTGTCTGAACACCCGAAAACCCAAAGAGGCCACTTCGGGATCCAGTGCCCCAGCTAACTCTGCCCCGATCCCATTCCTGTTCCTACACCTGTGCCGGCCCCTGCTCCTGCCCCTGACCCTGTCTCTAACCCTGCCCCTATTCCTACGTCTGCTCCTACCCCTGTGGTTCAGGCGGGTGTTCCTGGGGCTACGTGCAGGGAGGTTCAGGCGAGGGACGGGGTGGAGCCTGTGCAGGGAAGGAAAGCGAGGAAGAAGTCGAAACACGTGAAGAAGTCGGCCCCCGAGACCGCAGAGCTCACGCCCATTTGCCCTGAGGTGGAGGGGGAGACTCGGGGAAGCGTACGGTTGGACGGGGCGATAGGAGTGGAGAGTACCGCGCTGTCGGTGAATTCCGCACCTGTGTGCTCCTCCGGCTTGAAGAGGAGAAGGGAATGTTCCCCCAAGAGGGCAGAGAATGCAGATGAGGGGGAGTCCCAGAAAGGGGTGGGAATCCGGGTGGAAATTGTGTCTAACCCTGAATCCCCAGATGTAGCCACCAGTCCTGTGGTAGGAGGTGTGGTTGTGCAGGAAGCTAGTGCTGGGCCTGTTTGCACAACTAAAACAGACCTGGAGTCCTCCACCCAGGACTTAGCAGTAAGCGCCTCCCTGGGGGCAAGTGTATTAAACAGTATGAGCGGAGAGGAGACCAGGCTCTCTCACAGTCAGCATCAGGCTGCCAGTGAATCCATTGGACCAGAGCTGCTGGGGTCCCCCTTCATGCCTGTCTCCTGGGGAGGGTGATGTAACCTGCATGCCGACCCCATCAACTAATGGCCTGCAGGGAGTCCCTGGGGATTTTCCCTCCATCGTCGCAACTGTGGGTAAGACTGATGCGACGGTGGAGCGGGAAGGTATGAGGGAGGTACCCGCTGTACAGTGTAGGTTACAGGGGCAGCCACCTTATACACCACCTGAGGAGGACGGTAGGGGATCTGTCTGCAGTGAGGGGTTGGAGGGGGATTCATTTGACAGCGAGACAATGGACATCCTCACCCCTCCAGAGAAGTCCCCATTGATACCTGTGGAGGAGATCAGAGAGTTTATTCACTCCTCTGTGGGTGCAAAGCATCGGCCTAAACGAGCCTCGCTTCGCTGGCCTAGCATGCCGAGGCTGGTGAAGTCCCTGAGGGTCATCCTCAGATGGAAGGGGAAGGGGAAGAGGAATGCTGTGTCAGGGAATGACAGGCGGCAGCTGAAATCCTTCCTGGATGACCTGGTGCGGGACATCAGGATGAAAAGCAGCCTCGCTCCTTCGGGAGATGGTGGGTCACAGGGTAGCGATGGTAACAGTCGGGCCCAGAAAGCGAAGGATATTCTCGGTTTTCTTCGGGAGAGTGCGGCTGAGGGCGCCATCGCTCTCAGTGGGAAGGGGACTGGTGCTGAGGCCTAGTGTGCTCCCGACATGAAGCTTACCATAGCTAGTCTCAATGTGAACGGTAGCAGGGGCTCTCTCCGCTGATATAACCACCTCCAACGCGACCCAGCATCGGCGAAAAAGTTAAAGGAGCTAGTCGGCTCCTTTGACTTGGTGGACAGCTGGCGGATTCTTCACCCCGACTCTAGCGCCTTCTCCAGAAGATCGAGAGAGGGGGGTTCCCGGATAGACCGCCTGTATATCTCTCGGGCTTATGTCTCCCGCGTGTCGGCTTCCTCCATGCGGCCGGTGTCGTGCTCGGATCATCACCTTGTGTGGATGGAATTTACTCCTCTGCACCCTCGGGTGGGGTCTGGGTAATGGCACTTTAACAACCGGCTGCTGGAGGACAGCCGATTCCGGGATCCATTCCAAGCGTTCTGGGCCGCCTGGAGAGAGAGACGGAGAGAGTTCTGCTCCCTACGGCTGTGGTGGGATGTGGGCAAGGCCCGGATCCGGTCTTTGTGTCGGGAGTACACTAGGGGGTCGACAAAGAGGCGGGGCTCTGAGATTGAGCGGCTTGAGAGAGCGTTGCTTGACCTGGAGACCCGTCTTGGTTCGACCGGTGGAGACCATCAAACGTGGCAGGAATACCAGGAGAAGAAGGACGCACTCAGGAATCTGCAGCTTCAGCAGTCCCGAGGTGCGTATGTGAGGTCGCGGATCCAAATGCTGCAAGATTTGGACCGCGGCTCACCCTTCTCCTACTCGTTGGAGAAGTGGCAGGGAGTTCAAAAGCAGCTGGTGGAGCTATTGGCTGCTGATGGCTCCTCCATCACGGATCCTGACGAAATTATCGAAGAAGTCCGCACTTTCTAACGGTCCTTATTCTCACCGGATCCGTCAAATGCGGGGGCGTGCAGTGAGGTCTGGGAAGATTTGCCAAAGGTCAGCCCAGAAGACGCAGCGCGTCTGGACGCCTCCCTGACTGGGGAGGAGCTGTCTGCTGCCCTTCGGCAACTCCGGAGGGGTAAATCCCCTGGCTCAGATGGTCTGAGTGTGGAGTTTTATCAGGCTTTTTGGGATGTCCTGGGGGTTGATCACAGCCTTGTTCTAGGGGAGAGCCTAGCCACCGGGGAATTGCCCCTCTCATGGCGGAGAGCTGTCGTGGTCCTGCTGCCCAAGAAGTGTGACCTCCGCCTGCTAAAGGACTGGCGCCCGGTCTCCCTCTTGTGTGCGGACTACAAGATCTTCGCCCGGGCAATGGCCAACCGTCTTGTTTCAGTACTGAGACAGGTGATTCATCCTGACCAATCTTACACAGTCCCGGGCCGCTCCATCCAGGACAATGTCCACCCAGTACGGGACCTGATCCACCTGCACCGGGAGACTGGGTCCCGGGCCACTCCATCCAGGACAATGTCCACCCAGTACGGGACCTGATCCACCTGCAGCGGGAGACTGGGTCCCGGGCCGCTCCATCCAGGACAATGTCCACCCAGTACGGACCTGATCCACCTGCAGCGGGAGACTGGGTCCCGGGCCACTCCATCCAGGACAATGTCCACCCAGTACGGGACCTGATCCACCTGCACCGGGAGACTGGGTCCCGGGCCACTCCATCCAGGACAATGTCCACCCAGTACGGACCTGATCCACCTGCAGCGGGAGACTGGGTCCCGGGCCGCTCCATCCAGGACAATGTCCACCCAGTACGGGACCTGATCCACCTGCAGCGGGAGACTGGGTCCCGGGCCACTCCATCCAGGACAATGTCCACCCAGTACGGGACCTGATCCACCTGCAGCGGGAGACTGGGTCCCGGGCCACTCCATCCAGGACAATGTCCACCCAGTACGGGACCTGATCCACCTGCAGCGGGAGACTGGGTCCCGGGCCGCTCCATCCAGGACAATGTCCACCTAGTGCGGGACCTGATCCACCTGCAGCGGGAGACTGGGTCCCGGGCCACTCCATCCAGGACAATGTCCACCTAGTGCGGGACCTGATCCACCTGCACCGGGAGACTGGGTCCCGGGCCACTCCATCCAGGACAATGTCCACCCAGTACGGGACCTGATCCACCTGCAGCGGGAGACTGGGTCCCGGGCCACTCCATCCAGGACAATGTCCACCTAGTGCGGGACCTGATCCACCTGCAGCGGGAGACTGGGTCCCGGGCCACTCCATCCAGGACAATGTCCACCTAGTGCGGGACCTGATCCACCTGCACCGGGAGACTGGGTCCCCGGCCACTCCATCCAGGACAATGTCCACCTAGTGCGGGACCTGATCCACCTGCACCGGGAGACTGGGTCCCCGGCAGCGTTTCTTTCTCTTGACCAGGAGAAGGCGTTTGACCGGGTAGACCACAGTTTCTTGGTGGGCACTCTGCAGGCCTTTGGGCTCGGACCACACTTTGTGGCCCGAGTTCGGCTCCTCTACTCTGCCGCAGAGTCCCTTGTTAAGGTCAATGGATCACTGGCAGCGCCCATTCCCTTCAGGAGAGGAGTACGTCAGGGATGCCCCATGTCCGGTCAATTGTACGCGATCTGTGTCGAGCCATTCCTGAGCCTTCTTCGGCGAAGGCTGACAGGTCTGGTTCTGCGTGAACCGGACTTGGAGGTCGTCCTCTCGGCCTACGCCGATGATGTACTCCTCATGATGACAGATCCCAATGACCTGTGGAGGATGCGCAAGTGCCAAGACGTTTTCTCGGCGGCATCCTCCGCCAGAATCAACTGGGCGAAATGTTCCGGACTCTTAGTGGGTCAGTGGCAGGTGGACTCCCTGCCGGAGGAGATGAGAGCTTTTGAGTGAGTACTAGGCGTCTCCTCTATCTGGGAGTCTACCTGAGTCCTTCTGGGGAGACCTGGCTGGCGAACTGGCAGGACCTGGAGATGAAAGTCATGGCCCGGCTGGGGCACTGGTCAGGCCTTCTCAGGGTGCTTTCCTATCGAGGCAGGGTGGTGGTCATAAACCAGCTGGTGGCCTCCATGTTGTGGTATCGGATGGTCACCTTGGCCCCTCCTGCCCCGTTTGTTGCAAGACTGCAGAGGAAGTTGGTGGACTTCTTCTGGGGCAACAGGAAACACTGGGTCTCTGCAGCGGTCTTGAGTCTCCCAGAGGGCGGACAGTCGCTGGTGACCCCAGACCCCGCAATCTTCTCCGGGAACCGTGTCCGCACAACTTGAGCCGTCTCTTATCGATACCCACAGTCCCATTCAGGGATGCAAGTAGGAGGTATCTGTATGGGCTGCTACTCCACATCCTCCACTTCCTTGCCCTTGTACACCGTCCCGACACGCCATGGCGGTCGGTCCTTCCACCCAGAGGTGAGGAGGGTCCCCACTGGAAGTCCCTTTACGCCGGGGTTCTTCCCATGCACCTGGGGGATCTCAGCTGGAGGGTACTGCATAGGGCGGTGCCCTGCAATAAGTTTTTCAGTTTGTACATGGACTTCCCACCCACATGCCACTTCTGCGGGCTGGAGGAGACCGTGTACCACATGTACATGGAGTGTGTGAGGCTGCAGCCTCTTTTTGCATATTTGCGTGGGCTGCTTCTCGCCTTCTGGCTGCATTTTAGTCCCACCCTGTTTATATATGGTCATCCAGTAAGGAGGGGGGCATGGAGGGATGAGGATGTCCTAGTCAACTTGCTCCTGGGTCTGGCGAAATCCGCCATCCGTGGGTCTTGGAAACGGGTGGCGGGAGGATCTCCCCGGGCAGACTGCCTGGCAATGTTTAGGGGGTATGTTCGTGCCCGGGTAACTATTGAAAAAGAACACACGCAGTCCACGGCGGCCTTACAGGAGTTTCGAGACCGTTGGACTCCACGGGGTGTAAATGCCATCGTGCACAGAGATGGCAACATTCTGGTGTAGTGTCTATTGTCTATTTGTAGTGCAGTAATTGTGTTTGCCACTGTTTTGTATATATTGTATAGCACCGAAATTTGTAATAAAGGATTTTGTAATTAAAAAAAAGGGTCAGACACAGAGTGAATCTCCCCCCACACTGTCCCATCACACACTCCCAGATCAGACACAGAGTGAATCTCCCTCCACACTGTCCCATCACAGACTCCCGGGGTCAGACACAGGGTGAATCTCCCTCCACACCGTCCCATCACACACTCCCAGGGTCGGACACAGAGTGAATCTCCCTCCACACCGTCCCATCACACACTCCCGGGGTCGGACACAGAGTGATTCTCCCTCCACACCGTCCCATCACACACTCCTGGGGTCGGACACAGCGTGAATCTCCCTCCACACCGTCCCATCAAACACTCCCGGGGTCAGACACAGAGTGAATCTCCCTCCACACCGTCCCATCACACACTCCCAGGGTCAGAGACAGAGTGAATCTCCCATCACACACTCCCAGGGTCAGAGACAGAGTGAAACTCCCTCCACACTGTCCCATCACACACTCCCAGGGTCAGACACAGAGTGAAACTCCCCCCACACTGTCCCATCACACACTCCCAGATCAGACACAGAGTGAATCTCCCTCCACACTGTCCCATCACACACTCCCAGATCAGACACAGAGTGAATCTCCCTCCACACTGTCCCATCACAGACTCCCGGGGTCAGACACAGGGTGAATCTCCCTCCACACCGTCCCATCACACACTCCCAGGGTCGGACACAGAGTGAATCTCCCTCCACACCGTCCCATCACACACTCCCGGGGTCGGACACAGAGTGATTCTCCCTCCACACCGTCCCATCACACACTCCTGGGGTCGGACACAGAGTGAATCTCCCTCAACACCGTCCCATCACACACTCCCGGGGTCAGACACAGAGTGAATCTCTCTCCACACTGTCCCATCACATACTCCCAGGGTCAGACACAGTGTGAATCTCCCTCCACACCGTCCCATCACACACTCCCGGGGTCAGACACAGAGTGAATCTCCCTCCACACCGTCCCATCACACACTCCCAGGGTCAGAGACAGAGTGAATCTCCCATCACACACTCCCAGGGTCAGAGACAGAGTGAAACTCCCTCCACACTGTCCCATCACACACTCCCAGGGTCAGACACAGAGTGAAACTCCCTCCACACTGTCCCATCACACACTCCCAGGGTCAGAGACAGAGTGAATATCCCTCCACACTGTCCCATCACACACTCCCAGGGTCAGACACAGAGTGAAACTCCCTCCACACTGTCCCATCACTCTCTCCCAGGGTCAGACACAGAGTGAATCTCCCTCCACACTGTCCCATCACACACTCCCGGGGTCAGACACAGAGTGAATCTCGCTCCACACCATCCCATCACACACTCCCAGGGTCAGACACAGAGTGAAACTCCCTCCACACTGTCCCATCACACACTCCCAGGGTCAGAGACAGAGTGAAACTCCCTCCACACTGTCCCATCACACACTCCCAGGGTCAGACACAGAGTGAAACTCCCTCCACACTGTCCCATCACACACTCCCAGGGTCAGAGACAGAGTGAACTCATCCCGTCACTCTAATCACTCACTAGAACTTTTGAGAGTGTCTCCAGCGTTCCCAGATGAAAGCTCCCACTGGAAGACTCAGAACCTCCAGCTTGGTACGAGATCGTGAATGCCTCTGTCAGCCTGCAGGGATGGGATGTCACTGCGTGTCTGTGGCAACTTTATATCAATAAAGTTTTTCTCTACACTGATGAAGGTCAAAGTCTTCGGAGCAACATCCGTTGGCACATTTCATTGCATGGGATACGCCATCAAAAGAGTTTCCTCAGATGGTTACAATGTTGTGATGTTGATCCGGCTGTATTCCGTCCATCAGACTGTCCACCGCCACTATCCAGGGAAGAGAATGAGTGTGAGGAGTCTGTGGAGGCCAGATCACTGTGACTGTGCTGCTTTCAGGGAGAAGTTCCTAGATTCTTGATTCAGGGCGAAGGGTTGAATACTCTCTGTGTCTGACCTTGGGAGTGTGTGATGGGACGATGGGAAGGGAGATTAACTCTATGTCTGACCGTGGGGGTGTGTGATGGGACGGTGTGGAGGGAGCTTCACTCTGTGTCTGACCCCGGGAGTGTGTGATGGGACAGTGCGGAGGGAGATTCACTCTGTGTCTGACCCTGGGAGTGTGTGATGGGACAGTGTGGAGGGAGATTCACACTGTGTCTGACCCCGGGAGTGTGTGATGGGACAGTGTGGAGGGAGATTCACACTGTGTCTGACCCTGGGAGTGTGTGATGGGACAGTGTGGAGGCAGATTCACACTGTGTCTGACCCTGGGAGTGTGTGATGGGACAGTGTGGAGGGAGATTCACACTGTGTCTGACCCTGGGAGTGTGTGATGGGACGGTGTGGAGGGAGATTCACTCTGTGTCTGACCCCGGGAGTGTGTAATGGGATGGTGTGGAGGGAGATTCACTCTGTGTCTGACCCCGGGAGTGTGTGATGGGACGGTGTGGAGGGAGATTCACTCTGTGTCTGACCCCAGGAGAGTGTGATGGGACGGTGTGGAGGGAGATTCACTCTGTGTCTGACCCCGGGAGTGTGTGATGGGACAGTGTGGAGGGAGATTCACTCTGT
This sequence comes from Hypanus sabinus, assembly GCF_030144855.1. Taxonomy (NCBI): domain Eukaryota; kingdom Metazoa; phylum Chordata; class Chondrichthyes; order Myliobatiformes; family Dasyatidae; genus Hypanus; species Hypanus sabinus. The sequence continues at coordinate 156,010 of NW_026778907.1, forward strand.
ATCTCACCCTGGGAGTGTGTGATGGGACAGTGTGGAGGGAGATTCACTCTGTGTCTGACCCCGGGAGTGTGTGATGGGACGATGTGGAGGGTGATTCACTGTGTCTGACCGTGGGGGTGTGTGATGGGACGGTGTGGAGGGAGCTTCACTCTGTGTCTGACCCCGGGAGTGTGTGATGGGACAGTGTGGAGGGAGATTCACTCTGTGTCTGACCCGGGGAGTGTGTGTTGGGACACTGTGGAGGGAGATTCACACTGTGTCTGACCCTGGGAGTGTGTGATGGATGGTGTGGAGGGAGATTCACTCTGTGTCTGACCGTGGGAGTGTGTGATGGGATGGAGTGGAGGGAGATTCACTCTGTGTCTGACCCCGGGAGTGTGTGATGGGACGGTGTGGAGGGAGATTCACTCTGTGTCTGACCCTGGGAGTGTGTGATGGGACGGTGTGGAGGGAGATTCACTCTGTGTCTGACCCCGGGAGTGTGTGATGGGACGGTGTGGAGGGAGATTCACTCTGTGTCTGACCCCGGGAGTGTGTGATGGGACGGTGTGGAGGGAGATTCACTCTGTGTCTGACCCCGGGAGTGTGTGATGGGACGGTGTGGAGGGAAATTCACTCTGTGTCTGACCCCAGGAGTGTGTGATGGGACGGTATGGAGGGAGATTCACTCTGTGTCTGACCCCGGGAGTGTGTGATGGGACGGTGTGGAGGGTGATTCACTCTGTGTCTGACCCCGGGAGTGTGTGATGGGACGGTGTGGAGGGAGATTCACTCTGTGTCTGACCCCGGGAGTGTGTGATGGGACGGTGTGGAGGGAGATTCACTCTGTGTCTGACCCCGGGAGTGTGTGATCTGACGGTGTCTGTGGTAATGAATTCCACAGCTTCACCCTCTGCCTAAATCTATTCCCCGTGGCTGTGTTTTGAATGATCATGTACGCCGAGTTTCTCTGTGACTCCCTCTAGTGTGGAAATTTTCCACTTGCCGTCTCCTGCAGCTCCTGTATGTCAGCCCACCCATTGGACAGACAGAAGTGTTTGTTGGACTTTGAGCAAATGGGGCCTAAATTTCTTCGGGGTTTTTCACAGCCCTGTCCTGCTGAACCCCTGCCATGACCCAGGATGTTCTGCCTCACTGTATTTACTCTCACCATTAGCGAACCGTCACCTTCCAGCTGACTCTCCTGTCATTCATTTGTAAATGTAGTGAGAGAGACATTTCCCAGAGCAAGCTGACCCCCAACGAGACCTCCGAGAACACAGGGAGCTGATGAGAAAGAGCAGTAGGCTGCAGGATAGGATAGTGGGTGGCAACGATGGGGTGGGGGGTAGCGGTCACAGACTTGGGGAGGGCTGTAGGGGTCACAGACTTGGGGAGGGGTGTAGGGGTCACAGAGACGGGGAGGGGTGTAGGGGTCACAGACTTGGGGAGGGGTGTAGGGGTCACAGAGACTGGGTGCGGGGTAGCAGTCACAGACTTGGGGAGGAGTGTAGGAGGTCACAGAGACTGGGAGGGGTGTAGGGGTCACAGAGACGGGGAGGGGGGTAGCGGTCACAGACTTGGGGAGGGCTGTAGGGGTCACAGAGACGGGGAGGGGTGTAGGGGTCACAGAGACTGGGTGGGGGGTAGCGGTCACAGACTTGGGGAGGGGTGTAGGGGTCACAGAGACGGGGAAGGCTGTAGGGGGCACAGAGATGGGGAGGGGTGTAGGAGGTCACAGAGACTGGGAGGGGTGTAGGGGTCACAGAGACTGGGAGGGGTGTAGGGGTCACAGAGATGGGGAGGGGTGTAGGAGGTCACAGAGACTGGGAGGGGTGTAGGAGGTCACAGAGACTGGGTGGGGGGTAGCGGTCACAGACGGGGAGGGCTGTAGGGGTCACAGAGACTGGGAGGGGTGTAGGGGTCACAGAGACTGGGAGGGGTGTAGGGGTCACAGAGACTGGGTGGGGGGTAACGGTCACAGACTTGGGGAGGGCTGTAGGGGTCACAGAGACTGGGAGGGGTGTAGGGGTCACAGACTTGGGGAGGGGTGTAGGGGGCACAGACTTGGGGAGGGGTTTGAGGGTCACAGAGACGGGGAGGGGTGTATGGGTCAGACTTGGGGAGGGGTGTAGGGGTCACAGAGATGGGGAGGGGTGTTGGGGTCACAGAGACAGGGAGGGGTGTAGTGGGCACAGACTTGGGGAGGGGTTTGAGGGTTACAGAGACGGGGAGGGGTGTAGTGGGCACAGACTTGGGGAGGGGTGTAGGGGTCACAGAGATGGGGCGGGGTGTAGTGGGCACAGACTTGGGGAGGAGTGTAGGGGTCACAGACTTGGGGAGGGGTGTAGGGGTCACAGAGACGGGGAGGGGTGTAGGGGTCACAGAGACGGGGAGGGGTGTAGGGGTCACAGAGATGGGGAGGGGTGTAGGGGTCACAGAGACGGGGAGGGGGGTAGGGGTCACAGAGACAGGGAGGGGTGTTGGGGTCACAGAGACAGGGAGGGGTGTAGTGGGGTCACAGAGACAGGGAGGGGTGTAGTGGGCACAGACTTGGGGAGGGTGTAGGGGTCACAGACGGGGAGGGGTGTAGGGGTCACAGAGACGGGGAGAGGTGTAGGGGTCACAGACTTGGGGAGGGGTGTAGGGGTCACAGAGATGGGGAGGGGTGTTGGGGTCACAGAGACAGGGAGGGGTGTAGTGGGCACAGACTTGGGGAGGGGTGTAGGGGTCACAGAGACGGGGAGGGGTGTAGTGGGCACAGACTTGGGGAGGGGTGTAGGGGTCACAGACTTGGGGAGGGGTGTAGGGGTCACAGAGATGGGGCGGGGTGTAGTGGGCACAGACTTGGGGAGGGGTGTAGTGGTCACAGACTTGGGGAGGGGTGTAGGGGTCACAGAGATGGGGAGGGGTGTAGGAGGTCACAGAGATGGGGAGGGGTGTAGGAGGTCACAGAGATGGGGAGGGGTGTAGGGGGCACAGACGGGGAGGGGTGTAGGGGTCACAGAGATGGGGAGGGGTGTTGGGGACACAGAGACAGGGAGGGGTGTAGTGGGCACAGACGGGGAGGGGTTTGAGGGTCACAGAGACGTGGAGGGGTGTAGTGGGCACAGACTTGGGGAGGGCTGTAGGGGTCACAGATGGGGAGGGGTGTAGGGATCACAGAGATGGGGAGGGGTGTAGGGATCACAGAGATGGGGAGGGGTGTAGGGGTCACAGAGACGGGGAGGGGTGTAGGGGGCACAGACTTGGGGAGGGTGTAGGGGTCACAGACGGGGAGGGGTGTAGGGGTCACAGAGATGGGGAGGGGTGTAGGGGTCACAGAGACGGGGAGGGGTGTAGGGGGCACAGAGACGGGGAGGGGTGTAGGGGGCACAGACTTGGGGAGGGGTTTGAGGGTCACAGAGACGGGGAGGGGTGTAGGGGTCACAGAGACGGGGAGGGGTGTAGGGGTCACAGAGATGGGGAGGGGTGTAGGGGTCACAGAGACGGGGAGGGGGGTAGGGGTCACAGAGACAGGGAGGGGTGTTGGGGTCACAGAGACAGGGAGGGGTGTAGTGGGGTCACAGAGACAGGGAGGGGTGTAGTGGGCACAGACTTGGGGAGGGTGTAGGGGTCACAGACGGGGAGGGGTGTAGGGGTCACAGAGACGGGGAGAGGTGTAGGGGTCACAGACTTGGGGAGGGGTGTAGGGGTCACAGAGATGGGGAGGGGTGTTGGGGTCACAGAGACAGGGAGGGGTGTAGTGGGCACAGACTTGGGGAGGGGTGTAGGGGTCACAGAGACGGGGAGGGGTGTAGTGGGCACAGACTTGGGGAGGGGTGTAGGGGTCACAGACTTGGGGAGGGGTGTAGGGGTCACAGAGATGGGGCGGGGTGTAGTGGGCACAGACTTGGGGAGGGGTGTAGTGGTCACAGACTTGGGGAGGGGTGTAGGGGTCACAGAGATGGGGAGGGGTGTAGGAGGTCACAGAGATGGGGAGGGGTGTAGGAGGTCACAGAGATGGGGAGGGGTGTAGGGGGCACAGACGGGGAGGGGTGTAGGGGTCACAGAGATGGGGAGGGGTGTTGGGGACACAGAGACAGGGAGGGGTGTAGTGGGCACAGACGGGGAGGGGTTTGAGGGTCACAGAGACGTGGAGGGGTGTAGTGGGCACAGACTTGGGGAGGGCTGTAGGGGTCACAGATGGGGAGGGGTGTAGGGATCACAGAGATGGGGAGGGGTGTAGGGGTCACAGAGACGGGGAGGGGTGTAGGGGGCACAGACTTGGGGAGGGTGTAGGGGTCACAGACGGGGAGGGGTGTAGGGGTCACAGAGATGGGGAGGGGTGTAGGGGTCACAGAGACGGGGAGGGGTGTAGGGGGCACAGAGACGGGGAGGGGTGTAGGGGGCACAGACTTGGGGAGGGGTTTGAGGGTCACAGAGACGGGGAGGGGTGTAGGGGGCACAGACTTGGGGAGGGGTTTGAGGGTCACAGACGCAGAAGAATATTGTCATGACTTTCTTGAATCTCCATGCATCCAAAGATCCAATAAATAAATTGTAGAATTGTTTTCTGATAATACACTGAATGAAGAATTTTAGTTTCCATATTTCATTGCAGTTCATTGGTCAGCTGTACTGAGTAATGTGTAGTGAATCTGCCAAAACCAAACGATCCACAAAGAAATATCACGTACTCATTATGTACAATATCTAACGATATCTCATGCATTTTATAACATGTAACAGGTTCTGAGGAATATCTCGGCTCTTTGAAGTATGTGTCAGCACGTACAGGAGTCCTGGGGTGGCTAGTGGGTCCCTGGGGAGCATATCAGTGATCCAAAAGCGTCCTGGAGAAAGTGTCATTATTTACAGGGGGTCCCTGGGAGTGTCTCGCTATTACTGGGAGTTCAGGGGAGTGTGTCGGTATTACAGGGAGTTCAGGGGAGTGTGTCGGTATTACAGGGAGTTCAGGGGAGTGTCTCGCTATTACTGGGAGTTCAGGGGAGTGTGTCGGTATTACAGGGAGTTCAGGGGAGTGTGTCGGTATTTAAAGGGAGTTCAGGGGAGTGTGTCGGTATTACAGGGAGTTCAGGGGAGTGTGTCGGTATTATCGGGAGTTCAGGGGAGTGTGTCGGTATTACAGGGAGTTCAGGGCAGTGTTTCGGTATTACAGGTAGTTCAGGGGAGTGTGTCGGTATTACAGGGAGTTCAGGGGAATGTGTCGGTATTACAGGGAGTTCAGGGGAGTGTGTCGGTATTACAGGGACTTCAGGGGAATGTGTCGGTATTACAAGGTGTTCAGGGGAGTGTGTCGGTATTACAGGGAGTTCAGGGCAGTGTTTCGGTATTACAGGTAGTTCAGGGGAGTGTGTCGGTATTACAGGGAGTTCAGGGGAATGTGTCGGTATTACAGGGTGTTCAGGGGAGTGTGTCGGTATTACAGGGAGTTCAGGGGAGTGTGTCGGTATTACAGGGAGTTCAGGGGAGTGTGTCGGTATTACAGGGAGTTCAGGGGAGTGTGTCGGTATTACAGGGAGTTCAGGGGAGTGTGTCGGTATTACAGGGAGTTCAGGGGAGTGTGTCGGTATTTAAAGGGAGTTCAGGGGAGTGTGTCGGTATTACAGGGAGTTCAGGGGAGTGTGTCGGTATTATAGGGAGTTCAGGGGAGTGTGTCGGTATTACAGGGAGTTCAGGGGAGTGTGTCGGTATTACAGGGAGTTCAGGGGAGTGTCTCGCTATTACAGGGAGTTCAGGGCAGTGTTTCGGTATTACAGGTAGTTCAGGGGAGTGTGTCGGTATTACAGGGAGTTCAGGGGAATGTGTCGGTATTACAGGGTGTTCAGGGGAGTGTGTCGGTATTACAGGGACTTCAGGGGAATGTGTCGGTATTACAGGGTGTTCAGGGGAGTGTGTCGGTATTACAGGGAGTTCAGGGCAGTGTTTCGGTATTACAGGTAGTTCAGGGGAGTGTGTCGGTATTACAGGGAGTTCAGGGGAATGTGTCGGTATTACAGGGTGTTCAGGGGAGTGTGTCGGTATTACAGGGAGTTCAGGGGAGTGTGTCGGTATTACAGGGAGATCAGGGGAGTGTGTCGGTATTACAGGGAGTTCAGGGGAGTGTGTCGGTATTACAGGGAGTTCAGGGGAGTGTGTCGGTATTTAAAGGGAGTTCAGGGGAGTGTGTCGGTATTACAGGGAGTTCAGGGGAGTGTGTCGGTATTATAGGGAGTTCAGGGGAGTGTGTCGGTATTACAGGGAGTTCAGGGGAGTGTGTCGGTATTACAGGGAGTTCAGGGCAGTGTTTCGGTATTACAGGTAGTTCAGGGGAGTGTGTCGGAATAACTGGGTGTTCAGGGGAGTGTGTCGGTATTACTGGGAGTTCAGGGGAGTGTGTCGGTATTACAGGGAGTTCAGGGGAGTGTGTCGGTATTACAGGGTGTTCATGGGAGTGTGTCGGTATTACAGGGAGTTCAGGGGAGTGTGTCGGTATTACAGGGAGTTCAGGGGAGTGTGTCGGTATTACAGGGAGTTCAGGGGAGTGTGTCAGTATTACAGGGAGTTCAGGGGAGTGTGTCGGTATTACAGGGAGTTCAGGGGAGTGTGTCGGTATTACAGGGAGTTCAGGGGAGTGTGTCGGTATTACAGGGAGTTCAGGGGAGTGTGTCGGTATTACAGGGAGTTCAGGGGAGTGTCTCGCTATTACAGGGAGTTCAGGGGAGTGTGTCGGTATTACAGGGAGTTCAGGGGAGTGTGTCGGTATTACTGGGAGTTCAGGGGAGTGTGTCTGTATTACAGGGAGTTCGGGGGAGTGTGTCGGTATTACTGGGAGTTCTGGGGAGTGTGTCGGTATTACAGGGAGTTCAGGGGAGTGTATCGGTATTACAGGGAGTTCAGGGGAGTGTGTCGGTATTACAGGGAGTTCAGGGGAGTGTGTCGGTATTACACGGTGTTCAGGGGAGTGCGTCGGCATTACAGGGAGTTCAGGGGAGTGTGTCGATATTTACAGGGAGTTCAGGGGAGTGTGTCGGTATTATAGGGAGTTCAGGGGAGTGTGTCGATATTTACAGGGAGTTCAGGGGAGTGTGTCGGTATTATAGGGAGTTCAGGGGAGTGTCTCGCTATTACAGGGAGTTCAGGGGAGTGTGTCGGTATTACAGGGAGTTCAGGGGAGTGTGTCGGTATTATAGGGTTCAGGGGAGTGTATCGCTATTACAGGGAGTTCAGGGGAGTGTGTCGGTATTACAGGGAGTTCAGGGGAGTGTGTCGGTATTATAGGGAGTTCAGGGGAGTGTGTCGGTATTACAGGGAGTTCAGGGCAGTGTTTCGGTATTACAGGTAGTTCAGGGGAGTGTGTCGGAATAACTGGGTGTTCAGGGGAGTGTTTCGGTATTACAGGGATTTCAGGGCAGTGTTTCGGTATTACAGGGAGTTCAGGGGAGTGTCTCGCTATTACAGGGAGTTCAGGGGTGTGTGTCGGTATTACAGGGAGTTCAGGGGAGTGTGTCGGTATTACTGGGAGTTCAGGGGAGTGTATCCGAATTACAGGGAGTTCAGGGGAGTATGTCGGTATTACAGGGAGTTCATGGGAGTGTGTCGGTATTGCAGGGAGTTCAGGGGAGTGTGTCGGTATTACAGGGAGTTCATGGGAGTGTGTCGGTATTACAGGGAGTTCAGGGGAGTGTGTCGGTATTATAGGGTGTTCAGGGGAGTGTGTCGGTATTACAGGAAGTTCAGGGGAGTGTGTCGGTATTATAGGGAGTTCAGGGGAGTGTGTCGGTATTACAGGGTGTTCAGGGGATTGTGTCGGTATTACAGGGAGTTCAGGGGAGTGTGTCGGTATTTACAGGGAGTTCAGGGGAGTGTCTCGCTATTATAGGGAGTTCAGGGGAGTGTGTCGGTATTACAGGGTGTTCAGGGGATTGTGTCGGTATTACTGGGAGTTCAGGGGAGTGTGTCGGTATTACAGGGAGTTCAGGGGAGTGTGTCGGTATTACTGGGAGTTCAGGGGAGTGTGTCGGTATTACAGGGAGTTCAGGGGAATGTGTCGGTATTACAGGGAGTTCAGGGGAGTGTGTCGGTATTACTGGGAGTTCAGGGGAGTGTGTCGATATTACAGGGAGTTCAGGGGAGTGTGTCGGTATTACTGGGAGTTCAGGGGAGTGTGTCGGTATTACAGGGAGTTCAGGGGAGTGTGTCGGTATTACTGGGAGTTCAGGGGAGTGTGTCGGTATTACAGGGAGTTCAGGGGAGTGTGTCGGTATTTACAGGGAGTTCAGGGGAGTGAGTCGGTATTACAGGGAGTTCAGGGGAGTGTGTCGGTATTACAGGGAGTTCAGGGGAGTGTGTCGGTATTACAGGGAGTTCAGGGGAGTGTGTCGGTATTACAGGGAGTTCAGGGGAGTGTGTCGGTATTACTGGGAGTTCAGGGGAGTGTGTCGGTATTACAGGGTGTTCAGGGGAGTGTGTCGGTATTACAGGGTGTTCAGGGGAGTGTGTCGGTATTACAGGGTGTTCAGGGGAGTGTGTCGGTATTACTGGGAGTTCAGGGGAGTGTGTCGGTATTACAGGGAGTTCAGGGGAGTGTGTCGGTATTACTGGGAGTTCAGGGGAGTGTGTCGGTACTACAGGGAGTTCAGGGGAGTGTGTCGGTATTTACAGGGAGTTCAGGGGAGTGTGTCGGTATTACAGGGAGTTCAGGGGAGTGTGTCGGTATTACAGGGAGTTCAGGGGAGTGTGTCGGTATTACAGGGAGTTCAGGGGAGTGTGTCGGTATTACTGGGAGTTCAGGGGAGTGTGTCGGTATTACAGGGAGTTCAGGGGAGGGTGTAGGTATTACAGGGAGTTCAGGGGAGTGTGTCGGTATTACAGGGAGTTCAGGGGAGTGTGTCGGTATTACAGGGAGTTCAGGGGAGTGTGTCGATATTTACAGGGAGTTCAGGGGAGTGTGTCGGTTTTATAGGGAGTTCAGGGGAGTGTATCGCTATTACAGGGAGTTCAGGGGAGTGTGTCGGTATTACAGGGAGTTCAGGGGAGTGTGTCGGTATTTACAGGGAGTTCAGGGGAGTGTGTCGGTATTACAGGGAGTTCAGGGGAGTGTGTCGGTATTATAGGGAGTTCAGGGGAGTGTGTCGGTATTACTGGGAGTTCAGGGCAGTGTTTCGGTATTACAGGTAGTTCAGGGGAGTGTGTCGGAATAACTGGGTGTTCAGGGGAGTGTTTCGGTATTACAGGGATTTCAGGGCAGTGTTTCGGTATTACAGGGAGTTCAGGGGAGTGTCTCGCTATTACAGGGAGTTCAGGGGTGTGTGTCGGTATTACAGGGAGTTCAGGGGAGTGTGTCGGTATTACTGGGAGTTCAGGGGAGTGTATCCGAATTACAGGGAGTTCAGGGGAGTATGTCGGTATTACAGGGAGTTCATGGGAGTGTGTCGGTATTGCAGGGAGTTCAGGGGAGTGTGTCGGTATTACAGGGAGTTCATGGGAGTGTGTTGGTATTACAGGGAGTTCAGGGGAGTGTGTTGGTATTATAGGATGTTCAGGGGATTGTGTCGCTATTACAGGGAGTTCATGGGAGTGTGTCGGTATTACAGGAAGTTCAGGGGAGTGTGTCGGTATTGTAGGGAGTTCAGGGGAGTGTGTCGGTATTACAGGGTGTTCAGGGGATTGTGTCGGTATTACAGGGAGTTCGGGGGAGTGTGTCGGTATTACAGGGAGTTCGGGGGAGTGTGTCGGTATTACAGGGAGTTAAGGGGAGTGTGTCGGTATTACTGGGAGTTCAGGGGAGTGTGTCGGTATTACAGGGAGTTCAGGGGAGTGTGTCGGTATTACTGGGAGTTCAGGGGAGTGTGTCGGTATTACAGGGAGTTCAGGGGAGTGTGTCGGTATTACTGGGAGTTCAGGGGAGTGTGTCGGTATTACAGGGTGTTCAGGGGAGTGTGTCGGTATTACAGGGAGTTCAGGGGAGTGTGTCGGTATTACTGGGAGTTCAGGGGAGTGTGTCGGTATTACAGGGAGTTCGGGGGAGTGTGTCGGTATTACAGGGAGCTTAGGGGAATGTTGCGGTATTACAGGGAGTTCAGGGGAGTGTGTCGGTATTACTGGGAGTTCAGGGGAGTGTGTCGGTATTACAGGGAGTTCAGGGGAGTGTGTCGGTATTACTGGGAGTTCAGGGGAGTGTGTCGGTATTACAGGGAGTTCAGGGGAGTGTGTCGGTATTTACAGGGAGTTCAGGGGAGTGTGTCGGTATTACAGGGAGTTCAGGGGAGTGTGTCGGTATTACAGGGAGTTCAGGGGAGTGTGTCGGTATTACAGGGAGTTCAGGGGAGTGTGTCGGTATTACAGGGAGTTCAGGGGAGTGTGTCGGTATTACTGGGAGTTCAGGGGAGTGTGTCGGTATTACAGGGTGTTCAGGGGAGTGTGTCGGTATTACAGGGTGTTCAGGGGAGTGTGTCGGTATTACAGGGTGTTCAGGGGAGTCTGTCGGTATTACTGGGAGTTCAGGGGAGTGTGTCGGTATTACAGGGAGTTCAGGGGAGTGTGTCGGTATTACAGGGAGTTCAGGGGAGTGTGTCGGTATTACAGGGAGTTCAGGGGAGTGTGTCGGTATTAAAGGGAGTTCAGGGGAGGGTGTCGGTATTACAGGGAGTTCAGGGGAGTGCGTCGGTATTACTGGGAGTTCAGGGGAGTGCGTCGGTATTACAGGGAGTTCAGGGGAGTGTGTCGGTATTACAGTGAGTTCAGGGGAGTGTGTCGGTATTACAGGGAGTTCAGGGGAGTGTGTCGGTATTACAGGGAGTTCAGGGGAGTGTCGGTATTACAGGGAGTTCAGGCGAGGGTGTCGGCATTACAGGGAGTTCAGGGGAGTGTGTCGGTATTACTGGGAGTTCAGGGGAGTGTGTCGGTATTACAGGGAGTTCAGGGGAGGGTGTCGGTATTACAGGGAGTTCAGAGGAGTGTGTCGGTATTACAGGGAGTTCAGGGGAGTGTTTCGGTATTACAGGGAGTTCAGGGGAGTGTTTCGGTATTACAGGGAGTTCAGGGGAGTGTTTCGGTATTACAGGGAGTTCAGGGGAGTGTGTCGGTATTATAGGGTGTTCAGGGGAGTGTGTCGCTATAACAGGGAGTTCATGAGAGTGTGTCGGTATTACAGGAAGTTCAGGGGAGTGTGTCGGTATTACAGGGTGTTCAGGGGAGTCTGTCGCTATAACAGGGAGTTCATGAGAGTGTGTCGGTATTACAGGGAGTTCAGGGTATTGTGTCGGTATTACAGGGTGTTCAGGGTATTGTGTCGGTATTACTGGGAGTTCAGGGGAGTGTGTCGGTATTACAGGGAGTTCAGGGGAGTGTGTCGGTATTACAGGGAGTTCAGGGGAGTGTGTCGGTATTACTGGGAGTACAGGGGAGTATGTCGGTATTACAGGGAGTTCAGGGGAGTGTGTCGGTATTACAGGGAGCTCAGGGGAATGTGTCGGTATTACAGGGAGTTCAGGGGAGTGTGTCGGTATTACTGGGAGTTCAGGGGAGTGTGTCGGTATTACAGGGAGTTCAGGGGAGTGTGTCGGTATTACAGGGAGTTCAGGGGAGTGTGTCGGTATTACAGGGATTTCAGGGGAGTGTGTCGGTATTACTGGGAGTTCAGGGGAGTGTGTCGGTATTACAGGGAGTTCAGGGGAGTGTGTCGGTATTTACAGGGAGTTCAGGGGAGTGTGTCGGTATTACAGGGAGTTCAGGGGAGTGTGTCGGTATTACAGGGAGTTCAGGGGAGTGTGTCGGTATTACAGGGAGTTCAGGGGAGTGTCGGTATTACAGGGAGTTCAGGGGAGTGTGTCGGTATTACAGGGAGTTCAGGGGAGTGTGTCGGTATTACTGGGAGTTCAGGGGAGTGTGTCGGTATTACAGGGAGTTCAGGGGAGGGTGTCGGTATTACAGGGAGTTCAGAGGAGTGTGTCGGTATTACAGGGAGTTCAGGGGAGTGTTTCGGTATTACAGGGAGTTCAGGGGAGTGTTTCGGTATTACAGGGAGTTCAGGGGAGTGTGTCGGTATTATAGTGTGTTCAGGGGAGTGTGTCGCTATAACAGGGAGTTCATGAGAGTGTGTCGGTATTACAGGAAGTTCAGGGGAGTGTGTCGGTATTACAGGGTGTTCAGGGCAGTGTGTCGCTATAACAGGGAGTTCATGAGAGTGTGTCGGTATTACAGGGAGTTCAGGGTATTGTGTCGGTATTACAGGGTGTTCAGGGTATTGTGTCGGTATTACTGGGAGTTCAGGGGAGTGTGTCGGTATTACAGGGAGTTCAGGGGAGTGTGTCGGTATTTAAAGGGAGTTCAGGGGAGTGTCTCGCTATTACAGGGAGTTCAGGGGAGTGTGTCGGTATTACAGGGAGTTCAGGGGAGTGTGTCGGTATTATAGGGAGTTCAGGGGAGTGTGTCGGTATTACAGGGAGTTCAGGGCAGTGTTTCGGTATTACAGGTAGTTCAGGGGAGTGTGTCGGTATTACAGGGAGTTCAGGGGAATGTGTCGGTATTACAGGGTGTTCAGGGGAGTGTGTCGGTATTACAGGGACTTCAGGGGAATGTGTCGGTATTACAGGGTGTTCAGGGGAGTGTGTCGGTATTACAGGGAGTTCAGGGCAGTGTTTCGGTATTACAGGTAGTTCAGGGGAGTGTGTCGGTATTACAGGGAGTTCAGGGGAATGTGTCGGTATTACAGGGTGTTCAGGGGAGTGTGTCGGTATTACAGGGAGTTCAGGGGAGTGTGTCGGTATTACAGGGAGATCAGGGGAGTGTGTCGGTATTACAGGGAGTTCAGGGGAGTGTGTCGGTATTACAGGGAGTTCAGGGGAGTGTGTCGGTATTTAAAGGGAGTTCAGGGGAGTGTGTCGGTATTACAGGGAGTTCAGGGGAGTGTGTCGGTATTATAGGGAGTTCAGGGGAGTGTGTCGGTATTACAGGGAGTTCAGGGGAGTGTGTCGGTATTACAGGGAGTTCAGGGCAGTGTTTCGGTATTACAGGTAGTTCAGGGGAGTGTGTCGGAATAACTGGGTGTTCAGGGGAGTGTGTCAGTATTACTGGGAGTTCAGGGGAGTGTGTCGGTATTACAGGGAGTTCAGGGGAGTGTGTCGGTATTACAGGGTGTTCATGGGAGTGTGTCGGTATTACAGGGAGTTCAGGGGAGTGTGTCGGTATTACAGGGAGTTCAGGGGAGTGTGTCGGTATTACAGGGAGTTCAGGGGAGTGTGTCGGTATTACAGGGAGTTCAGGGGAGTGTGTCGGTATTACAGGGAGTTCAGGGGAGTGTGTCGGTATTACAGGGAGTTCAGGGGAGTGTGTCGGTATTACAGGGAGTTCAGGGGAGTGTGTCGGTATTACAGGGAGTTCAGGGGAGTGTCTCGCTATTACAGGGAGTTCAGGGGAGTGTGTCGGTATTACAGGGAGTTCAGGGGAGTGTGTCGGTATTACTGGGAGTTCAGGGGAGTGTGTCTGTATTACAGGGAGTTCGGGGGAGTGTGTCGGTATTACTGGGAGTTCTGGGGAGTGTGTCGGTATTACAGGGAGTTCAGGGGAGTGTATCGGTATTACAGGGAGTTCAGGGGAGTGTGTCGGTATTACAGGGAGTTCAGGGGAGTGTGTCGGTATTACAGGGTGTTCAGGGGAGTGCGTCGGCATTACAGGGAGTTCAGGGGAGTGTGTCGATATTTACAGGGAGTTCAGGGGAGTGTGTCGGTATTATAGGGAGTTCAGGGGAGTGTGTCGATATTTACAGGGAGTTCAGGGGAGTGTGTCGGTATTATAGGGAGTTCAGGGGAGTGTCTCGCTATTACAGGGAGTTCAGGGGAGTGTGTCGGTATTACAGGGAGTTCAGGGGAGTGTGTCGGTATTATAGGGTTCAGGGGAGTGTATCGCTATTACAGGGAGTTCAGGGGAGTAATTCGGTATTACAGGGAGTTCAGGGGAGTGTGTCGGTATTATAGGGAGTTCAGGGGAGTGTGTCGGTATTACAGGGAGTTCAGGGCAGTGTTTCGGTATTACAGGTAGTTCAGGGGAGTGTGTCGGAATAACTGGGTGTTCAGGGGAGTGTTTCGGTATTACAGGGATTTCAGGGCAGTGTTTCGGTATTACAGGGAGTTCAGGGGAGTGTCTCGCTATTACAGGGAGTTCAGGGGTGTGTGTCGGTATTACAGGGAGTTCAGGGGAGTGTGTCGGTATTACTGGGAGTTCAGGGGAGTGTATCCGAATTACAGGGAGTTCAGGGGAGTATGTCGGTATTACAGGGAGTTCATGGGAGTGTGTCGGTATTGCAGGGAGTTCAGGGGAGTGTGTCGGTATTACAGGGAGTTCATGGGAGTGTGTCGGTATTACAGGGAGTTCAGGGGAGTGTGTCGGTATTATAGGGTGTTCAGGGGAGTGTGTCGGTATTACAGGAAGTTTAGGGGAGTGTGTCGGTATTATAGGGAGTTCAGGGGAGTGTGTCGGTATTACAGGGTGTTCAGGGGATTGTGTCGGTATTACAGGGAGTTCAGGGGAGTGTGTCGGTATTTACAGGGAGTTCAGGGGAGTGTCTCGCTATTATAGGGAGTTCAGGGGAGTGTGTCGGTATTACAGGGTGTTCAGGGGATTGTGTCGGTATTACTGGGAGTTCAGGGGAGTGTGTCGGTATTACAGGGAGTTCAGGGGAGTGTGTCGGTATTACTGGGAGTTCAGGGGAGTGTGTCGGTATTACAGGGAGTTCAGGGGAATGTGTCGGTATTACAGGGAGTTCAGGGGAGTGTGTCGGTATTACTGGGAGTTCAGGGGAGTGTGTCGATATTACAGGGAGTTCAGGGGAGTGTGTCGGTATTACTGGGAGTTCAGGGGAGTGTGTCGGTATTACAGGGAGTTCAGGGGAGTGTGTCGGTATTACTGGGAGTTCAGGGGAGTGTGTCGGTATTACAGGGAGTTCAGGGGAGTGTGTCGGTATTTACAGGGAGTTCAGGGGAGTGAGTCGGTATTACAGGGAGTTCAGGGGAGTGTGTCGGTATTACAGGGAGTTCAGGGGAGTGTGTCGGTATTACAGGGAGTTCAGGGGAGTGTGTCGGTATTACAGGGAGTTCAGGGGAGTGTGTCGGTATTACTGGGAGTTCAGGGGAGTGTGTCGGTATTACAGGGTGTTCAGGGGAGTGTGTCGGTATTACAGGGTGTTCAGGGGAGTGTGTCGGTATTACAGGGTGTTCAGGGGAGTGTGTCGGTATTACTGGGAGTTCAGGGGAGTGTGTCGGTATTACAGGGAGTTCAGGGGAGTGTGTCGGTATTACTGGGAGTTCAGGGGAGTGTGTCGGTACTACAGGGAGTTCAGGGGAGTGTGTCGGTATTTACAGGGAGTTCAGGGGAGTGTGTCGGTATTACAGGGAGTTCAGGGGAGTGTGTCGGTATTACAGGGAGTTCAGGGGAGTGTGTCGGTATTACAGGGAGTTCAGGGGAGTGTGTCGGTATTACTGGGAGTTCAGGGGAGTGTGTCGGTATTACAGGGTGTTCAGGGGAGTGTGTCGGTATTACAGGGTGTTCAGGGGAGTGTGTCGGTATTACAGGGAGTTCAGGGGAGTGTGTCGGTATTACTGGGAGTTCAGGGGAGTGTGTCGGTACTACAGGGAGTTCAGGGGAGTGTGTCGGTATTTACAGGGAGTTCAGGGGAGTGTGTCGGTATTACAGGGAGTTCAGGGGAGTGTGTCGGTATTACAGGGAGTTCAGGGGAGTGTGTCGGTATTACAGGGAGTTCAGGGGAGTGTGTCGGTATTACTGGGAGTTCAGGGGAGTGTGTCGGTATTACAGGGAGTTCAGGGGAGGGTGTAGGTATTACAGGGAGTTCAGGGGAGTGTGTCGGTATTACAGGGAGTTCAGGGGAGTGTGTCGGTATTACAGGGAGTTCATGGGAGTGTGTTGGTATTACAGGGAGTTCAGGGGAGTGTGTTGGTATTATAGGATGTTCAGGGGATTGTGTCGCTATTACAGGGAGTTCATGGGAGTGTGTCGGTATTACAGGAAGTTCAGGGGAGTGTGTCGGTATTGTAGGGAGTTCAGGGGAGTGTGTCGTTATTACAGGGTGTTCAGGGGATTGTGTCGGTATTACAGGGAGTTCAGGGGAGTGTGTCGGTATTTACAGGGAGTTCAGGGGAGTGTCTCGCTATTATAGGGAGTTCAGGGGAGTGTGTCGGTATTACAGGGTGTTCAGGGGATTGTGTCGGTATTACTGGGAGTTCAGGGGAGTGTGTCGGTATTACAGGGCGTTCAGGGGAGTGTGTCGGTATTACAGGGAGTTCAGGGGAGTGTGTCGGTATTACTGGGAGTTCAGGGGAGTGTGTCGGTATTACAGGGAGTTCGGGGGAGTGTGTCGGTATTACAGGGAGCTTAGGGGAATGTTGCGGTATTACAGGGAGTTCAGGGGAGTGTGTCGGTATTACTGGGAGTTCAGGGGAGTGTGTCGGTATTACAGGGAGTTCAGGGGAGTGTGTCGGTATTACTGGGAGTTCAGGGGAGTGTGTCGGTATTACAGGGAGTTCAGGGGAGTGTGTCGGTATTACTGGGAGTTCAGGGGAGTGTGTCGGTATTACAGGGAGTTCAGGGGAGTGTGTCGGTATTTACAGGGAGTTCAGGGGAGTGTGTCGGTATTACAGGGAGTTCAGGGGAGTGTGTCGGTATTACAGGGAGTTCAGGGGAGTGTGTCGGTATTACAGGGAGTTCAGGGGAGTGTGTCGGTATTACTGGGAGTTCAGGGGAGTGTGTCGGTATTACAGGGTGTTCAGGGGAGTGTGTCGGTATTACAGGGTGTTCAGGGGAGTGTGTCGGTATTACAGGGTGTTCAGGGGAGTCTGCGGTATTACTGGGAGTTCAGGGGAGTGTGTCGGTATTACAGGGAGTTCAGGGGAGTGTGTCGGTATTACAGGGAGTTCAGGGGAGTGTGTCGGTATTACAGGGAGTTCAGGGGAGTGCGTCGGTATTAAAGGGAGTTCAGGGGAGTGTGTCGGTATTACAGGGAGTTCAGGGGAGTGCGTCGGTATTACTGGGAGTTCAGGGGAGTGCGTCGGTATTACAGGGAGTTCAGGGGAGTGTGTCGGTATTACAGTGAGTTCAGGGGAGTGTGTCGGTATTACAGGGAGTTCAGGGGAGTGTGTCGGTATTACAGGGAGATCAGGGGAGTGTCGGTATTACAGGGAGTTCAGGCGAGGGTGTCGGCATTACAGGGAGTTCAGGGGAGTGTGTCGGTATTACTGGGAGTTCAGGGGAGTGTGTCGGTATTACAGGGAGTTCAGGGGAGGGTGTCGGTATTACAGGGAGTTCAGAGGAGTGTGTCGGTATTACAGGGAGTTCAGGGGAGTGTTTCGGTATTACAGGGAGTTCAGGGGAGTGTTTCGGTATTACAGGGAGTTCAGGGGAGTGTTTCGGTATTACAGGGAGTTCAGGGGAGTGTGTCGGTATTATAGGGTGTTCAGGGGAGTGTGTCGCTATAACAGGGAGTTCATGAGAGTGTGTCGGTATTACAGGAAGTTCAGGGGAGTGTGTCGGTATTACAGGGTGTTCAGGGGAGTCTGTCGCTATAACAGGGAGTTCATGAGAGTGTGTCGGTATTACAGGGAGTTCAGGGTATTGTGTCGGTATTACAGGGTGTTCAGGGTATTGTGTCGGTATTACTGGGAGTTCAGGGGAGTGTGTCGGTATTACAGGGAGTTCAGGGGAGTGTGTCGGTATTACAGGGAGTTCAGGGGAGTGTGTCGGTATTACTGGGAGTACAGGGGAGTATGTCGGTATTACAGGGAGTTCAGGGGAGTGTGTCGGTATTACAGGGAGCTCAGGGGAATGTGTCGGTATTACAGGGAGTTCAGGGGAGTGTGTCGGTATTACTGGGAGTTCAGGGGAGTGTGTCGGTATTACAGGGAGTTCAGGGGAGTGTGTCGGTATTACAGGGAGTTCAGGGGAGTGTGTCGGTATTACAGGGATTTCAGGGGAGTGTGTCGGTATTACTGGGAGTTCAGGGGAGTGTGTCGGTATTACAGGGAGTTCAGGGGAGTGTGTCGGTATTTACAGGGAGTTCAGGGGAGTGTGTCGGTATTACAGGGAGTTCAGGGGAGTGTGTCGGTATTACAGGGAGTTCAGGGGAGTGTGTCGGTATTACAGGGAGTTCAGGGGAGTGTCGGTATTACAGGGAGTTCAGGGGAGTGTGTCGGTATTACAGGGAGTTCAGGGGAGTGTGTCGGTATTACTGGGAGTTCAGGGGAGTGTGTCGGTATTACAGGGAGTTCAGGGGAGGGTGTCGGTATTACAGGGAGTTCAGAGGAGTGTGTCGGTATTACAGGGAGTTCAGGGGAGTGTTTCGGTATTACAGGGAGTTCAGGGGAGTGTTTCGGTATTACAGGGAGTTCAGGGGAGTGTGTCGGTATTATAGGGTGTTCAGGGGAGTGTGTCGCTATAACAGGGAGTTCATGAGAGTGTGTCGGTATTACAGGAAGTTCAGGGGAGTGTGTCGGTATTACAGGGTGTTCAGGGCAGTGTGTCGCTATAACAGGGAGTTCATGAGAGTGTGTCGGTATTACAGGGAGTTCAGGGTATTGTGTCGGTATTACAGGGTGTTCAGGGTATTGTGTCGGTATTACTGGGAGTTCAGGGGAGTGTGTCGGTATTACAGGGAGTTCAGGGGAGTGTGTCGGTATTACAGGGAGTTCAGGGGAGTGTGTCGGTATTACTGGGAGTACAGGGGAGTATGTCGGTATTTCAGGGAGTTCAGGGGAGTGTGTCGGTATTACAGGGAGCTCAGGGGAATGTGTCGGTATTACAGGGAGTTCAGGGGAGTGTGTCGGTATTACTGGGAGTTCAGGGGAGTGTGTCGGTATTACAGGGAGTTCAGGGGAGTGTGTCGGTATTACAGGGAGTTCAGGGGAGTGTGTCGGTATTACAGGGATTTCAGGGGAGTGTGTCGGTATTACTGGGAGTTCAGGGGAGTGTGTCGGTATTACAGGGAGTTCAGGGGAGTGTGTCGGTATTTACAGGGAGTTCAGGGGAGTGTGTCGGTATTACAGGGTGTTCAGGGGAGTGTGTCGGTATTACAGGGTGTTCAGGGGAGTGTGTCGGTATTACAGGGTGTTCAGGGGAGTGTGTCGGTATTACTGGGAGTTCAGGGGAGTGTGTCGGTATTACAGGGAGTTCAGGGGAGTGTGTCGGTATTACAGGGAGTTCAGGGGAGTGTGTCGGTATTACAGGGAGTTCAGGGGAGTGTGTCGGTATTACAGGGAGTTCAGGGGAGGGTGTCGGTATTACAGGGAGTTCAGGGGAGTGTGTCGGTATTACTGGGAGTTCAGGGGAGTGTGTCGGTATTACAGGGAGTTCAGGGGAGTGTGTCGGTATTACAGTGAGTTCAGGGGAGTGTGTCGGTATTACAGGGAGTTCAGGGGAGTCTGTCGGTATTACAGGGAGTTCAGGGGAGTGTCGGTATTACAGGGAGTTCAGGGGAGTGTGTCGGTATTACAGGGAGTTCAGGGGAGTGTGTCGGTATTACTGGGAGTTCAGGGGAGTGTGTCGGTATTACAGGGTGTTCAGGGGAGTGTGTCGGTATTACAGGGTGTTCAGGGGAGTGTGTCGGTATTACAGGGTTTTCAGGGGAGTGTGTCGGTATTACAGGGAGTTCAGGGGAGTGTGTCGGTATTACAGGGAGTTCAGGGGAGTGTGTCGGTATTGCAGGGAGTTCAGGGGAGTGTGTCGGTATTACAGGGAGTTCAGGGGAGTGTGTCGGTATTACAGGGAGTTCAGGGGAGTGTGTCGGTATTACTGGGAGTTCAGGGGAGTGTGTCGGTATTACAGGGAGTTCAGGGGAGTGTGTCGGTATTTACAGGGAGTTCAGGGGAGTGTGTCGGTATTACAGGGAGTTCAGGGGAGTGTGTCGGTATTACAGGGAGTTCAGGGGAGTGTGTCGGTATTACAGGGAGTTCAGGGGAGTGTGTCGGTATTACAGGGAGTTCAGGGGAGTGTGTCGGTATTACTGGGAGTTCAGGGGAGTGTGTCGGTATTACAGGGTGTTCAGGGGAGTGTGTCGGTATTACAGGGTGTTCAGGAGAGTGTGTCGGTATTACAGGGTGTTCAGGGGAGTGTGTCGGTATTACTGGGAGTTCAGGGGAGTGTGTCGGTATTACAGGGAGTTCAGGGGTGTGTCGGTATTACAGGGAGTTCAGGGGAGTGTGTCGGTATTACAGGGAGTTCAGGGGAGTGTGTCGGTATTACAGGGAGTTCAGGGGAGGGTGTCGGTATTACAGGGAGTTCAGGGGAGTGCGTCGGTATTACTGGGAGTTCAGGGGAGTGTGTCGGTATTACAGTGAGTTCAGGGGAGTGTGTCGGTATTACAGTGAGTTCAGGGGAGTGTGTCGGTATTACAGGGAGTTCAGGGGAGTGTGTCGGTATTACAGGGAGTTCAGGGGAGTGTCGGTATTACAGGGAGTTCAGGGGAGGGTGTCGGTATTACTGGGAGTTCAGGGGAGTGTGTCGGTATTACTGGGAGTTCAGGGGAGGGTGTCGGTATTACTGGGAGTTCAGGGGAGGGTGTCGGTATTACAGGGAGTTCAGAGGAGTGTGTCGGTATTACAGGGAGTTCAGGGGAGTGTTTCGGTATTACAGGGAGTTCAGGGGAGTGTTTCGGTATTACAGGGAGTTCAGGGGAGTGTGTCGGTATTACAGGGAGTTCAGGGGAGTGTGTCGGTATTACAGGGAGTTCAGGGGAGTGTCGGTATTACAGGGAGTTCAGGGGAGTGTGTCGGTATTACAGGGAGTTCAGGGGAGTGTGTCGGTATTACTGGGAGTTCAGGGGAGTGTGTCGGTATTACTGGGAGTTCAGGGGAGGGTGTCGGTATTACAGGGAGTTCAGGGGAGGGTGTCGGTATTACAGGGAGTTCAGAGGAGTGTGTCGGTATTACAGGGAGTTCAGGGGAGTGTTTCGGTATTACAGGGAGTTCAGGGGAGTGTTTCGGTATTACAGGGAGTTCAGGGGAGTGTGTCGGTATTATTGGGTGTTCAGGGGAGTGTGTCGCTATAACAGGGAGTTCATGAGAGTGTGTCGGTATTACAGGAAGTTCAGGGGAGTGTGTCGGTATTACAGGGTGTTCAGGGGAGTGTGTCGCTATAACAGGGAGTTCATGAGAGTGTGTCGGTATTACAGGGAGTTCAGGGTATTGTGTCGGTATTACAGGGTGTTCAGGGTATTGTGTCGGTATTACTGGGAGTTCAGGGGAGTGTGTCGGTATTACAGGGAGTTCAGGGGAGTGTGTCGGTATTACAGGGATTTCAGGGGAGTGTGTCGGTATGACTGGGAGTTCAGGGGAGTGTGTCGGTATTACAGGGAGTTCAGGGGAGTGTGTCGGTATTTACAGGGAGTTCAGGGGAGTGTGTCGGTATTACAGGGTGTTCAGGGGAGTGTGTCGGTATTACAGGGTGTTCAGGGGAGTGTGTCGGTATTACAGGGTGTTCAGGGGAGTGTGTCGGTATTACTGGGAGTTCAGGGGAGTGTGTCGGTATTACAGGGAGTTCAGGGGAGTGTGTCGGTATTACAGGGAGTTCAGGGGAGTGTGTCGGTATTACAGGGAGTTCAGGGGAGTGTGTCGGTATTACAGGGAGTTCAGGGGAGGGTGTCGGTATTACAGGGAGTTCAGGGGAGTGTGTCGGTATTACTGGGAGTTCAGGGGAGTGTGTCGGTATTACAGGGAGTTCAGGGGAGTGTGTCGGTATTCCAGTGAGTTCAGGGGAGTGTGTCGGTATTACAGGGAGTTCAGGGGAGTCTGTCGGTATTACAGGGAGTTCAGGGGAGTGTCGGTTTTACAGGGAGTTCAGGGGAGTGTGTCGGTATTACAGGTAGTTCAGGGGAGTGTGTCGGTATTACTGGGAGTTCAGGGGAGTGTGTCGGTATTACAGGGTGTTCAGGGGAGTGTGTCGGTATTACAGGGTGTTCAGGGGAGTGTGTCGGTATTACAGGGTGTTCAGGGGAGTGTGTCGGTATTACAGGGAGTTCAGGGCAGTGTGTCGGTATTACTGGGAGATCAGGGGAGTGTGTCGGTATTACAGGGAGTTCAGGGGAGTGTGTCGGTATTACAGGGAGTTCAGGGGAGTGTGTCGGTATTACTGGGAGTTCAGGGGAGTGTGTCGGTATTACAGGGTGTTCAGGGGAGTGTGTCGGTATTACAGGGTGTTCAGGGGAGTGTGTCGGTATTACAGGGTGTTCAGGGGAGTGTGTCGGTATTACTGGGAGTTCAGGGGAGTGTGTCGGTATTACAGGGAGTTCAGGGGAGTGTGTCGGTATTACAGGGAGTTCAGGGGAGAGTGTCGGTATTACTGGGAGTACAGGGGAGTATGTCGGTATTACAGGGAGTTCAGGGGAGTGTGTCGGTATTACAGGGAGCTCAGGGGAATGTGTCGGTATTACAGGGAGTTCAGGGGAGTGTGTCGGTATTACTGGGAGTTCAGGGGAGTGTGTCGGTATTACAGGGAGTTCAGGGGAGTGTGTCGGTATTACAGGGAGTTCAGGGGAGTGTGTCGGTATTACAGGGATTTCAGGGGAGTGTGTCGGTATGACTGGGAGTTCAGGGGAGTGTGTCGGTATTACAGGGAGTTCAGGGGAGTGTGTCGGTATTTACAGGGAGTTCAGGGGAGTGTGTCGGTATTACAGGGTGTTCAGGGGAGTGTGTCGGTATTACAGGGTGTTCAGGGGAGTGTGTCGGTATTACAGGGTGTTCAGGGGAGTGTGTCGGTATTACTGGGAGTTCAGGGGAGTGTGTCGGTATTACAGGGAGTTCAGGGGAGTGTGTCGGTATTACAGGGAGTTCAGGGGAGTGTGTCGGTATTACAGGGAGTTCAGGGGAGTGTGTCGGTATTACAGGGAGTTCAGGGGAGGGTGTCGGTATTACAGGGAGTTCAGGGGAGTGTGTCGGTATTACTGGGAGTTCAGGGGAGTGTGTCGGTATTACAGGGAGTTCAGGGGAGTGTGTCGGTATTCCAGTGAGTTCAGGGGAGTGTGTCGGTATTACAGGGAGTTCAGGGGAGTCTGTCGGTATTACAGGGAGTTCAGGGGAGTGTCGGTTTTACAGGGAGTTCAGGGGAGTGTGTCGGTATTACAGGTAGTTCAGGGGAGTGTGTCGGTATTACTGGGAGTTCAGGGGAGTGTGTCGGTATTACAGGGTGTTCAGGGGAGTGTGTCGGTATTACAGGGTGTTCAGGGGAGTGTGTCGGTATTACAGGGTGTTCAGGGGAGTGTGTCGGTATTACAGGGAGTTCAGGGCAGTGTGTCGGTATTACTGGGAGTTCAGGGGAGTGTGTCGGTATTACAGGGAGTTCAGGGGAGTGTGTCGGTATTACAGGGAGTTCAGGGGAGTGTGTCGGTATTACTGGGAGTTCAGGGGAGTGTGTCGGTATTACAGGGTGTTCAGGGGAGTGTGTCGGTATTACAGGGTGTTCAGGGGAGTGTGTCGGTATTACAGGGTGTTCAGGGGAGTGTGTCGGTATTACTGGGAGTTCAGGGGAGTGTGTCGGTATTACAGGGAGTTCAGGGGTGTGTCGGTATTACAGGGAGTTCAGGGGAGTGTGTCGGTATTACAGGGAGTTCAGGGGAGTGTGTCGGTATTAAAGGGAGTTCAGGGGAGGGTGTCGGTATTACAGGGAGTTCAGGGGAGTGTGTCGGTATTACTGGGAGTTCAGGGGAGTGTGTCGGTATTACAGGGAGTTCAGGGGAGTGTCGGTATTACAGGGAGTTCAGGGGAGGGTGTCGGCATTACAGGGAGTTCAGGGGAGTGTGTCGGTATTACTGGGAGTTCAGGGGAGTGTGTCGGTATTACAGGGAGTTCAGGGGAGGGTGTCGGTATTACAGGGAGTTCAGAGGAGTGTGTCGGTATTACAGGGAGTTCAGGGGAGTGTTTCGGTATTACAGGGAGTTCAGGGGAGTGTTTCGGTATTACAGGGAGTTCAGGGGAGTGTGTCGGTATTATAGGGTGTTCAGGGGAGTGTGTCGCTATAACAGTGAGTTCATGAGAGTGTGTCGGTATTACAGGAAGTTCAGGGGAGTGTGTCGGTATTACAGGGAGTTCATGAGAGTGTGTCGCTATAACAGGGAGTTCAGGGTATTGTGTCGGTATTACAGGGTGTTCAGGGTATTGTGTCGGTATCACTGGGAGTTCAGGGGAGTGTGTCGGTATTACAGGGAGTTCAGGGGAGTGTGTCGGTATTACAGGGAGTTCAGGGGAGTGTGTCTGTATTACTGGGAGTACAGGGGAGTATGTCGGTATTACAGGGAGTTCAGGGGAGTGTGTCGGTATTACAGGGAGCTCAGGGGAATGTGTCGGTATTACAGGGAGTTCAGGGGAGTGTGTCGGTATTACTGGGAGTTCAGGGGAGTGTGTCGGTATTACAGGGAGTTCAGGGGAGTGTGTCGATATTACAGGGAGTTCAGGGGAGTGTGTCGGTATTACAGGGAGTTCAGGGGAGTGTGTCGGTATTACAGGGAGTTCAGGGGAGTGTGTCGGTATTTACAGGGAGTTCAGGGGAGTGTGTCGGTATTACAGGGTGTTCAGGGGAGTGTGTCGGTATTACAGGGTGTTCAGGGGAGTGTGTCGGTATTACAGGGAGTTCAGGGGAGTGTGTCGGTATTACAGGGAGTTCAGGGGAGTGTGTCGGTATTACAGGGAGTTCAGGGGAGTGTGTCGGTATTACAGGGAGTTCAGGGGAGGGTGTCGGTATTACAGGGAGTTCAGGGGAGTGTGTCGGTATTACAGGGAGTTCAGGGGAGTGTGTCCGTATTACAGGGAGTTCAGAGGAGTGTGTCGGTATTACAGGGAGTTCAGGGCAGTGTTTCGGTATTACAGGGAGTTCAGGGGAGTGTCTCGCTATTACAGGGAGTTCAGGGGTGTGTGTCGGAATTACAGGAAGTTCAGGGGAGTGTGTTGGTATTACAGGGAGTTCAGGGGAGTGTGTCGGTATTACTGGGAGTTCAGGGGAGTGTATCCGTACTATCGGGAGTTCAGGGGAGTATGTCGGTATTACAGGGAGTTCAGGGGAGTGTGTCGGTATTACAGGGAGTTCAGGGGAGTGTGTCGGTATTAAAGGGAGTTCAGGGGAGTGTGTCGGTATTACAGTGAGTTCAGGGGAGTGTGTCGGTATTACAGGGAGTTCAGGGGAGTGTGTCGGTATTACAGGGAGTTCAGGGGAGTGTCGGTATTACAGGGAGTTCAGGGGAGGGTGTCGGCATTACAGGGAGTTCAGGGGAGTGTGTCGGTATTACTGGGAGTTCAGGGGAGTGTGTCGGTATTACAGGGAGTTTAGGGGAGGGTGTCGGTATTACAGGGAGTTCAGAGGAGTGTGTCGGTATTACAGGGAGTTCAGGGGAGTGTTTCGGTATTACAGGGATTTCAGGGGAGTGTTTCGGTATTACAGGGAGTTCAGGGGAGTGTGTCGGTATTATAGGGAGTTCAGGGGAGTGTGTCGCTATAACAGGGAGTTCATGAGAGTGTGTCGGTATTACAGGAAGTTCAGGGGAGTGTGTCGGTATTACAGGGTGTTCAGGGGAGTGTGTCGCTATAACAGGGAGTTCATGAGAGTGTGTCGGTATTACAGGGAGTTCAGGGTATTGTGTCGGTATTACAGGGTGTTCAGGGTATTGTGTCGGTATTACTGGGAGTTCAGGGGAGTGTGTCGGTATTACAGGGAGTTCAGGGGAGTGTGTCGGTATTACAGGGAGTTCAGGGGAGTGTGTCGGTATTACTGGGAGTACAGGGGAGTGTGTCGGTATTACAGGGAGTTCAGGGGAGTGTGTCGGTATTACAGGGAGCTCAGGGGAATGTGTCGGTATTACAGGGAGTTCAGGGGAGTGTGTCGGTATTACTGGGAGTTCAGGGGAGTGTGTCGGTATTACAGGGAGTTCAGGGGAGTGTGTCGGTATTACAGGGAGTTCAGGGGAGTGTGTCGGTATTACAGGGATTTCAGGGGAGTGTGTCGGTATTACTGGGAGTTCAGGGGAGTGTGTCGGTATTACAGGGAGTTCAGGGGAGTGTGTCGGTATTTACAGGGAGTTCAGGGGAGTGTGTCGGTATTACAGGGTGTTCAGGGGAGTGTGTCGGTATTACAGGGAGTTCAAGGGAGTGTGTCGGTATTACAGGGAGTTCAGGGGAGTGTGTCGGTATTACAGGGAGTTCAGGGGAGTGTGTCGGTATTACAGGGAGTTCAGGGGAGGGTGTCGGTATTACAGGGAGTTCAGGGGAGTGTGTCGGTATTACTGGGAGTTCAGGGGAGTGTGTCGGTATTACAGGGAGTTCAGGGGAGTGTGTCGGTATTACAGTGAGTTCAGGGGAGTGTGTTGGTATTACAGGGAGTTCAGGGGAGTCTGTCGGTATTACAGGGAGTTCAGGGGAGTGTCGGTATTACAGGGAGTTCAGGGGAGTGTGTCGGTATTACAGGGAGTTCAGGGGAGTGTGTCGGTATTACTGGGAGTTCAGGGGAGTGTGTCGGTATTACAGGGTGTTCAGGGGAGTGTGTCGGTATTACAGGGTGTTCAGGGGAGTGTGTCGGTATTACAGGGTGTTCAGGGGAGTGTGTCGGTATTACAGGGAGTTCAGGGGAGTGTGTCGGTATTACTGGGTGTTCAGGGGAGTGTGTCGGTATTACAGGGAGTTCAGGGGAGTGTGTCGGTATTACTGGGAGTTCAGGGGAGTGTGTCGGTATTACAGGGAGTTCAGGGGAGTGTGTCGGTATTTACAGGGAGTTCAGGGGAGTGTGTCGGTATTACAGGGAGTTCAGGGGAGTGTGTCGGTATTACAGGGAGTTCAGGGGAGTGTGTCGGTATTACAGGGAGTTCAGGGGAGTGTGTCGGTATTACAGGGAGTTCAGGGGAGTGTGTCGGTATTACTGGGAGTTCAGGGGAGTGTGTCGGTATTACAGGGTGTTCAGGGGAGTGTGTCGGTATTACAGGGTGTTCAGGGGAGTGTGTCGGTATTACAGGGTGTTCAGGGGAGTGTGTCGGTATTACAGGGTGTTCAGGGGAGTGTGTCGGTATTACTGGGAGTTCAGGGGAGTGTGTCGGTATTACAGGGATTTCAGGGGTGTGTCGGTATTACAGGGAGTTCAGGGGAGTGTGTCGGTATTACAGGGAGTTCAGGGGAGTGTGTCGGTATTAAAGGGAGTTCAGGGGAGGGTGTCGGTATTACAGGGAGTTCAGGGGAGTGTGTCGGTATTACTGGGAGTTCAGGGGAGTGCGTCGGTATTACAGGGAGTTCAGGGGAGTGTGTCGGTATTACAGTGAGTTCAGGGGAGTGTGTCGGTATTACAGGGAGTTCAGGGGAGTGTGTCGGTATTACAGGGAGTTCAGGGGAGTGTCGGTATTACAGGGAGTTCAGGGGAGTGTGTCGGTATTACAGGGAGTTCAGGGGAGTGTGTCGGTATTACTGGGAGTTCAGGGGAGTGTGTCGGTATTACAGGGAGTTCAGGGGAGGGTGTCGGTATTACAGGGAGTTCAGAGGAGTGTGTCGGGATTACAGGGAGTTCAGGGGAGTGTTTCGGTATTACAGGGAGTTCAGGGGAGTGTTTCGGTATTACAGGGAGTTCAGGGGAGTGTGTCGGTATTATGGGGTGTTCAGGGGAGTGTGTCGCTATAACAGTGAGTTCATGAGAGTGTGTCGGTATTACAGGGAGTTCAGGGGAGTGTGTCGGTATTACAGGGTGTTCAGGGGAGTGTGTCGCTATAACAGGGAGTTCATGAGAGTGTGTCGGAATTACAGGGAGTTCAGGGTATTGTGTCGGTATTACAGGGTGTTCAGGGTATTGTGTCGGTATTACTGGGAGTACAGGGGAGTATGTCGGTATTACAGGGAGTTCAGGGGAGTGTGTCGGTATTACAGGGAGCTCAGGGGAATGTGTCGGTATTACAGTGAGTTCAGGGGAGTGTGTCGGTATTACAGTGAGTTCAGGGGAGTGTGTCGGTATTACAGGGAGTTCAGGGGAGTGTGTCGGTATTACAGGGAGTTCAGGGGAGTGTGTCGGTATTACAGGGAGTTCAGGGGAGTGTGTCGGTATTACTGGGAGTTCAGGGGAGTGTGTCGGTATTACAGGGAGATCAGGGGAGTGTGTCGGTATTTACAGGGAGTTCAGGGGAGTGTGTCGGTATTACAGGGTGTTCAGGGGAGTGTGTCGGTATTACAGGGTGTTCAGGGGAGTGTGTCGGTATTACAGGGAGTTCAGGGGAGTGTGTCGGTATTACAGGGAGTTCAGGGGAGTGTGTCGGTATTACAGGGAGTTCAGGGGAGTGTGTCGGTATTACAGGGAGTTCAGGGGAGGGTGTCGGTATTACAGGGAGTTCAGGGGAGTGTGTCGGTATTACAGGGAGTTCAGGGGAGTGTGTCGGTATTACAGGGAGTTCAGAGGAGTGTGTCGGTATTACAGGGAGTTCAGGGCAGTGTTTCGGTATTACAGGGAGTTCAGGGGAGTGTCTCGCTATTACAGGGAGTTCAGGGGTGTGTGTCGGTATTACAGGAAGTTCAGGGGAGTGTGTTGGTATTACAGGGAGTTCAGGGGAGTGTGTCGGTATTACTGGGAGTTCAGGGGAGTGTATCCGTACTATCGGGAGTTCAGGGGAGTATGTCGGTATTACAGGGAGTTCAGGGGAGTGTGTCGGTATTACAGGGAGTTCAGGGGAGTGTGTCGGTATTACAGGGAGTTCAGGGGAGTGTGTCGGTATTACAGGGAGTTCAGGGGAGGGTGTCGGTATTACAGGGAGTTCAGGGGAGTGTGTCGGTATTACTGGGAGTTCAGGGGAGTGTGTCGGTATTACAGGGAGTTCAGGGGAGTGTGTCGGTATTACAGTGAGTTCAGGGGAGTGTGTCGGTATTACAGGGAGTTCAGGGGAGTGTGTCGGTATTACAGGGAGTTCAGGGGAGTGTCGGTATTACAGGGAGTTCAGGGGAGTGTGTCGGTATTACAGGGAGTTCAGGGGAGTGTGTCGGTATTACTGGGAGTTCAGGGGAGTGTGTCGGTATTACAGGGTGTTCAGGGGAGTGTGTCGGTATTACAGGGTGTTCAGGGGAGTGTGTCGGTATTACAGGGTGTTCAGGGGAGTGTGTCGGTATTACAGGGAGTTCAGGGGAGTGTGTCGGTATTACTGGGAGTTCAGGGGAGTGTGTCGGTATTACAGGGAGTTCAGGGGAGTGTGTCGGTATTACTGGGAGTTCAGGGGAGTGTGTCGGTATTACAGGGAGTTCAGGGGAGTGTGTCGGTATTTACAGGGAGTTCAGGGGAGTGTGTCGGTATTACAGGGAGTTCAGGGGAGTGTGTCGGTATTACAGGGAGTTCAGGGGAGTGTGTCGGTATTACAGGGAGTTCAGGGGAGTGTGTCGGTATTACAGGGAGTTCAGGGGAGTGTGTCGGTATTACTGGGAGTTCAGGGGAGTGTGTCGGTATTACAGGGTGTTCAGGGGAGTGTGTCGGTATTACAGGGTGTTCAGGGGAGTGTGTCGGTATTACAGGGTGTTCAGGGGAGTGTGTCGGTATTACTGGGAGTTCAGGGGAGTGTGTCGGTATTACAGGGAGTTCAGGGGTGTGTCGGTATTACAGTGAGTTCAGGGGAGTGTGTCGGTATTACAGGGAGTTCAGGGGAGTGTGTCGGTATTAAAGGGAGTTCAGGGGAGGGTGTCGGTATTACAGGGAGTTCAGGGGAGTGTGTCGGTATTACTGGGAGTTCAGGGGAGTGCGTCGGTATTACAGGGAGTTCAGGGGAGTGTGTCGGTATTACAGTGAGTTCAGGGGAGTGTGTCGGTATTACAGGGAGTTCAGGGGAGTGTGTCGGTATTACAGGGAGTTCAGGGGAGTGTCGGTATTACAGGGAGTTCAGGGGAGGGTGTCGGCATTACAGGGAGTTCAGGGGAGTGTGTCGGTATTACTGCGAGTTCAGGGGAGTGTGTCGGTATTACAGGGAGTTCAGGGGAGGGTGTCGGTATTACAGGGAGTTCAGAGGAGTGTGTCGGTATTACAGGGAGTTCAGGGGAGTGTTTCGGTATTACAGGGAGTTCAGGGGAGTGTTTCGGTATTACAGGGAGTTCAGGGGAGTGTGTCGGTATTATAGGGTGTTCAGGGGAGTGTGTCGCTATAACAGTGAGTTCATGAGAGTGTGTCGGTATTACAGGAAGTTCAGGGGAGTGTGTCGGTATTACAGGGTGTTCAGGGGAGTGTGTCGCTATAACAGGGAGTTCATGAGAGTGTGTCGGAATTACAGGGAGTTCAGGGTATTGTGTCGGTATTACAGGGTGTTCAGGGTATTGTGTCGGTATCACTGGGAGTTCAGGGGAGTGTGTCGGTATTACAGGGAGTTCAGGGGAGTGTGTCGGTATTACAGGGAGTTCAGGGGAGTGTGTCTGTATTACTGGGAGTACAGGGGAGTATGTCGGTATTACAGGGAGTTCAGGGGAGTGTGTCGGTATTACAGGGAGCTCAGGGGAATGTGTCGGTATTACAGGGAGTTCAGGGGAGTGTGTCGGTATTACTGGGAGTTCAGGGGAGTGTGTCGGTATTACAGGGAGTTCAGGGGAGTGTGTCGGTATTACAGGGAGTTCAGGGGAGTGTGTCGGTATTACTGGGAGTTCAAGGGAGTGTGTCGGTATTACAGGGAGTTCAGGGGAGTGTGTCGGTATTTACAGGGAGTTCAGGGGAGTGTGTCGGTATTACAGGGTGTTCAGGGGAGTGTGTCGGTATTACAGGGTGTTCAGGGGAGTGTGTCGGTATTACAGGGAGTTCAGGGGAGTGTGTCGGTATTATAGGGAGTTCAGGGGAGTGTGTCGGTATTACAGGGAGTTCAGGGGAGTGTGTCGGTATTACAGGGAGTTCAGGGGAGGGTGTCGGTATTACAGGGAGTTCAGGGGAGTGTGTCGGTATTACAGGGAGTTCAGGGGAGTGTGTCGGTATTACAGGGAGTTCAGAGGAGTGTGTCGGTATTACAGGGAGTTCAGGGCAGTGTTTCGGTATTACAGGGAGTTCAGGGGAGTGTCTCTCTATTACAGGGAGTTCAGGGGTGTGTGTCGGTATTACAGGAAGTTCAGGGGAGTGTGTTGGTATTACAGGGAGTTCAGGGGAGTGTGTCGGTATTACTGGGAGTTCAGGGGAGTGTATCCGTACTATCGGGAGTTCAGGGGAGTATGTCGGTATTACAGGGAGTTCAGGGGAGTGTGTCGGTATTACTGGGAGTTCAGGGGAGTGTATCCGTATTATAGGGAGTTCAGGGGAGTGTGTCGGTATTACAGGGAGTTCAGGGGAGTGTGTCGGTATTACAGGGAGTTCAGGGGAGTGTGTCGGTATTACAGGGAGTTCAGGGGAGTGTGTCGGTATTACAGGGAGTTCAGGGGAGTGTGTCGGTATTACAGGGAGTTCATCGGAGTGTGTCGGTATTACAGGTAGTTCAGGGGAGTTTGTCGGCATTACAGGGAGTTCATCGGAGTGTGTCGGTATTACAGGGAGTTCAGGGGAGTGTGTCGGTATTATAGGGTGTTCAGGGGAGTGTGTCGGTATTACAGGGAGTTCAGGGGAGTGGGCGGTATTATAGGGTGTTCAGGGGAGTGTGTCGGTATTACAGGGAGTTCAGGGGAATGTGTCGGTATTATAGGGAGTTCAGGGGAGTGTGTCGGTATTATAGGGTGTTCAGAGGAGTGTCTCGTTATTATAGGGTGTTCAGGGGAGTGTGTCGGTATTACAGGGAGTTCAGGGGAGTGTGTCGGTATTATAGGGTGTTCAGGGGAGTGTGTCGCTATTACAGGGAGTTCATGGGAGTGTGTCGGTATTACAGGAAGTTCAGGGGAGTGTGTCGGTATTACTGGGAGTTCAGGGGAGTGTGTCGGTATTACAGGGAGTTCAGGGGAGTGTGTCGGTATTACAGGGAGTTCAGGGGAGCGTGTCGGTATTACAGGGAGTTCAGGGGAGTGTGTCGGTATTACTGGGAGTTCAGGGGAGTGTGTCGGTATTACAGGGAGTTCAGGGGAGTGTGTCGGTATTTACAGGGAGTTCAGGGGAGTGTGTCGGTATTACAGGGTGTTCAGGGGAGTGTGTCGGTATTACAGGGTGTTCAGGGGAGTGTGTCGGTATTACAGGGAGTTCAGGGGAGTGTGTCGGTATTATAGGGAGTTCAGGGGAGTGTGTCGGTATTACAGGGAGTTCAGGGGAGTGTGTCGGTATTACAGGGAGTTCAGATGAGGGTGTCGGTATTACAGGGAGTTCAGGGGAGTGTGTCGGTATTACAGGGAGTTCAGGGGAGTGTGTCGGTATTACAGGGAGTTCAGAGGAGTGTGTCGGTATTACAGGGAGTTCAGGGCAGTGTTTCGGTATTACAGGGAGTTCAGGGGAGTGTCTCTCTATTACAGGGAGTTCAGGTGTGTGTGTCGGTATTACAGGAAGTTCAGGGGAGTGTGTTGGTATTACAGGGAGTTCAGGGGAGTGTGTCGGTATTACAGGGAGTTCAGGGGAGTGTGTCGGTATTACAGGGAGTTCATCGGAGTGTGTCGGTATTACAGGGAGTTCAGGGGAGTGTGTCGGTATTACAGGGAGTTCAGGGGAGTGTGTCGGTATTACAGGGTGTTCAGGGGAGTGTGTCGGTATTACAGGGAGTTCAGGGGAGTGTGTCGGTATTATAGGGAGTTCAGGGGAGTGTGTCGGTATTACAGGGAGTTCAGGGGAGTGTGTCGGTATTACAGGGAGTTCAGGGGAGTGTGTCTGTATTACTGGGAGTACAGGGGAGTGTGTCGGTATTACAGGGAGTTCAGGGGAGTGTGTCGGTATTACAGGGAGCTCAGGGGAGTGTGTCGGTATTACAGGGAGTTCAGGGGAGTGTGTCGGTATTACTGGGAGTTCAGGGGAGTGTGTCGGTATTACAGGGAGTTCAGGGGAGTGTGTCGGTATTACAGGGAGTTCAGGGGAGTGTGTCGGTATTACAGGGAGTTCAAGGGAGTGTGTCGGTATTACTAGGAGTTCAGGGGAGTGTGTCGGTATTACAGGGAGTTCAGGGGAGTGTGTCGGTATTTACAGGGAGTTCAGGGGAGTGTGTCGGTATTACAGGGT
This sequence comes from Hypanus sabinus, assembly GCF_030144855.1. NCBI lineage: Eukaryota > Metazoa > Chordata > Chondrichthyes > Myliobatiformes > Dasyatidae > Hypanus > Hypanus sabinus. Next base: position 189,043 of record NW_026778907.1, read on the forward strand.
GTTCAGGGGAGTGTGTCGGTATTACAGGGTGTTCAGGGGAGTGTGTCGGTATTACAGGGAGTTCAGGGGAGTGTGTCGGTATTATAGGGAGTTCAGGGGAGTGTGTCGGTATTACAGGGAGTTCAGGGGAGTGTGTCGGTATTACAGGGAGTTCAGGGGAGGGTGTCGGTATTACAGGGAGTTCAGGGGAGTGTGTCGGTATTACAGGGAGTTCAGGGGAGTGTGTCGGTATTACAGGGAGTTCAGAGGAGTGTGTCGGTATTACAGGGAGTTCAGGGCAGTGTTTCGGTATTACAGGGAGTTCAGGGGAGTGTCTCTCTATTACAGGGAGTTCAGGGGTGTGTGTCGGTATTACAGGAAGTTCAGGGGAGTGTGTTGGTATTACAGGGAGTTCAGGGGAGTGTGTCGGTATTACTGGGAGTTCAGGGGAGTGTATCCGTACTATCGGGAGTTCAGGGGAGTATGTCGGTATTACAGGGAGTTCAGGGGAGTGTGTCGGTATTACTGGGAGTTCAGGGGAGTGTATCCGTATTATAGGGAGTTCAGGGGAGTGTGTCGGTATTACAGGGAGTTCAGGGGAGTGTGTCGGTATTACAGGGAGTTCAGGGGAGTGTGTCGGTATTACAGGGAGTTCAGGGGAGTGTGTCGGTATTACAGGGAGTTCAGGGGAGTGTGTCGGTATTACAGGGAGTTCATCGGAGTGTGTCGGTATTACAGGTAGTTCAGGGGAGTTTGTCGGCATTACAGGGAGTTCATCGGAGTGTGTCGGTATTACAGGGAGTTCAGGGGAGTGTGTCGGTATTATAGGGTGTTCAGGGGAGTGTGTCGGTATTACAGGGAGTTCAGGGGAGTGGGCGGTATTATAGGGTGTTCAGGGGAGTGTGTCGGTATTACAGGGAGTTCAGGGGAATGTGTCGGTATTATAGGGAGTTCAGGGGAGTGTGTCGGTATTATAGGGTGTTCAGAGGAGTGTCTCGTTATTATAGGGTGTTCAGGGGAGTGTGTCGGTATTACAGGGAGTTCAGGGGAGTGTGTCGGTATTATAGGGTGTTCAGGGGAGTGTGTCGCTATTACAGGGAGTTCATGGGAGTGTGTCGGTATTACAGGAAGTTCAGGGGAGTGTGTCGGTATTACAGGGTGTTCAGGGGAGTGTGTCGGTATTACTGGGAGTTCAGGGGAGTGTGTCGGTATTACAGGGAGTTCAGGGGAGTGTGTCGGTATTACAGGGAGTTCAGGGGAGTGTGTCGGTATTACAGGGAGTTCAGGGGAGTGTGTCGGTATTACTGGGAGTTCAGGGGAGTGTGTCGGTATTACAGGGAGTTCAGGGGAGTGTGTCGGTATTTACAGGGAGTTCAGGGGAGTGTGTCGGTATTACAGGGTGTTCAGGGGAGTGTGTCGGTATTACAGGGTGTTCAGGGGAGTGTGTCGGTATTACAGGGAGTTCAGGGGAGTGTGTCGGTATTATAGGGAGTTCAGGGGAGTGTGTCGGTATTACAGGGAGTTCAGGGGAGTGTGTCGGTATTACAGGGAGTTCAGATGAGGGTGTCGGTATTACAGGGAGTTCAGGGGAGTGTGTCGGTATTACAGGGAGTTCAGAGGAGTGTGTCGGTATTACAGGGAGTTCAGGGCAGTGTTTCGGTATTACAGGGAGTTCAGGGCAGTGTTTCGGTATTACAGGGAGTTCAGGGGAGTGTGTCGGTATTACAGGGAGTTCAGGGGAGTGTGTCGGTATTACTGGGAGTTCAGGGGAGTGTGTCGGTATTACAGGGAGTTCAGGGGTGTGTGTCGATATGACTGGGTGTTTAGGGGAGTGTGTCGGTATTACAGGGAGTTCAGGTGTGTGTGTCGGTATTACAGGAAGTTCAGGGGAGTGTGTTGGTATTACAGGGAGTTCAGGGGAGTGTGTCGGTATTACAGGGAGTTCAGGGGAGTGTGTCGGTATTACAGGGAGTTCATCGGAGTGTGTCGGTATTACAGGTAGTTCAGGGGAGTTTGTCGGTATTACAGGGAGTTCATCGGAGTGTGTCGGTATTACAGGATGTTCAGGGGAGTGGGCGGTATTATAGGGTGTTCAGGGGAGTGTGTCGGTATTACAGGGAGTTCAGGGGAATGTGTCGGTATTATAGGGAGTTCAGGGGAGTGTGTCGGTATTATAGGGTGTTCAGGGGAGTGTGTCGTTATTATAGGGTGTTCAGGGGAGTGTGTCGGTATTACAGGGAGTTCAGGGGAGTGTGTCGGTATTATAGGGTGTTCAGGGGAGTGTGTCGCTATTACAGGGAGTTCATGGGAGTGTGTCGGTATTACAGGAAGTTCAGGGGAGTGTGTCGGTATTATAGGGAGTTCAGGGGAGTGTCTCGCTATTACAGGGAGTTCAGGGGAGTGTGTCGGTATTACTGGGAGTTCAGGGGAGTGTGTCGGTATTACAGGGAGTTCAGGGGAGTGTGTCGGTATTTCAGGGAGTTCAGGGGAGTGTGTCGGTATTACAGGGAGTTCAGGGGAGTGTGTCGGTATGACTGGGTGTTCAGGGGAGTGTGTCGGTATGACTGGGTGTTCACGGGACTGTGTCGGTATTACAGCGAGTTCAGGGGAGTGTGTCGGTATTGCAGGGCTTTCAGCGGAGTGTGTCGGTATTACAGGGAGTTCAGGGGAGTGTGTCGGTATTACAGGGAGTTCAGGGCAGAGTTTCGGTATTACAGGTAGTTCAGGGGGGTGTTTCGGTATTACAGGTAGTTCAGGGGAGTGTGTCGGTATAACTGGGTGTTCAGGGGAGTGTTTCGGTATTACAGGGACTTCAGTGGAGTGTTTCGGTATTACAGGGAGTTCAGGGGAGTGTGTCGGTATTACAGGGAGTTCAGAGGAGTGTGTCGGTATTACAGGGAGTTCAGGGCAGTGTTTCGGTATTACAGGGAGTTCAGGGGAGTGTCTCGCTATTACAGGGAGTTCAGGGGTGTGTGTCGGTATTACAGGAAGTTCAGGGGAGTGTGTCGGTATTACAGGGAGTTCAGGGGAGTGTGTCGGTATTACTGGGAGTTCAGGGGAGTGTATCCGTACTATCGGGAGTTCAGGGGAGTATGTCGGTATTACAGGGAGTTCAGGGGAGTGTGTCGGTATTACTGGGAGTTCAGGGGAGTGTATCCCTATTATAGGGAGTTCAGGGGAGTGTGTCGGTATTACAGGGAGTTCAGGGGAGTGTGTCGGTATTACAGGGAGTTCAGGGGAGTGTGTCGGTATTACAGGGAGTTCAGGGGAGTGTGTCGGTATTACAGGGAGTTCAGGGGAGTGTGTCGGTATTACAGGGAGTTCATCGGAGTGTGTCGGTATTACAGGGAGTTCAGGGGAGTTTGTCGGTATTACAGGGAGTTCATCGGAGTGTGTCGGTATTACAGGGAGTTCAGGGGAGTGTGTCGGTATTATAGGGTGTTCAGGGGAGTGTGTCGGTATTACAGGGTGTTCAGGGGAGTGGGCGGTATTATAGGGTGTTCAGGGGAGTGTGTCGGTATTACAGGGAGTTCAGGGGAATGTGTCGGTATTATAGGGAGTTCAGGGGAGTGTGTCGGTATTATAGGGTGTTCAGGGGAGTGTGTCGTTATTATAGGGTGTTCAGGGGAGTGTGTCGGTATTACAGGGAGTTCAGGGGAGTGTGTCGGTATTATAGGGTGTTCAGGGGAGTGTGTCGCTATTACAGGGAGTTCATGGGAGTGTGTCGGTATTACAGGAAGTTCAGGGGAGTGTGTCGGTATTACTGGGAGTTCAGGGGAGTGTGTCGGTATTACAGGGAGTTCAGGGGAGTGTGTCGGTATTACAGGGAGTTCAGGGGAGTGTGTCGGTATTACAGGGAGTTCAGGGGAGTGTGTCGGTATTACTGGCAGTTCAGGGGAGTGTGTCGGTATTACAGGGAGTTCAGGGGAGTGTGTCGGTATTTACAGGGAGTTCAGGGGAGTGTGTCGGTATTACAGGGTGTTCAGGGGAGTGTGTCGGTATTACAGGGTGTTCAGGGGAGTGTGTCGGTATTACAGGGAGTTCAGGGGAGTGTGTCGGTATTATAGGGAGTTCAGGGGAGTGTGTCGGTATTACAGGGTGTTCAGGGGAGTGTGTCGGTATTACAGGGAGTTCAGATGAGGGTGTCGGTATTACAGGGAGTTCAGGGGAGTGTGTCGGTATTACAGGGAGTTCAGGGGAGTGTGTCGGTATTACAGGGAGTTCAGAGGAGTGTGTCGGTATTACAGGGAGTTCAGGGCAGTGTTTCGGTATTACAGGGAGTTCAGGGGAGTGTCTCTCTATTACAGGGAGTTCAGGTGTGTGTGTCGGTATTACAGGAAGTTCAGGGGAGTGTGTTGGTATTACAGGGAGTTCAGGGGAGTGTGTCGGTATTACAGGGAGTTCAGGGGAGTGTGTCGGTATTACAGGCAGTTCAGGGGAGTGTGTCGGTATTACTGGGAGTACAGGGGAGTGTGTCGGTATTACAGGGAGTTCAGGGGAGTGTGTCGGTATTACAGGGAGCTCAGGGGAGTGTGTCGGTATTACAGGGAGTTCAGGGGAGTGTGTCGGTATTACTGGGAGTTCAGGGGAGTGTGTCGGTATTACAGGGAGTTCAGGGGAGTGTGTCGGTATTACAGGGAGTTCAGCGGAGTGTGTCGGTATTACAGGGAGTTCAAGGGAGTGTGTCGGTATTACTAGGAGTTCAGGGGAGTGTGTCGGTATTACAGGGAGTTCAGGGGAGTGTGTCGGTATTTACAGGGAGTTCAGGGGAGTGTGTCGGTATTACAGGGTGTTCAGGGGAGTGTGTCGGTATTACAGGGTGTTCAGGGGAGTGTGTCGGTATTACAGGGAGTTCAGGGGAGTGTGTCGGTATTATAGGGAGTTCAGGGGAGTGTGTCGGTATTACAGGGAGTTCAGGGGAGTGTGTCGGTATTACAGGGAGTTCAGGGGAGGGTGTCGGTATTACAGGGAGTTCAGGGGAGTGTGTCGGTATTACAGGGAGTTCAGGGGAGTGTGTCGGTATTACAGGGAGTTCAGAGGAGTGTGTCGGTATTACAGGGAGTTCAGGGCAGTGTTTCGGTATTACAGGGAGTTCAGGGGAGTGTCTCTCTATTACAGGGAGTTCAGGGGTGTGTGTCGGTATTACAGGAAGTTCAGGGGAGTGTGTTGGTATTACAGGGAGTTCAGGGGAGTGTGTCGGTATTACTGGGAGTTCAGGGGAGTGTATCCGTACTATCGGGAGTTCAGGGGAGTATGTCGGTATTACAGGGAGTTCAGGGGAGTGTGTCGGTATTACTGGGAGTTCAGGGGAGTGTATCCGTATTATAGGGAGTTCAGGGGAGTGTGTCGGTATTACAGGGAGTTCAGGGGAGTGTGTCGGTATTACAGGGAGTTCAGGGGAGTGTGTCGGTATTACAGGGAGTTCAGGGGAGTGTGTCGGTATTACAGGGAGTTCAGGGGAGTGTGTCGGTATTACAGGGAGTTCATCGGAGTGTGTCGGTATTACAGGTAGTTCAGGGGAGTTTGTCGGCATTACAGGGAGTTCATCGGAGTGTGTCGGTATTACAGGGAGTTCAGGGGAGTGTGTCGGTATTATAGGGTGTTCAGGGGAGTGTGTCGGTATTACAGGGAGTTCAGGGGAGTGGGCGGTATTATAGGGTGTTCAGGGGAGTGTGTCGGTATTACAGGGAGTTCAGGGGAATGTGTCGGTATTATAGGGAGTTCAGGGGAGTGTGTCGGTATTACAGGGAGTTCAGGGGAGTGTGTCGGTATTATAGGGTGTTCAGGGGAGTGTGTCGCTATTACAGGGAGTTCATGGGAGTGTGTCGGTATTACAGGAAGTTCAGGGGAGTGTGTCGGTATTACTGGGAGTTCAGGGGAGTGTGTCGGTATTACAGGGAGTTCAGGGGAGTGTGTCGGTATTACAGGGAGTTCAGGGGAGTGTGTCGGTATTACAGGGAGTTCAGGGGAGTGTGTCGGTATTACTGGGAGTTCAGGGGAGTGTGTCGGTATTACAGGGAGTTCAGGGGAGTGTGTCGGTATTTACCGGGAGTTCAGGGGAGTGTGTCGGTATTACAGGGTGTTCAGGGGAGTGTGTCGGTATTACAGGGTGTTCAGGGGAGTGTGTCGGTATTACAGGGAGTTCAGGGGAGTGTGTCGGTATTATAGGGAGTTCAGGGGAGTGTGTCGGTATTACAGGGAGTTCAGGGGAGTGTGTCGGTATTACAGGGAGTTCAGATGAGGGTGTCGGTATTACAGGGAGTTCAGGGGAGTGTGTCGGTATTACAGGGAGTTCAGGGGAGTGTGTCGGTATTACAGGGAGTTCAGAGGAGTGTGTCGGTATTACAGGGAGTTCAGGGCAGTGTTTCGGTATTACAGGGAGTTCAGGGGAGTGTGTCGGTATTACAGGGAGTTCAGGGGAGTGTGTCGGTATTACAGGGAGTTCAGGGGAGTGTGTTGGTATTACAGGGAGTTCAGGGGAGTGTGTCGGTATTACAGGGAGTTCAGGGGAGTGTGTCGGTATTACAGGGAGTTCATCGGAGTGTGTCGGTATTACAGGTAGTTCAGGGGAGTTTGTCGGTATTACAGGGAGTTCATCGGAGTGTGTCGGTATTACAGGGAGTTCAGGGGAGTGTGTCGGTATTATAGGGTGTTCAGGGGAGTGTGTCGGTATTACAGGATGTTCAGGGGAGTGGGCGGTATTATAGGGTGTTCAGGGGAGTGTGTCGGTATTACAGGGAGTTCAGGGGAATGTGTCGGTATTATAGGGAGTTCAGGGGAGTGTGTCGGTATTATAGGGTGTTCAGGGGAGTGTGTCGTTATTATAGGGTGTTCAGGGGAGTGTGTCGGTATTACAGGGAGTTCAGGGGAGTGTGTCGGTATTATAGGGTGTTCAGGGGAGTGTGTCGCTATTACAGGGAGTTCATGGGAGTGTGTCGGTATTACAGGAAGTTCAGGGGAGTGTGTCGGTATTATAGGGAGTTCAGGGGAGTGTCTCGCTATTACAGGGAGTTCAGGGGAGTGTGTCGGTATTACTGGGAGTTCAGGGGAGTGTGTCGGTATTACAGGGAGTTCAGGGGAGTGTGTCGGTATTTCAGGGAGTTCAGGGGAGTGTGTCGGTATTACAGGGAGTTCAGGGGAGTGTGTCGGTATGACTGGGTGTTCAGGGGAGTGTGTCGGTATGACTGGGTGTTCACGGGACTGTGTCGGTATTACAGCGAGTTCAGGGGAGTGTGTCGGTATTGCAGGGCTTTCAGCGGAGTGTGTCGGTATTACAGGGAGTTCAGGGGAGTGTGTCGGTATTACAGGGAGTTCAGGGCAGAGTTTCGGTATTACAGGTAGTTCAGGGGGGTGTTTCGGTATTACAGGTAGTTCAGGGGAGTGTGTCGGTATAACTGGGTGTTCAGGGGAGTGTTTCGGTATTACAGGGACTTCAGTGGAGTGTTTCGGTATTACAGGGAGTTCAGGGGAGTGTGTCGGTATTACAGGGAGTTCAGAGGAGTGTGTCGGTATTACAGGGAGTTCAGGGCAGTGTTTCGGTATTACAGGGAGTTCAGGGGAGTGTCTCGCTATTACAGGGAGTTCAGGGGTGTGTGTCGGTATTACAGGAAGTTCAGGGGAGTGTGTCGGTATTACAGGGAGTTCAGGGGAGTGTGTCGGTATTACTGGGAGTTCAGGGGAGTGTATCCGTACTATCGGGAGTTCAGGGGAGTATGTCGGTATTACAGGGAGTTCAGGGGAGTGTGTCGGTATTACTGGGAGTTCAGGGGAGTGTATCCCTATTATAGGGAGTTCAGGGGAGTGTGTCGGTATTACAGGGAGTTCAGGGGAGTGTGTCGGTATTACAGGGAGTTCAGGGGAGTGTGTCGGTATTACAGGGAGTTCAGGGGAGTGTGTCGGTATTACAGGGAGTTCAGGGGAGTGTGTCGGTATTACAGGGAGTTCATCGGAGTGTGTCGGTATTACAGGGAGTTCAGGGGAGTTTGTCGGTATTACAGGGAGTTCATCGGAGTGTGTCGGTATTACAGGGAGTTCAGGGGAGTGTGTCGGTATTATAGGGTGTTCAGGGGAGTGTGTCGGTATTACAGGGTGTTCAGGGGAGTGGGCGGTATTATAGGGTGTTCAGGGGAGTGTGTCGGTATTACAGGGAGTTCAGGGGAATGTGTCGGTATTATAGGGAGTTCAGGGGAGTGTGTCGGTATTATAGGGTGTTCAGGGGAGTGTGTCGTTATTATAGGGTGTTCAGGGGAGTGTGTCGGTATTACAGGGAGTTCAGGGGAGTGTGTCGGTATTTACAGGGAGTTCAGGGGAGTGTGTCGGTATTACTGGGAGTTCAGGGGAGTGTGTCGGTATTACAGGGAGTTCAGGGGAGTGTGTCGGTATTACAGGGAGTTCAGCGGAGTGTGTCGGTATTACAGGGAGTTCAAGGGAGTGTGTCGGTATTACTAGGAGTTCAGGGGAGTGTGTCGGTATTACAGGGAGTTCAGGGGAGTGTGTCGGTATTTACAGGGAGTTCAGGGGAGTGTGTCGGTATTACAGGGTGTTCAGGGGAGTGTGTCGGTATTACAGGGTGTTCAGGGGAGTGTGTCGGTATTACAGGGAGTTCAGGGGAGTGTGTCGGTATTATAGGGAGTTCAGGGGAGTGTGTCGGTATTACAGGGAGTTCAGGGGAGTGTGTCGGTATTACAGGGAGTTCAGGGGAGGGTGTCGGTATTACAGGGAGTTCAGGGGAGTGTGTCGGTATTACAGGGAGTTCAGGGGAGTGTGTCGGTATTACAGGGAGTTCAGAGGAGTGTGTCGGTATTACAGGGAGTTCAGGGCAGTGTTTCGGTATTACAGGGAGTTCAGGGGAGTGTCTCTCTATTACAGGGAGTTCAGGGGTGTGTGTCGGTATTACAGGAAGTTCAGGGGAGTGTGTTGGTATTACAGGGAGTTCAGGGGAGTGTGTCGGTATTACTGGGAGTTCAGGGGAGTGTATCCGTACTATCGGGAGTTCAGGGGAGTATGTCGGTATTACAGGGAGTTCAGGGGAGTGTGTCGGTATTACTGGGAGTTCAGGGGAGTGTATCCGTATTATAGGGAGTTCAGGGGAGTGTGTCGGTATTACAGGGAGTTCAGGGGAGTGTGTCGGTATTACAGGGAGTTCAGGGGAGTGTGTCGGTATTACAGGGAGTTCAGGGGAGTGTGTCGGTATTACAGGGAGTTCAGGGGAGTGTGTCGGTATTACAGGGAGTTCATCGGAGTGTGTCGGTATTACAGGTAGTTCAGGGGAGTTTGTCGGCATTACAGGGAGTTCATCGGAGTGTGTCGGTATTACAGGGAGTTCAGGGGAGTGTGTCGGTATTATAGGGTGTTCAGGGGAGTGTGTCGGTATTACAGGGAGTTCAGGGGAGTGGGCGGTATTATAGGGTGTTCAGGGGAGTGTGTCGGTATTACAGGGAGTTCAGGGGAATGTGTCGGTATTATAGGGAGTTCAGGGGAGTGTGTCGGTATTACAGGGAGTTCAGGGGAGTGTGTCGGTATTATAGGGTGTTCAGGGGAGTGTGTCGCTATTACAGGGAGTTCATGGGAGTGTGTCGGTATTACAGGAAGTTCAGGGGAGTGTGTCGGTATTACTGGGAGTTCAGGGGAGTGTGTCGGTATTACAGGGAGTTCAGGGGAGTGTGTCGGTATTACAGGGAGTTCAGGGGAGTGTGTCGGTATTACAGGGAGTTCAGGGGAGTGTGTCGGTATTACTGGGAGTTCAGGGGAGTGTGTCGGTATTACAGGGAGTTCAGGGGAGTGTGTCGGTATTTACAGGGAGTTCAGGGGAGTGTGTCGGTATTACAGGGTGTTCAGGGGAGTGTGTCGGTATTACAGGGTGTTCAGGGGAGTGTGTCGGTATTACAGGGAGTTCAGGGGAGTGTGTCGGTATTATAGGGAGTTCAGGGGAGTGTGTCGGTATTACAGGGAGTTCAGGGGAGTGTGTCGGTATTACAGGGAGTTCAGATGAGGGTGTCGGTATTACAGGGAGTTCAGGGGAGTGTGTCGGTATTACAGGGAGTTCAGGGGAGTGTGTCGGTATTACAGGGAGTTCAGAGGAGTGTGTCGGTATTACAGGGAGTTCAGGGCAGTGTTTCGGTATTACAGGGAGTTCAGGGGAGTGTGTCGGTATTACAGGGAGTTCAGGGGAGTGTGTCGGTATTACAGGGAGTTCAGGGGAGTGTGTTGGTATTACAGGGAGTTCAGGGGAGTGTGTCGGTATTACAGGGAGTTCAGGGGAGTGTGTCGGTATTACAGGGAGTTCATCGGAGTGTGTCGGTATTACAGGTAGTTCAGGGGAGTTTGTCGGTATTACAGGGAGTTCATCGGAGTGTGTCGGTATTACAGGGAGTTCAGGGGAGTGTGTCGGTATTATAGGGTGTTCAGGGGAGTGTGTCGGTATTACAGGATGTTCAGGGGAGTGGGCGGTATTATAGGGTGTTCAGGGGAGTGTGTCGGTATTACAGGGAGTTCAGGGGAATGTGTCGGTATTATAGGGAGTTCAGGGGAGTGTGTCGGTATTATAGGGTGTTCAGGGGAGTGTGTCGTTATTATAGGGTGTTCAGGGGAGTGTGTCGGTATTACAGGGAGTTCAGGGGAGTGTGTCGGTATTATAGGGTGTTCAGGGGAGTGTGTCGCTATTACAGGGAGTTCATGGGAGTGTGTCGGTATTACAGGAAGTTCAGGGGAGTGTGTCGGTATTATAGGGAGTTCAGGGGAGTGTCTCGCTATTACAGGGAGTTCAGGGGAGTGTGTCGGTATTACTGGGAGTTCAGGGGAGTGTGTCGGTATTACAGGGAGTTCAGGGGAGTGTGTCGGTATTTCAGGGAGTTCAGGGGAGTGTGTCGGTATTACAGGGAGTTCAGGGGAGTGTGTCGGTATGACTGGGTGTTCAGGGGAGTGTGTCGGTATGACTGGGTGTTCACGGGACTGTGTCGGTATTACAGCGAGTTCAGGGGAGTGTGTCGGTATTGCAGGGCTTTCAGCGGAGTGTGTCGGTATTACAGGGAGTTCAGGGGAGTGTGTCGGTATTACAGGGAGTTCAGGGCAGAGTTTCGGTATTACAGGTAGTTCAGGGGGGTGTTTCGGTATTACAGGTAGTTCAGGGGAGTGTGTCGGTATAACTGGGTGTTCAGGGGAGTGTTTCGGTATTACAGGGACTTCAGTGGAGTGTTTCGGTATTACAGGGAGTTCAGGGGAGTGTGTCGGTATTACAGGGAGTTCAGAGGAGTGTGTCGGTATTACAGGGAGTTCAGGGCAGTGTTTCGGTATTACAGGGAGTTCAGGGGAGTGTCTCGCTATTACAGGGAGTTCAGGGGTGTGTGTCGGTATTACAGGAAGTTCAGGGGAGTGTGTCGGTATTACAGGGAGTTCAGGGGAGTGTGTCGGTATTACTGGGAGTTCAGGGGAGTGTATCCGTACTATCGGGAGTTCAGGGGAGTATGTCGGTATTACAGGGAGTTCAGGGGAGTGTGTCGGTATTACTGGGAGTTCAGGGGAGTGTATCCCTATTATAGGGAGTTCAGGGGAGTGTGTCGGTATTACAGGGAGTTCAGGGGAGTGTGTCGGTATTACAGGGAGTTCAGGGGAGTGTGTCGGTATTACAGGGAGTTCAGGGGAGTGTGTCGGTATTACAGGGAGTTCAGGGGAGTGTGTCGGTATTACAGGGAGTTCATCGGAGTGTGTCGGTATTACAGGGAGTTCAGGGGAGTTTGTCGGTATTACAGGGAGTTCATCGGAGTGTGTCGGTATTACAGGGAGTTCAGGGGAGTGTGTCGGTATTATAGGGTGTTCAGGGGAGTGTGTCGGTATTACAGGGTGTTCAGGGGAGTGGGCGGTATTATAGGGTGTTCAGGGGAGTGTGTCGGTATTACAGGGAGTTCAGGGGAATGTGTCGGTATTATAGGGAGTTCAGGGGAGTGTGTCGGTATTATAGGGTGTTCAGGGGAGTGTGTCGTTATTATAGGGTGTTCAGGGGAGTGTGTCGGTATTACAGGGAGTTCAGGGGAGTGTGTCGGTATTATAGGGTGTTCAGGGGAGTGTGTCGCTATTACAGGGAGTTCATGGGAGTGTGTCGGTATTACAGGAAGTTCAGGGGAGTGTGTCGGTATTATAGGGAGTTCAGGGGAGTGTCTCGCTATTACAGGGAGTTCACGGGAGTGTGTCGGTATTACTGGGAGTTCAGGGGAGTGTGTCGGTATTACAGGGAGTTCATGGGAGTGTGTCGGTATTACAGGGAGTTCAGGGGAGTGTGTCGGTATTACAGGGAGTTCAGGGGAGTGTGTCGGTATTACAGGGTGTTCAGGGGAGTGTGTCGGTATTACAGGGAGTTCAGGGGAGTGTGTCGGTATTACAGGGAGTTCAGGGGAGTGTGTCGGTATTACAGGGAGTTCAGGGGAGTGTGTCGGTATTACAGGGAGTTCAGGGGAGTGTGTCGATATTACAGGGAGTTCATGGGAGTGTGTCGGTATTACAGGAAGTTCAGGGGAGTGTGTCGCTATTACAGGGAGTTCAGGGGAGTGTGTCGGTATTACAGGGAGTTCAGGGGAGTGTGTCGGTATTACAGGGAGTTCAGGGGAGTGTGTCGGTATGACTGGTAGTTCAGGGGAGTGTGTCGATATTACAGGGAGTTCAGGGGAGTGTGTCGCTATTACAGGGAGTTCATGGGAGTGTGTCGGTATTACAGGAAGTTCAGGGGAGTGTGTCGGTATTATAGGGAGTTCAGGGGAGTGTCTCGCTATTACAGGTAGTTCAGGGGAGTGTGTCGGTATTACAGGGAGTTCAGGGGAGTGTGTCGGTATTACAGGGTTTTCACGGGACTGTGTCGGTATTACAGCGAGTTCAGGGGAGTGTGTCGGTATTGCAGGGCGTTCAGCGGAGTGTGTCGGTATTACAGGGAGTTCAGGGGAGTGTGTCGGTATTACAGGGAGTTCAGGGGAGTGTGTCGGTATTACAGGGAGTTCAGGGCAGAGTTTCGGTATTACAGGTAGTTCAGGGGAGTGTTTCGGTATTACAGGGACTTCAGTGGAGTGTTTCGGTATTACAGGGAGTTCAGGGGAGTGTGTCGCTATTACAGGGAGTTCAGGGGAGTGTGTCGGTACTACAGGGAGTTCAGGGGAGTGTGTCGGTATTTACAGGGAGTTCAGGGGAGTGTGTCGGTATTACTGGGAGTTCCGGGGACTGTGTCGGTATTACAGGGAGTTCAGGGGAGGGTGTAGGTATTACAGGGAGTTCAGGGGAGTGTGTCGGTATTACAGGGAGTTCAGGGGAGTGTGTCGGTATTACAGGGAGTTCAGGGGTGGGTGTCGGTATTACAGGGAGTTCAGGGGAGTGTGTCGGTATTACTGGGAGTTCAGGGGAGTGTGTCGGTATTACAGGGAGTTCAGGGGAGTGTGTCGGTATTACAGGGAGTTCAGGGGAGTGTGTCGGTATTACAGGGAGTTCAGGGGAGTGTGTCGGTATTACAGGGAGTTCAGGGGAGGGTGTCGGTATTACAGGGAGTTCAGGGGAGTGTGTCGATATTACTGGGAGTTCAGGGGAGTGTGTCGGTATTACAGGGAGTTCAGGGGAGGGTGTCGGTATTACAGGGAGTTCAGAGGAGTGTGTCGGTATTACAGGGAGTTCAGGGGAGTGTTTCGGTATTACAGGTAGTTCAGGGGAGTGTGTCGGTATTACAGGGAGTTCAGGGGAGTGTGTCGGTATTACAGGGAGTTCAGGGCAGTGTTTCGGTATTACAGGTAGTTCAGGGGAGTGTCTCGCTATTACAGGGAGTTCAGAGGAGTGTGTCGGTATTACAGGGTGTTCAGGGGAGTGTGTCGGTATTACAGGGAGTTCAGGGAAGTGTGTCGGTATTACAGGGAGTTCAGGGGAATGTGTCGGTATTATAGGGAGTTCAGGGGAGTGTGTCGGTATTACATGGAGTTCAGGGGAGTGTGTCGGTATTACAGGGAGTTCATGGGAGTGTGTCGGTATTACAGGGAGTTCAGGGGAGTGTGTCAGTATTACAGGGAGTTCAGGGGAGTGTGTCGGTATTACAGGGAGTTCAGGGGAGTGTGTCGGTATTACAGGGAGTTCAGGGGAGTGTGTCGGTATTACTGGGAGTTCAGGGGAGTGTGTCGGTATTACAGGGAGTTCAGAGGAGTGTGTCGGTATTACAGGGAGTTCAGGGCAGTGTTTCGGTATTACAGGGTGTTCAGGGGAGTGTCTCGCTATTACAGGGAGTTCAATGGTGTGTGTCGGTATTACAGGAAGTTCAGGGGAGTGTGTCGGTTTTACAGGGAGTTCAGGGGAGTGTGTCGGTATTACTGGGAGTTCAGGGGAGTGTGTCGGTATTACAGGGAGTTCAGGGGAGTGTGTCGGTATTACAGGGAGTTCAGGGGAGTGTGTCGGTATTACAGGGAGTTCAGGGGAGTGTGTCGGTATTACTGGGAGTTCAGGGGAGTGTGTCGGTATTACAGGGAGTTCAGGGGAGTGTGTCGGTATTTACAGGGAGTTCAGGGGAGTGTGTCGGTATTACAGGGTGTTCAGGGGAGTGTGTCGGTATTACAGGGTGTTCAGGGGAGTGTGTCGGTATTACAGGGAGTTCAGGGGAGTGTGTCGGTATTATAGGGAGTTCAGGGGAGTGTGTCGGTATTACAGGGAGTTCAGGGGAGTGTGTCGGTATTACAGGGAGTTCAGATGAGGGTGTCGGTATTACAGGGAGTTCAGGGGAGTGTGTCGGTATTACAGGGAGTTCAGGGGAGTGTGTCGGTATTACAGGGAGTTCAGAGGAGTGTGTCGGTATTACAGGGAGTTCAGGGCAGTGTTTCGGTATTACAGGGAGTTCAGGGGAGTGTCTCTCTATTACAGGGAGTTCAGGTGTGTGTGTCGGTATTACAGGAAGTTCAGGGGAGTGTGTTGGTATTACAGGGAGTTCAGGGGAGTGTGTCGGTATTACAGGGAGTTCAGGGGAGTGTGTCGGTATTACAGGGAGTTCATCGGAGTGTGTCGGTATTACAGGTAGTTCAGGGGAGTTTGTCGGTATTACAGGGAGTTCATCGGAGTGTGTCGGTATTACAGGGAGTTCAGGGGAGTGTGTCGGTATTATAGGGTGTTCAGGGGAGTGTGTCGGTATTACAGGATGTTCAGGGGAGTGGGCGGTATTATAGGGTGTTCAGGGGAGTGTGTCGGTATTACAGGGAGTTCAGGGGAATGTGTCGGTATTATAGGGAGTTCAGGGGAGTGTGTCGGTATTATAGGGTGTTCAGGGGAGTGTGTCGTTATTATAGGGTGTTCAGGGGAGTGTGTCGGTATTACAGGGAGTTCAGGGGAGTGTGTCGGTATTATAGGGTGTTCAGGGGAGTGTGTCGCTATTACAGGGAGTTCATGGGAGTGTGTCGGTATTACAGGAAGTTCAGGGGAGTGTGTCGGTATTATAGGGAGTTCAGGGGAGTGTCTCGCTATTACAGGGAGTTCAGGGGAGTGTGTCGGTATTACTGGGAGTTCAGGGGAGTGTGTCGGTATTACAGGGAGTTCAGGGGAGTGTGTCGGTATTTCAGGGAGTTCAGGGGAGTGTGTCGGTATTACAGGGAGTTCAGGGGAGTGTGTCGGTATGACTGGGTGTTCAGGGGAGTGTGTCGGTATGACTGGGTGTTCACGGGACTGTGTCGGTATTACAGCGAGTTCAGGGGAGTGTGTCGGTATTGCAGGGCGTTCAGCGGAGTGTGTCGGTATTACAGGGAGTTCAGGGGAGTGTGTCGGTATTACAGGGAGTTCAGGGCAGAGTTTCGGTATTACAGGTAGTTCAGGGGGGTGTTTCGGTATTACAGGTAGTTCAGGGGAGTGTGTCGGTATAACTGGGTGTTCAGGGGAGTGTTTCGGTATTACAGGGACTTCAGTGGAGTGTTTCGGTATTACAGGGAGTTCAGGGGAGTGTGTCGGTATTACAGGGAGTTCAGAGGAGTGTGTCGGTATTACAGGGAGTTCAGGGCAGTGTTTCGGTATTACAGGGAGTTCAGGGGAGTGTCTCGCTATTACAGGGAGTTCAGGGGTGTGTGTCGGTATTACAGGAAGTTCAGGGGAGTGTGTCGGTATTACAGGGAGTTCAGGGGAGTGTGTCGGTATTACTGGGAGTTCAGGGGAGTGTATCCGTACTATCGGGAGTTCAGGGGAGTATGTCGGTATTACAGGGAGTTCAGGGGAGTGTGTCGGTATTACTGGGAGTTCAGGGGAGTGTATCCCTATTATAGGGAGTTCAGGGGAGTGTGTCGGTATTACAGGGAGTTCAGGGGAGTGTGTCGGTATTACAGGGAGTTCAGGGGAGTGTGTCGGTATTACAGGGAGTTCAGGGGAGTGTGTCGGTATTACAGGGAGTTCAGGGGAGTGTGTCGGTATTACAGGGAGTTCATCGGAGTGTGTCGGTATTACAGGGAGTTCAGGGGAGTTTGTCGGTATTACAGGGAGTTCATCGGAGTGTGTCGGTATTACAGGGAGTTCAGGGGAGTGTGTCGGTATTATAGGGTGTTCAGGGGAGTGTGTCGGTATTACAGGGTGTTCAGGGGAGTGGGCGGTATTATAGGGTGTTCAGGGGAGTGTGTCGGTATTACAGGGAGTTCAGGGGAATGTGTCGGTATTATAGGGAGTTCAGGGGAGTGTGTCGGTATTATAGGGTGTTCAGGGGAGTGTGTCGTTATTATAGGGTGTTCAGGGGAGTGTGTCGGTATTACAGGGAGTTCAGGGGAGTGTGTCGGTATTATAGGGTGTTCAGGGGAGTGTGTCGCTATTACAGGGAGTTCATGGGAGTGTGTCGGTATTACAGGAAGTTCAGGGGAGTGTGTCGGTATTATAGGGAGTTCAGGGGAGTGTCTCGCTATTACAGGGAGTTCACGGGAGTGTGTCGGTATTACTGGGAGTTCAGGGGAGTGTGTCGGTATTACAGGGAGTTCATGGGAGTGTGTCGGTATTACAGGGAGTTCAGGGGAGTGTGTCGGTATTACAGGGAGTTCAGGGGAGTGTGTCGGTATTACAGGGTGTTCAGGGGAGTGTGTCGGTATTACAGGGAGTTCAGGGGAGTGTGTCGGTATTACAGGGAGTTCAGGGGAGTGTGTCGGTATTACAGGGAGTTCAGGGGAGTGTGTCGGTATTACAGGGAGTTCAGGGGAGTGTGTCGATATTACAGGGAGTTCATGGGAGTGTGTCGGTATTACAGGAAGTTCAGGGGAGTGTGTCGCTATTACAGGGAGTTCAGGGGAGTGTGTCGGTATTACAGGGAGTTCAGGGGAGTGTGTCGGTATTACAGGGAGTTCAGGGGAGTGTGTCGGTATGACTGGTAGTTCAGGGGAGTGTGTCGATATTACAGGGAGTTCAGGGGAGTGTGTCGCTATTACAGGGAGTTCATGGGAGTGTGTCGGTATTACAGGAAGTTCAGGGGAGTGTGTCGGTATTATAGGGAGTTCAGTGGAGTGTCTCGCTATTACAGGTAGTTCAGGGGAGTGTGTCGGTATTACAGGGAGTTCAGGGGAGTGTGTCGGTATTACAGGGTTTTCACGGGACTGTGTCGGTATTACAGCGAGTTCAGGGGAGTGTGTCGGTATTGCAGGGCGTTCAGCGGAGTGTGTCGGTATTACAGGGAGTTCAGGGGAGTGTGTCGGTATTACAGGGAGTTCAGGGCAGAGTTTCGGTATTACAGGTAGTTCAGGGGAGTGTTTCGGTATTACAGGGACTTCAGTGGAGTGTTTCGGTATTACAGGGAGTTCAGGGGAGTGTGTCGCTATTACAGGGAGTTCAGGGGAGTGTGTCGGTACTACAGGGAGTTCAGGGGAGTGTGTCGGTATTTACAGGGAGTTCAGGGGAGTGTGTCGGTATTACTGGGAGTTCCGGGGACTGTGTCGGTATTACAGGGAGTTCAGGGGAGGGTGTAGGTATTACAGGGAGTTCAGGGGAGTGTGTCGGTATTACAGGGAGTTCAGGGGAGTGTGTCGGTATTACAGGGAGTTCAGGGGTGGGTGTCGGTATTACAGGGAGTTCAGGGGAGTGTGTCGGTATTACTGGGAGTTCAGGGGAGTGTGTCGGTATTACAGGGAGTTCAGGGGAGTGTGTCGGTATTACAGGGAGTTCAGCGGAGTGTGTCGGTATTACAGGGAGTTCAGGGGAGTGTGTCGGTATTACAGGGAGTTCAGGGGAGGGTGTCGGTATTACAGGGAGTTCAGGGGAGTGTGTCGATATTACTGGGAGTTCAGGGGAGTGTGTCGGTATTACAGGGAGTTCAGGGGAGGGTGTCGGTATTACAGGGAGTTCAGAGGAGTGTGTCGGTATTACAGGGAGTTCAGGGGAGTGTTTCGGTATTACAGGTAGTTCAGGGGAGTGTGTCGGTATTACAGGGAGTTCAGGGGAGTGTGTCGGTATTACAGGGAGTTCAGGGCAGTGTTTCGGTATTACAGGTAGTTCAGGGGAGTGTCTCGCTATTACAGGGAGTTCAGAGGAGTGTGTCGGTATTACAGGGTGTTCAGGGGAGTGTGTCGGTATTACAGGGAGTTCAGGGAAGTGTGTCGGTATTACAGGGAGTTCAGGGGAATGTGTCGGTATTATAGGGAGTTCAGGGGAGTGTGTCGGTATTACATGGAGTTCAGGGGAGTGTGTCGGTATTACAGGGAGTTCATGGGAGTGTGTCGGTATTACAGGGAGTTCAGGGGAGTGTGTCAGTATTACAGGGAGTTCAGGGGAGTGTGTCGGTATTACAGGGAGTTCAGGGGAGTGTGTCGGTATTACAGGGAGTTCAGGGGAGTGTGTCGGTATTACTGGGAGTTCAGGGGAGTGTGTCGGTATTACAGGGAGTTCAGAGGAGTGTGTCGGTATTACAGGGAGTTCAGGGCAGTGTTTCGGTATTACAGGGTGTTCAGGGGAGTGTCTCGCTATTACAGGGAGTTCAATGGTGTGTGTCGGTATTACAGGAAGTTCAGGGGAGTGTGTCGGTTTTACAGGGAGTTCAGGGGAGTGTGTCGGTATTACTGGGAGTTCAGGGGAGTGTATCCGTACTATCGGGAGTTCAGGGGAGTATGTCGGTATTACAGGGAGTTCAGGGGAGTGTGTCGGTATTATAGGGTGTTCAGGGGAGTGTGTCGCTATAACAGTGAGTTCATGAGAGTGTGTCGGTATTACAGGAAGTTCAGGGGAGTGTGTCGGTATTACAGGGTGTTCAGGGGAGTGTGTCGCTATAACAGGGAGTTCATGAGAGTGTGTCGGAATTACAGGGAGTTCAGGGTATTGTGTCGGTATTACAGGGTGTTCAGGGTATTGTGTCGGTATTACTGGGAGTTCAGGGGAGTGTGTCGGTATTACAGGGAGTTCAGGGGAGTGTGTCGGTATTACAGGGAGTTCAGGGGAGTGTGTCTGTATTACTGGGAGTACAGGGGAGTATGTCGGTATTACAGGGAGTTCAGGGGAGTGTGTCGGTATTACAGGGAGCTCAGGGGAATGTGTCGGTATTACAGGGAGTTCAGGGGAGTGTGTCGGTATTACTGGGAGTTCAGGGGAGTGTGTCGGTATTACAGGGAGTTCAGGGGAGTGTGTCGATATTACAGGGAGTTCAGGGGAGTGTGTCGGTATTACAGGGAGTTCAGGGGAGTGTGTCGGTATTACAGGGAGTTCAGGGGAGTGTGTCGGTATTTACAGGGAGTTCAGGGGAGTGTGTCGGTATTACAGGGTGTTCAGGGGAGTGTGTCGGTATTACAGGGTGTTCAGGGGAGTGTGTCGGTATTACAGGGAGTTCAGGGGAGTGTGTCGGTATTACAGGGAGTTCAGGGGAGTGTGTCGGTATTACAGGGAGTTCAGGGGAGTGTGTCGGTATTACAGGGAGTTCAGGGGAGGGTGTCGGTATTACAGGGAGTTCAGGGGAGTGTGTCGGTATTACAGGGAGTTCAGGGGAGTGTGTCCGTATTACAGGGAGTTCAGAGGAGTGTGTCGGTATTACAGGGAGTTCAGGGCAGTGTTTCGGTATTACAGGGAGTTCAGGGGAGTGTCTCGCTATTACAGGGAGTTCAGGGGTGTGTGTCGGAATTACAGGAAGTTCAGGGGAGTGTGTTGGTATTACAGGGAGTTCAGGGGAGTGTGTCGGTATTACTGGGAGTTCAGGGGAGTGTATCCGTACTATCGGGAGTTCAGGGGAGTATGTCGGTATTACAGGGAGTTCAGGGGAGTGTGTCGGTATTACAGGGAGTTCAGGGGAGTGTGTCGGTATTAAAGGGAGTTCAGGGGAGTGTGTCGGTATTACAGTGAGTTCAGGGGAGTGTGTCGGTATTACAGGGAGTTCAGGGGAGTGTGTCGGTATTACAGGGAGTTCAGGGGAGTGTCGGTATTACAGGGAGTTCAGGGGAGGGTGTCGGCATTACAGGGAGTTCAGGGGAGTGTGTCGGTATTACTGGGAGTTCAGGGGAGTGTGTCGGTATTACAGGGAGTTTAGGGGAGGGTGTCGGTATTACAGGGAGTTCAGAGGAGTGTGTCGGTATTACAGGGAGTTCAGGGGAGTGTTTCGGTATTACAGGGATTTCAGGGGAGTGTTTCGGTATTACAGGGAGTTCAGGGGAGTGTGTCGGTATTATAGGGAGTTCAGGGGAGTGTGTCGCTATAACAGGGAGTTCATGAGAGTGTGTCGGTATTACAGGAAGTTCAGGGGAGTGTGTCGGTATTACAGGGTGTTCAGGGGAGTGTGTCGCTATAACAGGGAGTTCATGAGAGTGTGTCGGTATTACAGGGAGTTCAGGGTATTGTGTCGGTATTACAGGGTGTTCAGGGTATTGTGTCGGTATTACTGGGAGTTCAGGGGAGTGTGTCGGTATTACAGGGAGTTCAGGGGAGTGTGTCGGTATTACAGGGAGTTCAGGGGAGTGTGTCGGTATTACTGGGAGTACAGGGGAGTGTGTCGGTATTACAGGGAGTTCAGGGGAGTGTGTCGGTATTACAGGGAGCTCAGGGGAATGTGTCGGTATTACAGGGAGTTCAGGGGAGTGTGTCGGTATTACTGGGAGTTCAGGGGAGTGTGTCGGTATTACAGGGAGTTCAGGGGAGTGTGTCGGTATTACAGGGAGTTCAGGGGAGTGTGTCGGTATTACAGGGATTTCAGGGGAGTGTGTCGGTATTACTGGGAGTTCAGGGGAGTGTGTCGGTATTACAGGGAGTTCAGGGGAGTGTGTCGGTATTTACAGGGAGTTCAGGGGAGTGTGTCGGTATTACAGGGTGTTCAGGGGAGTGTGTCGGTATTACAGGGAGTTCAAGGGAGTGTGTCGGTATTACAGGGAGTTCAGGGGAGTGTGTCGGTATTACAGGGAGTTCAGGGGAGTGTGTCGGTATTACAGGGAGTTCAGGGGAGGGTGTCGGTATTACAGGGAGTTCAGGGGAGTGTGTCGGTATTACTGGGAGTTCAGGGGAGTGTGTCGGTATTACAGGGAGTTCAGGGGAGTGTGTCGGTATTACAGTGAGTTCAGGGGAGTGTGTTGGTATTACAGGGAGTTCAGGGGAGTCTGTCGGTATTACAGGGAGTTCAGGGGAGTGTCGGTATTACAGGGAGTTCAGGGGAGTGTGTCGGTATTACAGGGAGTTCAGGGGAGTGTGTCGGTATTACTGGGAGTTCAGGGGAGTGTGTCGGTATTACAGGGTGTTCAGGGGAGTGTGTCGGTATTACAGGGTGTTCAGGGGAGTGTGTCGGTATTACAGGGTGTTCAGGGGAGTGTGTCGGTATTACAGGGAGTTCAGGGGAGTGTGTCGGTATTACTGGGTGTTCAGGGGAGTGTGTCGGTATTACAGGGAGTTCAGGGGAGTGTGTCGGTATTACTGGGAGTTCAGGGGAGTGTGTCGGTATTACAGGGAGTTCAGGGGAGTGTGTCGGTATTTACAGGGAGTTCAGGGGAGTGTGTCGGTATTACAGGGAGTTCAGGGGAGTGTGTCGGTATTACAGGGAGTTCAGGGGAGTGTGTCGGTATTACAGGGAGTTCAGGGGAGTGTGTCGGTATTACAGGGAGTTCAGGGGAGTGTGTCGGTATTACTGGGAGTTCAGGGGAGTGTGTCGGTATTACAGGGTGTTCAGGGGAGTGTGTCGGTATTACAGGGTGTTCAGGGGAGTGTGTCGGTATTACAGGGTGTTCAGGGGAGTGTGTCGGTATTACAGGGTGTTCAGGGGAGTGTGTCGGTATTACTGGGAGTTCAGGGGAGTGTGTCGGTATTACAGGGATTTCAGGGGTGTGTCGGTATTACAGGGAGTTCAGGGGAGTGTGTCGGTATTACAGGGAGTTCAGGGGAGTGTGTCGGTATTAAAGGGAGTTCAGGGGAGGGTGTCGGTATTACAGGGAGTTCAGGGGAGTGTGTCGGTATTACTGGGAGTTCAGGGGAGTGCGTCGGTATTACAGGGAGTTCAGGGGAGTGTGTCGGTATTACAGTGAGTTCAGGGGAGTGTGTCGGTATTACAGGGAGTTCAGGGGAGTGTGTCGGTATTACAGGGAGTTCAGGGGAGTGTCGGTATTACAGGGAGTTCAGGGGAGTGTGTCGGTATTACAGGGAGTTCAGGGGAGTGTGTCGGTATTACTGGGAGTTCAGGGGAGTGTGTCGGTATTACAGGGAGTTCAGGGGAGGGTGTCGGTATTACAGGGAGTTCAGAGGAGTGTGTCGGGATTACAGGGAGTTCAGGGGAGTGTTTCGGTATTACAGGGAGTTCAGGGGAGTGTTTCGGTATTACAGGGAGTTCAGGGGAGTGTGTCGGTATTATGGGGTGTTCAGGGGAGTGTGTCGCTATAACAGTGAGTTCATGAGAGTGTGTCGGTATTACAGGGAGTTCAGGGGAGTGTGTCGGTATTACAGGGTGTTCAGGGGAGTGTGTCGCTATAACAGGGAGTTCATGAGAGTGTGTCGGAATTACAGGGAGTTCAGGGTATTGTGTCGGTATTACAGGGTGTTCAGGGTATTGTGTCGGTATTACTGGGAGTACAGGGGAGTATGTCGGTATTACAGGGAGTTCAGGGGAGTGTGTCGGTATTACAGGGAGCTCAGGGGAATGTGTCGGTATTACAGTGAGTTCAGGGGAGTGTGTCGGTATTACAGTGAGTTCAGGGGAGTGTGTCGGTATTACAGGGAGTTCAGGGGAGTGTGTCGGTATTACAGGGAGTTCAGGGGAGTGTGTCGGTATTACAGGGAGTTCAGGGGAGTGTGTCGGTATTACTGGGAGTTCAGGGGAGTGTGTCGGTATTACAGGGAGATCAGGGGAGTGTGTCGGTATTTACAGGGAGTTCAGGGGAGTGTGTCGGTATTACAGGGTGTTCAGGGGAGTGTGTCGGTATTACAGGGTGTTCAGGGGAGTGTGTCGGTATTACAGGGAGTTCAGGGGAGTGTGTCGGTATTACAGGGAGTTCAGGGGAGTGTGTCGGTATTACAGGGAGTTCAGGGGAGTGTGTCGGTATTACAGGGAGTTCAGGGGAGGGTGTCGGTATTACAGGGAGTTCAGGGGAGTGTGTCGGTATTACAGGGAGTTCAGGGGAGTGTGTCGGTATTACAGGGAGTTCAGAGGAGTGTGTCGGTATTACAGGGAGTTCAGGGCAGTGTTTCGGTATTACAGGGAGTTCAGGGGAGTGTCTCGCTATTACAGGGAGTTCAGGGGTGTGTGTCGGTATTACAGGAAGTTCAGGGGAGTGTGTTGGTATTACAGGGAGTTCAGGGGAGTGTGTCGGTATTACTGGGAGTTCAGGGGAGTGTATCCGTACTATCGGGAGTTCAGGGGAGTATGTCGGTATTACAGGGAGTTCAGGGGAGTGTGTCGGTATTACAGGGAGTTCAGGGGAGTGTGTCGGTATTACAGGGAGTTCAGGGGAGTGTGTCGGTATTACAGGGAGTTCAGGGGAGGGTGTCGGTATTACAGGGAGTTCAGGGGAGTGTGTCGGTATTACTGGGAGTTCAGGGGAGTGTGTCGGTATTACAGGGAGTTCAGGGGAGTGTGTCGGTATTACAGTGAGTTCAGGGGAGTGTGTCGGTATTACAGGGAGTTCAGGGGAGTGTGTCGGTATTACAGGGAGTTCAGGGGAGTGTCGGTATTACAGGGAGTTCAGGGGAGTGTGTCGGTATTACAGGGAGTTCAGGGGAGTGTGTCGGTATTACTGGGAGTTCAGGGGAGTGTGTCGGTATTACAGGGTGTTCAGGGGAGTGTGTCGGTATTACAGGGTGTTCAGGGGAGTGTGTCGGTATTACAGGGTGTTCAGGGGAGTGTGTCGGTATTACAGGGAGTTCAGGGGAGTGTGTCGGTATTACTGGGAGTTCAGGGGAGTGTGTCGGTATTACAGGGAGTTCAGGGGAGTGTGTCGGTATTACTGGGAGTTCAGGGGAGTGTGTCGGTATTACAGGGAGTTCAGGGGAGTGTGTCGGTATTTACAGGGAGTTCAGGGGAGTGTGTCGGTATTACAGGGAGTTCAGGGGAGTGTGTCGGTATTACAGGGAGTTCAGGGGAGTGTGTCGGTATTACAGGGAGTTCAGGGGAGTGTGTCGGTATTACAGGGAGTTCAGGGGAGTGTGTCGGTATTACTGGGAGTTCAGGGGAGTGTGTCGGTATTACAGGGTGTTCAGGGGAGTGTGTCGGTATTACAGGGTGTTCAGGGGAGTGTGTCGGTATTACAGGGTGTTCAGGGGAGTGTGTCGGTATTACTGGGAGTTCAGGGGAGTGTGTCGGTATTACAGGGAGTTCAGGGGTGTGTCGGTATTACAGTGAGTTCAGGGGAGTGTGTCGGTATTACAGGGAGTTCAGGGGAGTGTGTCGGTATTAAAGGGAGTTCAGGGGAGGGTGTCGGTATTACAGGGAGTTCAGGGGAGTGTGTCGGTATTACTGGGAGTTCAGGGGAGTGCGTCGGTATTACAGGGAGTTCAGGGGAGTGTGTCGGTATTACAGTGAGTTCAGGGGAGTGTGTCGGTATTACAGGGAGTTCAGGGGAGTGTGTCGGTATTACAGGGAGTTCAGGGGAGTGTCGGTATTACAGGGAGTTCAGGGGAGGGTGTCGGCATTACAGGGAGTTCAGGGGAGTGTGTCGGTATTACTGCGAGTTCAGGGGAGTGTGTCGGTATTACAGGGAGTTCAGGGGAGGGTGTCGGTATTACAGGGAGTTCAGAGGAGTGTGTCGGTATTACAGGGAGTTCAGGGGAGTGTTTCGGTATTACAGGGAGTTCAGGGGAGTGTTTCGGTATTACAGGGAGTTCAGGGGAGTGTGTCGGTATTATAGGGTGTTCAGGGGAGTGTGTCGCTATAACAGTGAGTTCATGAGAGTGTGTCGGTATTACAGGAAGTTCAGGGGAGTGTGTCGGTATTACAGGGTGTTCAGGGGAGTGTGTCGCTATAACAGGGAGTTCATGAGAGTGTGTCGGAATTACAGGGAGTTCAGGGTATTGTGTCGGTATTACAGGGTGTTCAGGGTATTGTGTCGGTATCACTGGGAGTTCAGGGGAGTGTGTCGGTATTACAGGGAGTTCAGGGGAGTGTGTCGGTATTACAGGGAGTTCAGGGGAGTGTGTCTGTATTACTGGGAGTACAGGGGAGTATGTCGGTATTACAGGGAGTTCAGGGGAGTGTGTCGGTATTACAGGGAGCTCAGGGGAATGTGTCGGTATTACAGGGAGTTCAGGGGAGTGTGTCGGTATTACTGGGAGTTCAGGGGAGTGTGTCGGTATTACAGGGAGTTCAGGGGAGTGTGTCGGTATTACAGGGAGTTCAGGGGAGTGTGTCGGTATTACTGGGAGTTCAAGGGAGTGTGTCGGTATTACAGGGAGTTCAGGGGAGTGTGTCGGTATTTACAGGGAGTTCAGGGGAGTGTGTCGGTATTACAGGGTGTTCAGGGGAGTGTGTCGGTATTACAGGGTGTTCAGGGGAGTGTGTCGGTATTACAGGGAGTTCAGGGGAGTGTGTCGGTATTATAGGGAGTTCAGGGGAGTGTGTCGGTATTACAGGGAGTTCAGGGGAGTGTGTCGGTATTACAGGGAGTTCAGGGGAGGGTGTCGGTATTACAGGGAGTTCAGGGGAGTGTGTCGGTATTACAGGGAGTTCAGGGGAGTGTGTCGGTATTACAGGGAGTTCAGAGGAGTGTGTCGGTATTACAGGGAGTTCAGGGCAGTGTTTCGGTATTACAGGGAGTTCAGGGGAGTGTCTCTCTATTACAGGGAGTTCAGGGGTGTGTGTCGGTATTACAGGAAGTTCAGGGGAGTGTGTTGGTATTACAGGGAGTTCAGGGGAGTGTGTCGGTATTACTGGGAGTTCAGGGGAGTGTATCCGTACTATCGGGAGTTCAGGGGAGTATGTCGGTATTACAGGGAGTTCAGGGGAGTGTGTCGGTATTACTGGGAGTTCAGGGGAGTGTATCCGTATTATAGGGAGTTCAGGGGAGTGTGTCGGTATTACAGGGAGTTCAGGGGAGTGTGTCGGTATTACAGGGAGTTCAGGGGAGTGTGTCGGTATTACAGGGAGTTCAGGGGAGTGTGTCGGTATTACAGGGAGTTCAGGGGAGTGTGTCGGTATTACAGGGAGTTCATCGGAGTGTGTCGGTATTACAGGTAGTTCAGGGGAGTTTGTCGGCATTACAGGGAGTTCATCGGAGTGTGTCGGTATTACAGGGAGTTCAGGGGAGTGTGTCGGTATTATAGGGTGTTCAGGGGAGTGTGTCGGTATTACAGGGAGTTCAGGGGAGTGGGCGGTATTATAGGGTGTTCAGGGGAGTGTGTCGGTATTACAGGGAGTTCAGGGGAATGTGTCGGTATTATAGGGAGTTCAGGGGAGTGTGTCGGTATTATAGGGTGTTCAGAGGAGTGTCTCGTTATTATAGGGTGTTCAGGGGAGTGTGTCGGTATTACAGGGAGTTCAGGGGAGTGTGTCGGTATTATAGGGTGTTCAGGGGAGTGTGTCGCTATTACAGGGAGTTCATGGGAGTGTGTCGGTATTACAGGAAGTTCAGGGGAGTGTGTCGGTATTACTGGGAGTTCAGGGGAGTGTGTCGGTATTACAGGGAGTTCAGGGGAGTGTGTCGGTATTACAGGGAGTTCAGGGGAGCGTGTCGGTATTACAGGGAGTTCAGGGGAGTGTGTCGGTATTACTGGGAGTTCAGGGGAGTGTGTCGGTATTACAGGGAGTTCAGGGGAGTGTGTCGGTATTTACAGGGAGTTCAGGGGAGTGTGTCGGTATTACAGGGTGTTCAGGGGAGTGTGTCGGTATTACAGGGTGTTCAGGGGAGTGTGTCGGTATTACAGGGAGTTCAGGGGAGTGTGTCGGTATTATAGGGAGTTCAGGGGAGTGTGTCGGTATTACAGGGAGTTCAGGGGAGTGTGTCGGTATTACAGGGAGTTCAGATGAGGGTGTCGGTATTACAGGGAGTTCAGGGGAGTGTGTCGGTATTACAGGGAGTTCAGGGGAGTGTGTCGGTATTACAGGGAGTTCAGAGGAGTGTGTCGGTATTACAGGGAGTTCAGGGCAGTGTTTCGGTATTACAGGGAGTTCAGGGGAGTGTCTCTCTATTACAGGGAGTTCAGGTGTGTGTGTCGGTATTACAGGAAGTTCAGGGGAGTGTGTTGGTATTACAGGGAGTTCAGGGGAGTGTGTCGGTATTACAGGGAGTTCAGGGGAGTGTGTCGGTATTACAGGGAGTTCATCGGAGTGTGTCGGTATTACAGGGAGTTCAGGGGAGTGTGTCGGTATTACAGGGAGTTCAGGGGAGTGTGTCGGTATTACAGGGTGTTCAGGGGAGTGTGTCGGTATTACAGGGAGTTCAGGGGAGTGTGTCGGTATTATAGGGAGTTCAGGGGAGTGTGTCGGTATTACAGGGAGTTCAGGGGAGTGTGTCGGTATTACAGGGAGTTCAGGGGAGTGTGTCTGTATTACTGGGAGTACAGGGGAGTGTGTCGGTATTACAGGGAGTTCAGGGGAGTGTGTCGGTATTACAGGGAGCTCAGGGGAGTGTGTCGGTATTACAGGGAGTTCAGGGGAGTGTGTCGGTATTACTGGGAGTTCAGGGGAGTGTGTCGGTATTACAGGGAGTTCAGGGGAGTGTGTCGGTATTACAGGGAGTTCAGGGGAGTGTGTCGGTATTACAGGGAGTTCAAGGGAGTGTGTCGGTATTACTAGGAGTTCAGGGGAGTGTGTCGGTATTACAGGGAGTTCAGGGGAGTGTGTCGGTATTTACAGGGAGTTCAGGGGAGTGTGTCGGTATTACAGGGTGTTCAGGGGAGTGTGTCGGTATTACAGGGTGTTCAGGGGAGTGTGTCGGTATTACAGGGAGTTCAGGGGAGTGTGTCGGTATTATAGGGAGTTCAGGGGAGTGTGTCGGTATTACAGGGAGTTCAGGGGAGTGTGTCGGTATTACAGGGAGTTCAGGGGAGGGTGTCGGTATTACAGGGAGTTCAGGGGAGTGTGTCGGTATTACAGGGAGTTCAGGGGAGTGTGTCGGTATTACAGGGAGTTCAGAGGAGTGTGTCGGTATTACAGGGAGTTCAGGGCAGTGTTTCGGTATTACAGGGAGTTCAGGGGAGTGTCTCTCTATTACAGGGAGTTCAGGGGTGTGTGTCGGTATTACAGGAAGTTCAGGGGAGTGTGTTGGTATTACAGGGAGTTCAGGGGAGTGTGTCGGTATTACTGGGAGTTCAGGGGAGTGTATCCGTACTATCGGGAGTTCAGGGGAGTATGTCGGTATTACAGGGAGTTCAGGGGAGTGTGTCGGTATTACTGGGAGTTCAGGGGAGTGTATCCGTATTATAGGGAGTTCAGGGGAGTGTGTCGGTATTACAGGGAGTTCAGGGGAGTGTGTCGGTATTACAGGGAGTTCAGGGGAGTGTGTCGGTATTACAGGGAGTTCAGGGGAGTGTGTCGGTATTACAGGGAGTTCAGGGGAGTGTGTCGGTATTACAGGGAGTTCATCGGAGTGTGTCGGTATTACAGGTAGTTCAGGGGAGTTTGTCGGCATTACAGGGAGTTCATCGGAGTGTGTCGGTATTACAGGGAGTTCAGGGGAGTGTGTCGGTATTATAGGGTGTTCAGGGGAGTGTGTCGGTATTACAGGGAGTTCAGGGGAGTGGGCGGTATTATAGGGTGTTCAGGGGAGTGTGTCGGTATTACAGGGAGTTCAGGGGAATGTGTCGGTATTATAGGGAGTTCAGGGGAGTGTGTCGGTATTATAGGGTGTTCAGAGGAGTGTCTCGTTATTATAGGGTGTTCAGGGGAGTGTGTCGGTATTACAGGGAGTTCAGGGGAGTGTGTCGGTATTATAGGGTGTTCAGGGGAGTGTGTCGCTATTACAGGGAGTTCATGGGAGTGTGTCGGTATTACAGGAAGTTCAGGGGAGTGTGTCGGTATTACAGGGTGTTCAGGGGAGTGTGTCGGTATTACTGGGAGTTCAGGGGAGTGTGTCGGTATTACAGGGAGTTCAGGGGAGTGTGTCGGTATTACAGGGAGTTCAGGGGAGTGTGTCGGTATTACAGGGAGTTCAGGGGAGTGTGTCGGTATTACTGGGAGTTCAGGGGAGTGTGTCGGTATTACAGGGAGTTCAGGGGAGTGTGTCGGTATTTACAGGGAGTTCAGGGGAGTGTGTCGGTATTACAGGGTGTTCAGGGGAGTGTGTCGGTATTACAGGGTGTTCAGGGGAGTGTGTCGGTATTACAGGGAGTTCAGGGGAGTGTGTCGGTATTATAGGGAGTTCAGGGGAGTGTGTCGGTATTACAGGGAGTTCAGGGGAGTGTGTCGGTATTACAGGGAGTTCAGATGAGGGTGTCGGTATTACAGGGAGTTCAGGGGAGTGTGTCGGTATTACAGGGAGTTCAGAGGAGTGTGTCGGTATTACAGGGAGTTCAGGGCAGTGTTTCGGTATTACAGGGAGTTCAGGGCAGTGTTTCGGTATTACAGGGAGTTCAGGGGAGTGTGTCGGTATTACAGGGAGTTCAGGGGAGTGTGTCGGTATTACTGGGAGTTCAGGGGAGTGTGTCGGTATTACAGGGAGTTCAGGGGTGTGTGTCGATATGACTGGGTGTTTAGGGGAGTGTGTCGGTATTACAGGGAGTTCAGGTGTGTGTGTCGGTATTACAGGAAGTTCAGGGGAGTGTGTTGGTATTACAGGGAGTTCAGGGGAGTGTGTCGGTATTACAGGGAGTTCAGGGGAGTGTGTCGGTATTACAGGGAGTTCATCGGAGTGTGTCGGTATTACAGGTAGTTCAGGGGAGTTTGTCGGTATTACAGGGAGTTCATCGGAGTGTGTCGGTATTACAGGATGTTCAGGGGAGTGGGCGGTATTATAGGGTGTTCAGGGGAGTGTGTCGGTATTACAGGGAGTTCAGGGGAATGTGTCGGTATTATAGGGAGTTCAGGGGAGTGTGTCGGTATTATAGGGTGTTCAGGGGAGTGTGTCGTTATTATAGGGTGTTCAGGGGAGTGTGTCGGTATTACAGGGAGTTCAGGGGAGTGTGTCGGTATTATAGGGTGTTCAGGGGAGTGTGTCGCTATTACAGGGAGTTCATGGGAGTGTGTCGGTATTACAGGAAGTTCAGGGGAGTGTGTCGGTATTATAGGGAGTTCAGGGGAGTGTCTCGCTATTACAGGGAGTTCAGGGGAGTGTGTCGGTATTACTGGGAGTTCAGGGGAGTGTGTCGGTATTACAGGGAGTTCAGGGGAGTGTGTCGGTATTTCAGGGAGTTCAGGGGAGTGTGTCGGTATTACAGGGAGTTCAGGGGAGTGTGTCGGTATGACTGGGTGTTCAGGGGAGTGTGTCGGTATGACTGGGTGTTCACGGGACTGTGTCGGTATTACAGCGAGTTCAGGGGAGTGTGTCGGTATTGCAGGGCTTTCAGCGGAGTGTGTCGGTATTACAGGGAGTTCAGGGGAGTGTGTCGGTATTACAGGGAGTTCAGGGCAGAGTTTCGGTATTACAGGTAGTTCAGGGGGGTGTTTCGGTATTACAGGTAGTTCAGGGGAGTGTGTCGGTATAACTGGGTGTTCAGGGGAGTGTTTCGGTATTACAGGGACTTCAGTGGAGTGTTTCGGTATTACAGGGAGTTCAGGGGAGTGTGTCGGTATTACAGGGAGTTCAGAGGAGTGTGTCGGTATTACAGGGAGTTCAGGGCAGTGTTTCGGTATTACAGGGAGTTCAGGGGAGTGTCTCGCTATTACAGGGAGTTCAGGGGTGTGTGTCGGTATTACAGGAAGTTCAGGGGAGTGTGTCGGTATTACAGGGAGTTCAGGGGAGTGTGTCGGTATTACTGGGAGTTCAGGGGAGTGTATCCGTACTATCGGGAGTTCAGGGGAGTATGTCGGTATTACAGGGAGTTCAGGGGAGTGTGTCGGTATTACTGGGAGTTCAGGGGAGTGTATCCCTATTATAGGGAGTTCAGGGGAGTGTGTCGGTATTACAGGGAGTTCAGGGGAGTGTGTCGGTATTACAGGGAGTTCAGGGGAGTGTGTCGGTATTACAGGGAGTTCAGGGGAGTGTGTCGGTATTACAGGGAGTTCAGGGGAGTGTGTCGGTATTACAGGGAGTTCATCGGAGTGTGTCGGTATTACAGGGAGTTCAGGGGAGTTTGTCGGTATTACAGGGAGTTCATCGGAGTGTGTCGGTATTACAGGGAGTTCAGGGGAGTGTGTCGGTATTATAGGGTGTTCAGGGGAGTGTGTCGGTATTACAGGGTGTTCAGGGGAGTGGGCGGTATTATAGGGTGTTCAGGGGAGTGTGTCGGTATTACAGGGAGTTCAGGGGAATGTGTCGGTATTATAGGGAGTTCAGGGGAGTGTGTCGGTATTATAGGGTGTTCAGGGGAGTGTGTCGTTATTATAGGGTGTTCAGGGGAGTGTGTCGGTATTACAGGGAGTTCAGGGGAGTGTGTCGGTATTATAGGGTGTTCAGGGGAGTGTGTCGCTATTACAGGGAGTTCATGGGAGTGTGTCGGTATTACAGGAAGTTCAGGGGAGTGTGTCGGTATTACTGGGAGTTCAGGGGAGTGTGTCGGTATTACAGGGAGTTCAGGGGAGTGTGTCGGTATTACAGGGAGTTCAGGGGAGTGTGTCGGTATTACAGGGAGTTCAGGGGAGTGTGTCGGTATTACTGGCAGTTCAGGGGAGTGTGTCGGTATTACAGGGAGTTCAGGGGAGTGTGTCGGTATTTACAGGGAGTTCAGGGGAGTGTGTCGGTATTACAGGGTGTTCAGGGGAGTGTGTCGGTATTACAGGGTGTTCAGGGGAGTGTGTCGGTATTACAGGGAGTTCAGGGGAGTGTGTCGGTATTATAGGGAGTTCAGGGGAGTGTGTCGGTATTACAGGGTGTTCAGGGGAGTGTGTCGGTATTACAGGGAGTTCAGATGAGGGTGTCGGTATTACAGGGAGTTCAGGGGAGTGTGTCGGTATTACAGGGAGTTCAGGGGAGTGTGTCGGTATTACAGGGAGTTCAGAGGAGTGTGTCGGTATTACAGGGAGTTCAGGGCAGTGTTTCGGTATTACAGGGAGTTCAGGGGAGTGTCTCTCTATTACAGGGAGTTCAGGTGTGTGTGTCGGTATTACAGGAAGTTCAGGGGAGTGTGTTGGTATTACAGGGAGTTCAGGGGAGTGTGTCGGTATTACAGGGAGTTCAGGGGAGTGTGTCGGTATTACAGGCAGTTCAGGGGAGTGTGTCGGTATTACTGGGAGTACAGGGGAGTGTGTCGGTATTACAGGGAGTTCAGGGGAGTGTGTCGGTATTACAGGGAGCTCAGGGGAGTGTGTCGGTATTACAGGGAGTTCAGGGGAGTGTGTCGGTATTACTGGGAGTTCAGGGGAGTGTGTCGGTATTACAGGGAGTTCAGGGGAGTGTGTCGGTATTACAGGGAGTTCAGCGGAGTGTGTCGGTATTACAGGGAGTTCAAGGGAGTGTGTCGGTATTACTAGGAGTTCAGGGGAGTGTGTCGGTATTACAGGGAGTTCAGGGGAGTGTGTCGGTATTTACAGGGAGTTCAGGGGAGTGTGTCGGTATTACAGGGTGTTCAGGGGAGTGTGTCGGTATTACAGGGTGTTCAGGGGAGTGTGTCGGTATTACAGGGAGTTCAGGGGAGTGTGTCGGTATTATAGGGAGTTCAGGGGAGTGTGTCGGTATTACAGGGAGTTCAGGGGAGTGTGTCGGTATTACAGGGAGTTCAGGGGAGGGTGTCGGTATTACAGGGAGTTCAGGGGAGTGTGTCGGTATTACAGGGAGTTCAGGGGAGTGTGTCGGTATTACAGGGAGTTCAGAGGAGTGTGTCGGTATTACAGGGAGTTCAGGGCAGTGTTTCGGTATTACAGGGAGTTCAGGGGAGTGTCTCTCTATTACAGGGAGTTCAGGGGTGTGTGTCGGTATTACAGGAAGTTCAGGGGAGTGTGTTGGTATTACAGGGAGTTCAGGGGAGTGTGTCGGTATTACTGGGAGTTCAGGGGAGTGTATCCGTACTATCGGGAGTTCAGGGGAGTATGTCGGTATTACAGGGAGTTCAGGGGAGTGTGTCGGTATTACTGGGAGTTCAGGGGAGTGTATCCGTATTATAGGGAGTTCAGGGGAGTGTGTCGGTATTACAGGGAGTTCAGGGGAGTGTGTCGGTATTACAGGGAGTTCAGGGGAGTGTGTCGGTATTACAGGGAGTTCAGGGGAGTGTGTCGGTATTACAGGGAGTTCAGGGGAGTGTGTCGGTATTACAGGGAGTTCATCGGAGTGTGTCGGTATTACAGGTAGTTCAGGGGAGTTTGTCGGCATTACAGGGAGTTCATCGGAGTGTGTCGGTATTACAGGGAGTTCAGGGGAGTGTGTCGGTATTATAGGGTGTTCAGGGGAGTGTGTCGGTATTACAGGGAGTTCAGGGGAGTGGGCGGTATTATAGGGTGTTCAGGGGAGTGTGTCGGTATTACAGGGAGTTCAGGGGAATGTGTCGGTATTATAGGGAGTTCAGGGGAGTGTGTCGGTATTACAGGGAGTTCAGGGGAGTGTGTCGGTATTATAGGGTGTTCAGGGGAGTGTGTCGCTATTACAGGGAGTTCATGGGAGTGTGTCGGTATTACAGGAAGTTCAGGGGAGTGTGTCGGTATTACTGGGAGTTCAGGGGAGTGTGTCGGTATTACAGGGAGTTCAGGGGAGTGTGTCGGTATTACAGGGAGTTCAGGGGAGTGTGTCGGTATTACAGGGAGTTCAGGGGAGTGTGTCGGTATTACTGGGAGTTCAGGGGAGTGTGTCGGTATTACAGGGAGTTCAGGGGAGTGTGTCGGTATTTACCGGGAGTTCAGGGGAGTGTGTCGGTATTACAGGGTGTTCAGGGGAGTGTGTCGGTATTACAGGGTGTTCAGGGGAGTGTGTCGGTATTACAGGGAGTTCAGGGGAGTGTGTCGGTATTATAGGGAGTTCAGGGGAGTGTGTCGGTATTACAGGGAGTTCAGGGGAGTGTGTCGGTATTACAGGGAGTTCAGATGAGGGTGTCGGTATTACAGGGAGTTCAGGGGAGTGTGTCGGTATTACAGGGAGTTCAGGGGAGTGTGTCGGTATTACAGGGAGTTCAGAGGAGTGTGTCGGTATTACAGGGAGTTCAGGGCAGTGTTTCGGTATTACAGGGAGTTCAGGGGAGTGTGTCGGTATTACAGGGAGTTCAGGGGAGTGTGTCGGTATTACAGGGAGTTCAGGGGAGTGTGTTGGTATTACAGGGAGTTCAGGGGAGTGTGTCGGTATTACAGGGAGTTCAGGGGAGTGTGTCGGTATTACAGGGAGTTCATCGGAGTGTGTCGGTATTACAGGTAGTTCAGGGGAGTTTGTCGGTATTACAGGGAGTTCATCGGAGTGTGTCGGTATTACAGGGAGTTCAGGGGAGTGTGTCGGTATTATAGGGTGTTCAGGGGAGTGTGTCGGTATTACAGGATGTTCAGGGGAGTGGGCGGTATTATAGGGTGTTCAGGGGAGTGTGTCGGTATTACAGGGAGTTCAGGGGAATGTGTCGGTATTATAGGGAGTTCAGGGGAGTGTGTCGGTATTATAGGGTGTTCAGGGGAGTGTGTCGTTATTATAGGGTGTTCAGGGGAGTGTGTCGGTATTACAGGGAGTTCAGGGGAGTGTGTCGGTATTATAGGGTGTTCAGGGGAGTGTGTCGCTATTACAGGGAGTTCATGGGAGTGTGTCGGTATTACAGGAAGTTCAGGGGAGTGTGTCGGTATTATAGGGAGTTCAGGGGAGTGTCTCGCTATTACAGGGAGTTCAGGGGAGTGTGTCGGTATTACTGGGAGTTCAGGGGAGTGTGTCGGTATTACAGGGAGTTCAGGGGAGTGTGTCGGTATTTCAGGGAGTTCAGGGGAGTGTGTCGGTATTACAGGGAGTTCAGGGGAGTGTGTCGGTATGACTGGGTGTTCAGGGGAGTGTGTCGGTATGACTGGGTGTTCACGGGACTGTGTCGGTATTACAGCGAGTTCAGGGGAGTGTGTCGGTATTGCAGGGCTTTCAGCGGAGTGTGTCGGTATTACAGGGAGTTCAGGGGAGTGTGTCGGTATTACAGGGAGTTCAGGGCAGAGTTTCGGTATTACAGGTAGTTCAGGGGGGTGTTTCGGTATTACAGGTAGTTCAGGGGAGTGTGTCGGTATAACTGGGTGTTCAGGGGAGTGTTTCGGTATTACAGGGACTTCAGTGGAGTGTTTCGGTATTACAGGGAGTTCAGGGGAGTGTGTCGGTATTACAGGGAGTTCAGAGGAGTGTGTCGGTATTACAGGGAGTTCAGGGCAGTGTTTCGGTATTACAGGGAGTTCAGGGGAGTGTCTCGCTATTACAGGGAGTTCAGGGGTGTGTGTCGGTATTACAGGAAGTTCAGGGGAGTGTGTCGGTATTACAGGGAGTTCAGGGGAGTGTGTCGGTATTACTGGGAGTTCAGGGGAGTGTATCCGTACTATCGGGAGTTCAGGGGAGTATGTCGGTATTACAGGGAGTTCAGGGGAGTGTGTCGGTATTACTGGGAGTTCAGGGGAGTGTATCCCTATTATAGGGAGTTCAGGGGAGTGTGTCGGTATTACAGGGAGTTCAGGGGAGTGTGTCGGTATTACAGGGAGTTCAGGGGAGTGTGTCGGTATTACAGGGAGTTCAGGGGAGTGTGTCGGTATTACAGGGAGTTCAGGGGAGTGTGTCGGTATTACAGGGAGTTCATCGGAGTGTGTCGGTATTACAGGGAGTTCAGGGGAGTTTGTCGGTATTACAGGGAGTTCATCGGAGTGTGTCGGTATTACAGGGAGTTCAGGGGAGTGTGTCGGTATTATAGGGTGTTCAGGGGAGTGTGTCGGTATTACAGGGTGTTCAGGGGAGTGGGCGGTATTATAGGGTGTTCAGGGGAGTGTGTCGGTATTACAGGGAGTTCAGGGGAATGTGTCGGTATTATAGGGAGTTCAGGGGAGTGTGTCGGTATTATAGGGTGTTCAGGGGAGTGTGTCGTTATTATAGGGTGTTCAGGGGAGTGTGTCGGTATTACAGGGAGTTCAGGGGAGTGTGTCGGTATTTACAGGGAGTTCAGGGGAGTGTGTCGGTATTACTGGGAGTTCAGGGGAGTGTGTCGGTATTACAGGGAGTTCAGGGGAGTGTGTCGGTATTACAGGGAGTTCAGCGGAGTGTGTCGGTATTACAGGGAGTTCAAGGGAGTGTGTCGGTATTACTAGGAGTTCAGGGGAGTGTGTCGGTATTACAGGGAGTTCAGGGGAGTGTGTCGGTATTTACAGGGAGTTCAGGGGAGTGTGTCGGTATTACAGGGTGTTCAGGGGAGTGTGTCGGTATTACAGGGTGTTCAGGGGAGTGTGTCGGTATTACAGGGAGTTCAGGGGAGTGTGTCGGTATTATAGGGAGTTCAGGGGAGTGTGTCGGTATTACAGGGAGTTCAGGGGAGTGTGTCGGTATTACAGGGAGTTCAGGGGAGTGTGTCGGTATTACAGGGAGTTCAGGGGAGTGTGTCGGTATTACAGGGAGTTCAGGGGAGTGTGTCGGTATTACAGGGAGTTCAGGGGAGTGTGTCGGTATTACAGGGAGTTCATCGGAGTGTGTCGGTATTACAGGTAGTTCAGGGGAGTTTGTCGGCATTACAGGGAGTTCATCGGAGTGTGTCGGTATTACAGGGAGTTCAGGGGAGTGTGTCGGTATTATAGGGTGTTCAGGGGAGTGTGTCGGTATTACAGGGAGTTCAGGGGAGTGGGCGGTATTATAGGGTGTTCAGGGGAGTGTGTCGGTATTACAGGGAGTTCAGGGGAATGTGTCGGTATTATAGGGAGTTCAGGGGAGTGTGTCGGTATTATAGGGTGTTCAGGGGAGTGTGTCGTTATTATAGGGTGTTCAGGGGAGTGTGTCGGTATTACAGGGAGTTCAGGGGAATGTGTCGGTATTACAGGGAGTTCAGGGGAGTGTGTCGGTATTACAGGGAGTTCAGGGGAGTGTGTCGGTATGACTGGGAGTTCAGGGGAGTGTGTCGGTATTACAGGGAGTTCAGGGGAGTGTGTCGGTATTACAGGGAGTTCAGGGGAGTGTGTCGGTATTACAGGGAGTTCAGGGGAGTGTGTCGGTATTATAGGGTGTTCAGGGGAGTGTGTCGCTATTACAGGGAGTTCATGGGAGTGTGTCGGTATTACAGGAAGTTCAGGGGAGTGTGTCGGTATTACTGGGAGTTCAGGGGAGTGTGTCGGTATTACAGGGAGTTCAGGGGAGTGTGTCGGTATTACAGGGAGTTCAGGGGAGTGTGTCGGTATTACAGGGAGTTCAGGGGAGTGTGTCGGTATTACTGGGAGTTCAGGGGAGTGTGTCGGTATTACAGGGAGTTCAGGGGAGTGTGTCGGTATTTACAGGGAGTTCAGGGGAGTGTGTCGGTATTACAGGGTGTTCAGGGGTGTGTGTCGGTATTACAGGGTGTTCAGGGGAGTGTGTCGGTATTACAGGGAGTTCAGGGGAGTGTGTCGGTATTATAGGGAGTTCAGGGGAGTGTGTCGGTATTACAGGGAGTTCAGGGGAGTGTGTCGGTATTACAGGGAGTTCAGGGGAGGGTGTCGGTATTACAGGGAGTTCAGGGGAGTGTGTCGGTATTACAGGGAGTTCAGGGGAGTGTGTCGGTATTACAGGGAGTTCAGAGGAGTGTGTCGGTATTACAGGGAGTTCAGGGGAGTGTGTCGGTATTACAGGGAGTTCAGGGGAGTGTGTCGGTATTACAGGGAGTTCAGGGGAGGGTGTCGGTATTACAGGGAGTTCAGGGGAGTGTGTCGGTATTACAGGGAGTTCAGGGGAGTGTGTCGGTATTACAGGGAGTTCAGAGGAGTGTGTCGGTATTACAGGGAGTTCAGGGCAGTGTTTCGGTATTACAGGGAGTTCAGGGGAGTGTCTCTCTATTACAGGGAGTTCAGGTGTGTGTGTCGGTATTACAGGAAGTTCAGGGGAGTGTGTTGGTATTACAGGGAGTTCAGGGGAGTGTATCG
This sequence comes from Hypanus sabinus, assembly GCF_030144855.1. Taxonomy (NCBI): domain Eukaryota; kingdom Metazoa; phylum Chordata; class Chondrichthyes; order Myliobatiformes; family Dasyatidae; genus Hypanus; species Hypanus sabinus. Next base: position 227,453 of record NW_026778907.1, read on the forward strand.
GTATTACAGGGAGTTCAGGGGAGTGTGTCGGTATTACAGGGAGTTCATCGGAGTGTGTCGGTATTACAGGTAGTTCAGGGGAGTTTGTCGGTATTACAGGGAGTTCATCGGAGTGTGTCGGTATTACAGGGAGTTCAGGGGAGTGTGTCGGTATTATAGGGTGTTCAGGGGAGTGTGTCGGTATTACAGGATGTTCAGGGGAGTGGGCGGTATTATAGGGTGTTCAGGGGAGTGTGTCGGTATTACAGGGAGTTCAGGGGAATGTGTCGGTATTATAGGGAGTTCAGGGGAGTGTGTCGGTATTATAGGGTGTTCAGGGGAGTGTGTCGTTATTATAGGGTGTTCAGGGGAGTGTGTCGGTATTACAGGGAGTTCAGGGGAGTGTGTCGGTATTATAGGGTGTTCAGGGGAGTGTGTCGCTATTACAGGGAGTTCATGGGAGTGTGTCGGTATTACAGGAAGTTCAGGGGAGTGTGTCGGTATTATAGGGAGTTCAGGGGAGTGTCTCGCTATTACAGGGAGTTCAGGGGAGTGTGTCGGTATTACTGGGAGTTCAGGGGAGTGTGTCGGTATTACAGGGAGTTCAGGGGAGTGTGTCGGTATTTCAGGGAGTTCAGGGGAGTGTGTCGGTATTACAGGGAGTTCAGGGGAGTGTGTCGGTATGACTGGGTGTTCAGGGGAGTGTGTCGGTATGACTGGGTGTTCACGGGACTGTGTCGGTATTACAGCGAGTTCAGGGGAGTGTGTCGGTATTGCAGGGCGTTCAGCGGAGTGTGTCGGTATTACAGGGAGTTCAGGGGAGTGTGTCGGTATTACAGGGAGTTCAGGGCAGAGTTTCGGTATTACAGGTAGTTCAGGGGGGTGTTTCGGTATTACAGGTAGTTCAGGGGAGTGTGTCGGTATAACTGGGTGTTCAGGGGAGTGTTTCGGTATTACAGGGACTTCAGTGGAGTGTTTCGGTATTACAGGGAGTTCAGGGGAGTGTGTCGGTATTACAGGGAGTTCAGAGGAGTGTGTCGGTATTACAGGGAGTTCAGGGCAGTGTTTCGGTATTACAGGGAGTTCAGGGGAGTGTCTCGCTATTACAGGGAGTTCAGGGGTGTGTGTCGGTATTACAGGAAGTTCAGGGGAGTGTGTCGGTATTTCAGGGAGTTCAGGGGAGTGTGTCGGTATTACTGGGAGTTCAGGGGAGTGTATACGTACTATCGGGAGTTCAGGGGAGTATGTCGGTATTACAGGGAGTTCAGGGGAGTGTGTCGGTATTACTGGGAGTTCAGGGGAGTGTATCCCTATTATAGGGAGTTCAGGGGAGTGTGTCGGTATTACAGGGAGTTCAGGGGAGTGTGTCGGTATTACAGGGAGTTCAGGGGAGTGTGTCGGTATTACAGGGAGTTCAGGGGAGTGTGTCGGTATTACAGGGAGTTCATCGGAGTGTGTCGGTATTACAGGGAGTTCAGGGGAGTTTGTCGGTGTTACAGGGAGTTCATCGGAGTGTGTCGGTATTACAGGGAGTTCAGGGGAGTGTGTCGGTATTATAGGGTGTTCAGGGGAGTGTGTCGGTATTACAGGGTGTTCAGGGGAGTGGGCGGTATTATAGGGTGTTCAGGGGAGTGTGTCGGTATTACAGGGAGTTCAGGGGAATGTGTCGGTATTATAGGGAGTTCAGGGGAGTGTGTCGGTATTATAGGGTGTTCAGGGGAGTGTGTCGTTATTATAGGGTGTTCAGGGGAGTGTGTCGGTATTACAGGGAGTTCAGGGGAGTGTGTCGGTATTATAGGGTGTTCAGGGGAGTGTGTCGCTATTACAGGGAGTTCATGGGAGTGTGTCGGTATTACAGGAAGTTCAGGGGAGTGTGTCGGTATTATAGGGAGTTCAGGGGAGTGTCTCGCTATTACAGGGAGTTCACGGGAGTGTGTCGGTATTACTGGGAGTTCAGGGGAGTGTGTCGGTATTACAGGAAGTTCATGGGAGTGTGTCGGTATTACAGGGAGTTCAGGGGAGTGTGTCGGTATTACAGGGAGTTCAGGGGAGTGTGTCGGTATTACAGGGTGTTCAGGGGAGTGTGTCGGTATTACAGGGAGTTCAGGGGAGTGTGTCGGTATTACAGGGAGTTCAGGGGAGTGTGTCGGTATTACAGGGAGTTCAGGGGAGTGTGTCGGTATTACAGGGAGTTCAGGGGAGTGTGTCGATATTACAGGGAGTTCATGGGAGTGTGTCGGTATTACAGGAAGTTCAGGGGAGTGTGTCGCTATTACAGGGAGTTCAGGGGAGTGTGTCGGTATTACAGGGAGTTCAGGGGAGTGTGTCGGTATTACAGGGAGTTCAGGGGAGTGTGTCGGTATGACTGGTAGTTCAGGGGAGTGTGTCGACATTACAGGGAGTTCAGGGGAGTGTGTCGCTATTACAGGGAGTTCATGGGAGTGTGTCGGTATTACAGGAAGTTCAGGGGAGTGTGTCGGTATTATAGGGAGTTCAGGGGAGTGTCTCGCTATTACAGGTAGTTCAGGGGAGTGTGTCGGTATTACAGGGAGTTCAGGGGAGTGTGTCGGTATTACAGGGTTTTCACGGGACTGTGTCGGTATTACAGCGAGTTCAGGGGAGTGTGTCGGTATTGCAGGGCGTTCAGCGGAGTGTGTTGGTATTACAGGGAGTTCAGGGGAGTGTGTCGGTATTACAGGGAGTTCAGGGCAGAGTTTCGGTATTACAGGTAGTTCAGGGGAGTGTTTCGGTATTACAGGGACTTCAGTGGAGTGTTTCGGTATTACAGGGAGTTCAGGGGAGTGTGTCGCTATTACAGGGAGTTCAGGGGAGTGTGTCGGTACTACAGGGAGTTCAGGGGAGTGTGTCGGTATTTACAGGGAGTTCAGGGGAGTGTGTCGGTATTACTGGGAGTTCCGGGGACTGTGTCGGTATTACAGGGAGTTCAGGGGAGGGTGTAGGTATTACAGGGAGTTCAGGGGAGTGTGTCGGTATTACAGGGAGTTCAGGGGAGTGTGTCGGTATTGCAGGGAGTTCAGGGGTGGGTGTCGGTATTACAGGGAGTTCAGGGGAGTGTGTCGGTATTACTGGGAGTTCAGGGGAGTGTGTCGGTATTACAGGGAGTTCAGGGGAGTGTGTCGGTATTACAGGGAGTTCAGGGGAGTGTGTCGGTATTACAGGGAGTTCAGGGGAGTGTGTCGGTATTACAGGGAGTTCAGGGGAGGGTGTCGGTATTACAGGGAGTTCAGGGGAGTGTGTCGATATTACTGGGAGTTCAGGGGAGTGTGTCGGTATTACAGGGAGTTCAGGGGAGGGTGTCGGTATTACAGGGAGTTCAGAGGAGTGTGTCGGTATTACAGGGAGTTCAGGGGAGTGTTTCGGTATTACAGGTAGTTCAGGGGAGTGTGTCGGTATTACAGGGAGTTCAGGGGAGTGTGTCGGTATTACAGGGAGTTCAGGGCAGTGTTTCGGTATTACAGGTAGTTCAGGGGAGTGTCTCGCTATTACAGGGAGTTCAGAGGAGTGTGTCGGTATTACAGGGTGTTCAGGGGAGTGTGTCGGTATTACAGGGAGTTCAGGGAAGTGTGTCGGTATTACAGGGAGTTCAGGGGAATGTGTCGGTATTATAGGGAGTTCAGGGGAGTGTGTCGGTATTACATGGAGTTCAGGGGAGTGTGTCGGTATTACAGGGAGTTCATGGGAGTGTGTCGGTATTACAGGGAGTTCAGGGGAGTGTGTCAGTATTACAGGGAGTTCAGGGGAGTGTGTCGGTATTACAGGGAGTTCAGGGGAGTGTGTCGGTATTACAGGGAGTTCAGGGGAGTGTGTCGGTATTACTGGGAGTTCAGGGGAGTGTGTCGGTATTACAGGGAGTTCAGAGGAGTGTGTCGGTATTACAGGGAGTTCAGGGCAGTGTTTCGGTATTACAGGGTGTTCAGGGGAGTGTCTCGCTATTACAGGGAGTTCAATGGTGTGTGTCGGTATTACAGGAAGTTCAGGGGAGTGTGTCGGTTTTACAGGGAGTTCAGGGGAGTGTGTCGGTATTACTGGGAGTTCAGGGGAGTGTATCCGTACTATCGGGAGTTCAGGGGAGTATGTCGGTATTACAGGGAGTTCAGGGGAGTGTGTCGGTATTACTGGGAGTTCAGGGGAGTGTATCCGTATTATAGGGAGTTCAGGGGAGTGTGTCGGTATTGCAGGGAGTTCAGGGGAGTGTGTCGGTATTACAGGGAGTTCAGGGGAGTGTGTCGGTATTACAGGGAGTTCAGGGGAGTGTGTCGGTATTACACGGAGTTCAGGGGAGTGTGTCGGTATTACTGGGAGTTCATCGGAGTGTGTCGGTATTACAGGGAGTTCAGGGGAGTTTGTCGGTATTACAGGGAGTTCATCGGAGTGTGTCGGTATTACAGGGAGTTCAGGGGAGTGTGTCGGTATTACAGGGTGTTCGGGGAGTGTGTCGGTATTACAGGGAGTTCAGGGGAGTGGGTCGGTATTATAGGGTGTTCAGGGGAGTGTGTCGGTATTACAGGGAGTTCAGGGGAATGTGTCGGTATTATAGGGAGTTCAGGGGAGTGTGTCGGTATTATAGGGTGTTCAGTGGAGTGTGTCGTTATTATAGGGTGTTCAGGGGAGTGTGTCAGTATTACAGGGAGTTCAGGGGAGTGTGTCGGTATTATAGGGTGTTCAGGGGAGTGTGTCGCTATTACAGGGAGTACATGGGAGTGTGTCGGTATTACAGGAAGTTCAGGGGAGTGTGTCGGTATTATAGGGAGTTCAGGGGAGTGTCTCGCTATTACAGGGAGTTCAGGGGAGTGTGTCGGTATTACTGGGAGTTCAGGGGAGTGTGTCGGTATTACAGGGAGTTCAGGGGAGTGTGTCGGTATTACAGGGAGTTCAGGGGAGTGTGTCGGTATTACAGGGAGTTCAGGGGAGTGTGTCGGTATTACAGGGAGTTCAGGGGAGTGTGTCGGTATTACAGGGAGTTCAGGGGAGTGTGTCGGTATTATAGGGTGTTCAGGGGAGTGTGTCGCTATTACAGGGAGTTCATGGGAGTGTGTCGGTATTACAGGGAGTTCAGGGGAGTGTGTCGGTATTATAGGGAGTTCAGGGGAGTGTCTCGCTATTACAGGGAGTTCAGGGGAGTGTGTCGGTATTACTGGGAGTTCAGGGGAGTGTGTCGTTATTACAGGGAGTTCAGGGGAGTGTGTCGGTATTACAGGGAGTTCAGGGGAGTGTGTCTGTATTACTGGGAGTTCAGGGGAGTGTGTCGGCATTACAGGGAGTTCAGGGGAGTGTGTCGGTATTACAGGGAGTTCAGGGGAGTGTGTCGGTATTACAGGGAGTTCAGGGGAGTGTGTCGGTATTACAGGGAGTTCAGGGGAGTGTGTCGGTATTACTGGGAGTTCAGGGGAGTGTGTCGTTATTACAGGGAGTTCAGGGGAGTGTGTCGGTATTACAGGGAGTTCAGGGGAGTGTGTCGGTATTACTGGGAGTTCAGGGGAGTGTGTCGGTATTACAGGGAGTTCAGGGGAGTGTGTCGGTATTACAGGGAGTTCAGGGGAGTGTGTCGGTATTACTGGGAGTTCAGGGGAGTGTGTCGGTATTACAGGGAGTTCAGGGGAGTGTGTCGGTATTACAGGGAGTTCAGGGGAGTGTGTCGGTATTACAGGGAGTTCAGGGGAGTGTGTCGGTATTACAGGGAGTTCAGGGGAGTGTGTCGGTATTACAGGGAGTTCAGGGGAGTGTGTCGGTATTACTGGGAGTTCAGGGGAGTGTGTCGTTATTACAGGGAGTTCAGGGGAGTGTGTCGGTATTACAGGGAGTTCAGGGGAGTGTGTCGGTATTACTGGGAGTTCAGGGGAGTGTGTCGGTATTACAGGGAGTTCAGGGGAGTGTGTCGGTATTACAGGGAGTTCAGGGGAGTGTGTCGGTATTACTGGGAGTTCAGGGGAGTGTGTCGGTATTACAGGGAGTTCAGGGGAGTGTGTCGGTATTACAGGGAGTTCAGGGGAGTGGGTCGGTATTATAGGGTGTTCAGGGGAGTGTGTCGGTATTACAGGGAGTTCAGGGGAATGTGTCGGTATTATAGGGAGTTCAGGGGAGTGTGTCGGTATTATAGGGTGTTCAGGGGAGTGTGTCGTTATTATAGGGTGTTCAGGGGAGTGTGTCAGTATTACAGGGAGTTCAGGGGAGTGTGTCGGTATTATAGGGTGTTCAGGGGAGTGTGTCGCTATTACAGGGAGTTCATGGGAGTGTGTCGGTATTACAGGAAGTTCAGGGGAGTGTGTCGGTATTATAGGGAGTTCAGGGGAGTGTCTCGCTATTACAGGGAGTTCAGGGGAGTGTGTCGGTATTACTGGGAGTTCAGGGGAGTGTGTCGTTATTACAGGGAGTTCAGGGGAGTGTGTCGGTATTACAGGGAGTTCAGGGGAGTGTGTCGGTATTACAGCGAGTTCAGGGGAGTGTGTCGGTATTACAGGGAGTTCAGGGCAGAGTTTCGGTATTACAGGTAGTTCAGGGGGGTGTTTCGGTATTACAGGGAGTTCAGGGCAGTGTTTCGGTATTACAGGGAGTTCAGGGGAGTGTTTCGGTATTACAGGTAGTTCAGGGGAGTGTGTCGGTATAACTGGGTGTTCAGGGGAGTGTTTCGGTATTATAGGGACTTCAGGGGAGTGTTTCGGTATTATAGGGAGTTCAGGGGAGTGTCTTGCTATTGCAGGGAGTTCAGGGGAGTGTGTCGGTATTACAGGGAGTTCAGGGGAGTGTGTCTGTATTACAGTGATTTCAGGGGAGTGTGTCGGTATTACTGGGAGTTCAGGGGAGTGTGTCGGCATTACAGGGAGTTCAGGGGAGTGTGTTGATATGACTGGGTGTTCAGGGGAGTGTGTCGGTATTACAGTGTGTTCAGGAGAGTGTGTCGGTATTACAGTGTGTTCAGGAGAGTGTGTTGATATTACTGGGAGTTCAGGGGAGTGTATTGGTATTACAGGGAGTTCAGGGGAGTGTGTCGGTATTACAGGGACTTCAGGGGAGTGTGTCGGTATTACAGGGAGTTCAGGGGAGTGTGTCGGTATTACAGGGAGTTCAGGGGAGTGTGTCGGTATTACAGGGAGTTCAGGGGAATGTGTCGGTATTACAGGGAGTTCAGGGGAGTGTGTCGGTATTACAGGGAGTTCAGTGGAGTGTGTCGGTATTACAGGGAGTTCAGGGGAGTGTGTCGGTATTACAGGGAGTTCAGGGGAGTGTGTCGGTATTACAGGGAGTTCAGGGGAGTGTGTCGGTATTACAGGGAGGTCAGGAGAGTGTGTCGGTATTACTGGGAGTTCAGGGGAGTGTGTCGGTATTACAGGGAGTTCAGCGGAGTGTGTCGGTATTACAGGGAGTTCAGGGGAGTGTGTCGGTATTACAGGGAGCTCAGGGGAGTGTGTCGGTATTATAGGGAGTTCAGGGGAGTGTGTCGGTATTACAGGGAGTTCATCGGAGTGTGTCGGTATTACAGGGAGTTCATCGGAGTGTGTCGGTATTACAGGGAGTTCAGGGGAGTGTGTCGGTATTACAGGGAGTTCAGGTGAGTGTGTCGCTATTACAGGGAGTTCATGGGAGTGCGTCAGTATTACAGGAAGTTCAGTGGAGTCTGTCGGTATTATAGGGAGTTCAGGGGAGTGTGTCGGTATTACAGGGTGTTCAGGGGATTGTGTCGGTATTACAGGGAGTTCAGGGGAGTGTGTCGGTATTTACAGGGAGTTCAGGGGAGTGTCTCGCTATTATAGGGAGTTCAGGGGAGTGTGTCGGTATTACAGGGAGTTCAGGGGAGTGTGTCGGAATTACAGGGAGTTTAGCGGAATGTGTCGGTATTACAGGGAGTTCAGGGGAGTGTGCCGGTATTACAGGGAGTTCAGGGGAGTGTGTCGGTATTACTGGGAGTTCAGGGGAGTGTGTCGGTATTACAGGGATTTCAGGGGAGTGTGTCGGTATTACTGGGAGTTCAGGGGAGTGTGTCGGTATTACTGGGAGTTCAGGGGAGTGTGTCGGTATTACAGGGAGTTCAGGGGAGTGTGTCGGTATTACAGGGAGTTCAGGGGAGTGTGTCGGTATTACAGTGTGTTCAGGAGAGTGTGTCGGTATTACAGTGTGTTCAGGAGAGTGTGTTGATATTACTGGGAGTTCAGGGGAGTGTATTGGTATTACAGGGAGTTCAGGGGAGTGTGTCGGTATTACAGGGACTTCAGGGGAGTGTGTCGGTATTACAGGGAGTTCAGGGGAGTGTGTCGGTATTACAGGGAGTTCAGGGGAGTGTGTCGGTATTACAGGGAGTTCAGGGGAATGTGTCGGTATTACAGGGAGTTCAGGGGAGTGTGTCGGTATTACAGGGAGTTCAGTGGAGTGTGTCGGTATTACAGGGAGTTCAGGGGAGTGTGTCGGTATTACAGGGAGTTCAGGGGAGTGTGTCGGTATTACAGGGAGTTCAGGGGAGTGTGTCGGTATTACAGGGAGGTCAGGAGAGTGTGTCGGTATTACTGGGAGTTCAGGGGAGTGTGTCGGTATTACAGGGAGTTCAGCGGAGTGTGTCGGTATTACAGGGAGTTCAGGGGAGTGTGTCGGTATTACAGGGAGCTCAGGGGAGTGTGTCGGTATTATAGGGAGTTCAGGGGAGTGTGTCGGTATTACAGGGAGTTCATCGGAGTGTGTCGGTATTACAGGGAGTTCATCGGAGTGTGTCGGTATTACAGGGAGTTCAGGGGAGTGTGTCGGTATTACAGGGAGTTCAGGTGAGTGTGTCGCTATTACAGGGAGTTCATGGGAGTGCGTCAGTATTACAGGAAGTTCAGTGGAGTCTGTCGGTATTATAGGGAGTTCAGGGGAGTGTGTCGGTATTACAGGGTGTTCAGGGGATTGTGTCGGTATTACAGGGAGTTCAGGGGAGTGTGTCGGTATTTACAGGGAGTTCAGGGGAGTGTCTCGCTATTATAGGGAGTTCAGGGGAGTGTGTCGGTATTACAGGGAGTTCAGGGGAGTGTGTCGGAATTACAGGGAGTTTAGGGGAATGTGTCGGTATTACAGGGAGTTCAGGGGAGTGTGCCGGTATTACAGGGAGTTCAGGGGAGTGTGTCGGTATTACTGGGAGTTCAGGGGAGTGTGTCGGTATTACAGGGAGTTCAGGGGAGTGTGTCGGTATTACTGGGAGTTCAGGGGAGTGTGTCGGTATTACTGGGAGTTCAGGGGAGTGTGTCGGTATTACAGGGAGTTCAGGGGAGTGTGTCGGTATTACAGGGAGTTCAGGGGAGTGTGTCGGTATTACAGGGAGTTCAGGGGAGTGTATCGGTATTACAGGGAGTTCAGGGGAATGTGTCGGTATTACAGGGAGTTCAGGGGAGTGTGTCGGTATTACAGGGAGTTCAGGGGAATGTGTCGGTATTACAGGGAGTTCAGGGGAGTGTGTCGGTATTACAGGGAGTTCAGGGGAGTGTGTCGGTATTACTGGGAGTTCAGGGGAGTGTGTCGGTATTACAGGGAGTTCAGGGGAGTGTGTCGGTATTACTGGGAGTTCAGGGGAGTGTGTCGGTATTACAGGGAGTTCAGGGGTGTGTGTCGATATGACTGGGTGTTCAGGGGAGTGTGTCGGTATTATAGTGTGTTCAGGAGAGTGTGTTGATATGACTGGGTGTTCAGGGGAGTGTGTCGGTATTACAGGGAGTTCAGCGGAGTGTGTCGGTATTACAGGGAGTTCAGGGGAGTGTGTCGGTATTACAGGGAGTTCAGAGGAGTGTGTCGGTATTACAGGGAGTTTAGGGGAGTGTTTCGGTAGTACAGGGAGTTCCGGGGAGTGTGTCGGTATTATAGGGTGTTCAGGGGAGTGTGTCGCTATTACAGGGAGTTCATGGGAGTGTGTCGGTATTATAGGGAGTTCAGGGGAGTGTGTCGGTATTACAGGGTTTTCAGGGGATTGTGTCGGTATTACAGGGAGTTCAGGGGAGTGTATCGGTATTTACAGGGAGTTCAGGGGAGTGTCTCGCTATTATAGGGAGTCCAGGGCAGTGTGTCGGTATTACTGGGAGTTCAGGGGAGTGTGTCGTTATTACAGGGAGTTCAGGGGAGTGTGTCGGTATTACAGGGAGTTCAGGGGAGTGTGTCGGTATTACAGGGAGTTCAGGGGAGTGTGTCGGTATTACTGGGAGTTCAGGGGAGTGTGTCGGTATTACTGGGAGTTCAGGGGAGTGTGTCGGTATTACAGGGAGTTCAGGGGAGTGTGTCGGTATTACTGGGAGCTCAGGGGAGTGTGTCGGTAACACAGGGAGTTCAGGGGAGTGTGTCGGTAACACAGGGAGTTCAGGGGAGTGTGTCGGTATTACAGGGAGTTCAGGGGAGTGTGTCGGTATTACTGGGAGTTCAGGGGAGTGTGTCGGTATTACAGGGAGTTCAGGGGAGTGTGTCGGTATTACAGGGAGTTCAGGGGAGTGTGTCGTTATTACAGGGAGTTCAGGGGAGTGTGTCGGTATTACAGGGAGTTCAGGGGAGTGTGTCGGTATTACTGGGAGTTCAGGGGAGTGTGTCGGCATTACAGGGAGTTCAGGGGAGTGTGTCGGTATTACAGGGAGTTCAGGGGAGTGTGTCGGTATTACAGGGAGTTCAGGGGAGTGTGTCGGTATTACAGGGAGTTCAGGGGAGTGTGTCGGTATTACTGGGAGTTCAGGGGAGTGTGTCGTTATTACAGGGAGTTCAGGGGAGTGTGTCGGTATTACAGGGAGTTCAGGGGAGTGTGTCGGTATTACTGGGAGTTCAGGGGAGTGTGTCGGTAATACAGGGAGTTCAGGGGAGTGTGTCGGTATTACAGGGAGTTCAGGGGAGTGTGTCGGTATTACTGGGAGTTCAGGGGAGTGTGTCGGTATTACAGGGAGTTCAGGGGAGTGTGTCGGTATTACAGGGAGTTCAGGGGAGTGTGTCGGTATTACAGGGAGTTCAGGGGAGTGTGTCGGTATTACAGGGAGTTCAGGGGAGTGTGTCGGTATTACAGGGAGTTCAGGGGAGTGTGTCGGTATTACTGGGAGTTCAGGGGAGTGTGTCGTTATTACAGGGAGTTCAGGGGAGTGTGTCGGTATTACAGGGAGTTCAGGGGAGTGTGTCGGTATTACTGGGAGTTCAGGGGAGTGTGTCGGTATTACAGGGAGTTCAGGGGAGTGTGTCGGTATTACAGGGAGTTGAGGGGAGTGTGTCGGTATTACTGGGAGTTCAGGGGAGTGTGTCGGTATTACAGGGAGTTCAGGGGAGTGTGTCGGTATTACAGGGAGTTCAGGGGAGTGGGTCGGTATTATAGGGTGTTCAGGGGAGTGTGTCGGTATTACAGGGAGTTCAGGGGAATGTGTCGGTATTATAGGGAGTTCAGGGGAGTGTGTCGGTATTATAGGGTGTTCAGGGGAGTGTGTCGTTATTATAGGGTGTTCAGGGGAGTGTGTCGTTATTATAGGGTGTTCAGGGGAGTGTGTCAGTATTACAGGGAGTTCAGGGGAGTGTGTCGGTATTATAGGGTGTTCAGGGGAGTGTGTCGCTATTACAGGGAGTTCATGGGAGTGTGTCGGTATTACAGGAAGTTCAGGGGAGTGTGTCGGTATTATAGGGAGTTCAGGGGAGTGTCTCGCTATTACAGGGAGTTCAGGGGAGTGTGTCGGTATTACTGGGAGTTCAGGGGAGTGTGTCGTTATTACAGGGAGTTCAGGGGAGTGTGTCGGTATTACAGGGAGTTCAGGGGAGTGTGTCGGTATTACAGCGAGTTCAGGGGAGTGTGTCGGTATTACAGGGAGTTCAGGGCAGAGTTTCGGTATTACAGGTAGTTCAGGGGGGTGTTTCGGTATTACAGGGAGTTCAGGGCAGTGTTTCGGTATTACAGGGAGTTCAGGGGAGTGTTTCGGTATTACAGGTAGTTCAGGGGAGTGTGTCGGTATAACTGGGTGTTCAGGGGAGTGTGTCGGTATTATAGGGTGTTCAGGGGAGTGTTTCGGTATTATAGGGACTTCAGGGGAGTGTTTCGGTATTATAGGGAGTTCAGGGGAGTGTCTTGCTATTGCAGGGAGTTCAGGGGAGTGTGTCGGTATTACAGGGATTTCAGGGGAGTGTGTCGGTATTACTGGGAGTTCAGGGGAGTGTGTCGGCATTACAGGGAGTTCAGGGGAGTGTGTTGATATGACTGGGTGTTCAGGGGAGTGTGTCGGTATTACAGTGTGTTCAGGAGAGTGTGTCGGTATTACAGTGTGTTCAGGAGAGTGTGTTGATATTACTGGGAGTTCAGGGGAGTGTATTGGTATTACAGGGAGTTCAGGGGAGTGTGTCGGTATTACAGGGACTTCAGGGGAGTGTGTCGGTATTACAGGGACTTCAGGGGAGTGTGTCGGTATTACAGGGAGTTCAGGGGAGTGTGTCGGTATTACAGGGAGTTCAGGGGAATGTGTCGGTATTACAGGGAGTTCAGGGGAGTGTGTCGGTATTACAGGGAGTTCAGTGGAGTGTGTCGGTATTACAGGGAGTTCAGGGGAGTGTGTCGGTATTACAGGGAGTTCAGGGGAGTGTGTCGGTATTACAGGGAGTTCAGGGGAGTGTGTCGGTATTACAGGGAGGTCAGGAGAGTGTGTCGGTATTACTGGGAGTTCAGGGGAGTGTGTCGGTATTACAGGGAGTTCAGCGGAGTGTGTCGGTATTACAGGGAGTTCAGGGGAGTGTGTCGGTATTACAGGGAGCTCAGGGGAGTGTGTCGGTATTATAGGGAGTTCAGGGGAGTGTGTCGGTATTACAGGGAGTTCATCGGAGTGTGTCGGTATTACAGGGAGTTCATCGGAGTGTGTCGGTATTACAGGGAGTTCAGGGGAGTGTGTCGGTATTACAGGGAGTTCAGGTGAGTGTGTCGCTATTACAGGGAGTTCATGGGAGTGCGTCAGTATTACAGGAAGTTCAGTGGAGTCTGTCGGTATTATAGGGAGTTCAGGGGAGTGTGTCGGTATTACAGGGTGTTCAGGGGATTGTGTCGGTATTACAGGGAGTTCAGGGGAGTGTGTCGGTATTTACAGGGAGTTCAGGGGAGTGTCTCGCTATTATAGGGAGTTCAGGGGAGTGTGTCGGTATTACAGGGAGTTCAGGGGAGTGTGTCGGAATTACAGGGAGTTTAGGGGAATGTGTCGGTATTACAGGGAGTTCAGGGGAGTGTGCCGGTATTACAGGGAGTTCAGGGGAGTGTGTCGGTATTACTGGGAGTTCAGGGGAGTGTGTCGGTATTACAGGGAGTTCAGGGGAGTGTGTCGGTATTACTGGGAGTTCAGGGGAGTGTGTCGGTATTACTGGGAGTTCAGGGGAGTGTGTCGGTATTACAGGGAGTTCAGGGGAGTGTGTCGGTATTACAGGGAGTTCAGGGGAGTGTGTCGGTATTACAGTGTGTTCAGGAGAGTGTGTCGGTATTACAGTGTGTTCAGGAGAGTGTGTTGATATTACTGGGAGTTCAGGGGAGTGTATTGGTATTACAGGGAGTTCAGGGGAGTGTGTCGGTATTACAGGGACTTCAGGGGAGTGTGTCGGTATTACAGGGAGTTCAGGGGAGTGTGTCGGTATTACAGGGAGTTCAGGGGAGTGTGTCGGTATTACAGGGAGTTCAGGGGAGTGTGTCGGTATTACAGGGAGTTCAGGGGAGTGTGTCGGTATTACAGGGAGTTCAGTGGAGTGTGTCGGTATTACAGGGAGTTCAGGGGAGTGTGTCGGTATTACAGGGAGTTCAGGGGAGTGTGTCGGTATTACAGGGAGTTCAGGGGAGTGTGTCGGTATTACAGGGAGTTCAGGGGAGTGTGTCGGTATTACAGGGAGGTCAGGAGAGTGTGTCGGTATTACTGGGAGTTCAGGGGAGTGTGTCGGTATTACAGGGAGTTCAGCGGAGTGTGTCGGTATTACAGGGAGTTCAGGGGAGTGTGTCGGTATTACAGGGAGCTCAGGGGAGTGTGTCGGTATTATAGGGAGTTCAGGGGAGTGTGTCGGTATTACAGGGAGTTCATCGGAGTGTGTCGGTATTACAGGGAGTTCATCGGAGTGTGTCGGTATTACAGGGAGTTCAGGGGAGTGTGTCGGTATTACAGGGAGTTCAGGGGAGTGTGTCGGTATTACAGGGAGTTCAGGTGAGTGTGTCGCTATTACAGGGAGTTCATGGGAGTGCGTCAGTATTACAGGAAGTTCAGTGGAGTCTGTCGGTATTATAGGGAGTTCAGGGGAGTGTGTCGGTATTACAGGGTGTTCAGGGGATTGTGTCGGTATTACAGGGAGTTCAGGGGAGTGTGTCGCTATTATAGGGAGTTCAGGGGAGTGTCTCGCTATTACAGGGAGTTCAGGGGAGTGTGTCGGAATTACAGGGAGTTTAGGGGAATGTGTCGGTATTACAGGGAGTTCAGGGGAGTGTGCCGGTATTACAGGGAGTTCAGGGGAGTGTGTCGGTATTACTGGGAGTTCAGGGGAGTGTGTCGGTATTACAGGGAGTTCAGGGGAGTGTGTCGGTATTACTGGGATTTCAGGGGAGTGTGTCGGTATTACTGGGAGTTCAGGGGAGTGTGTCGGTATTACAGGGAGTTCAGGGGAGTGTGTCGGTATTACAGGGAGTTCAGGGGAGTGTGTCGGTATTACAGGGAGTTCAGGGGAGTGTATCGGTATTACAGGGAGTTCAGGGGAATGTGTCGGTATTACAGGGAGTTCAGGGGAGTGTGTCGGTATTACAGGGAGTTCAGGGGAATGTGTCGGTATTACAGGGAGTTCAGGGGAGTGTGTCGGTATTACAGGGAGTTCAGGGGAGTGTGTCGGTATTACTGGGAGTTCAGGGGAGTGTGTCGGTATTACAGGGAGTTCAGGGGAGTGTGTCGGTATTACTGGGAGTTCAGGGGAGTGTGTCGGTATTACAGGGAGTTCAGGGGTGTGTGTCGATATGACTGGGTGTTCAGGGGAGTGTGTCGGTATTATAGTGTGTTCAGGAGAGTGTGTTGATATGACTGGGTGTTCAGGGGAGTGTGTCGGTATTACAGGGAGTTCAGCGGAGTGTGTCGGTATTACAGGGAGTTCAGGGGAGTGTGTCGGTATTACAGGGAGTTCAGAGGAGTGTGTCGGTATTACAGGGAGTTTAGGGGAGTGTTTCGGTAGTACAGGGAGTTCCGGGGAGTGTGTCGGTATTATAGGGTGTTCAGGGGAGTGTGTCGCTATTACAGGGAGTTCATGGGAGTGTGTCGGTATTATAGGGAGTTCAGGGGAGTGTGTCGGTATTACAGGGTGTTCAGGGGATTGTGTCGGTATTACAGGGAGTTCAGGGGAGTGTATCGGTATTTACAGGGAGTTCAGGGGAGTGTCTCGCTATTATAGGGAGTCCAGGGCAGTGTGTCGGTATTACTGGGAGTTCAGGGGAGTGTGTCGTTATTACAGGGAGTTCAGGGGAGTGTGTCGGTATTACAGGGAGTTCAGGGGAGTGTGTCGGTATTACAGGGAGTTCAGGGGAGTGTGTCGGTATTACTGGGAGTTCAGGGGAGTGTGTCGGTATTACTGGGAGTTCAGGGGAGTGTGTCGGTATTACAGGGAGTTCAGGGGAGTGTGTCGGTATTACTGGGAGCTCAGGGGAGTGTGTCGGTAACACAGGGAGTTCAGGGGAGTGTGTCGGTAACACAGGGAGTTCAGGGGAGTGTGTCGGTATTACAGGGAGTTCAGGGGAGTGTGTCGGTATTACTGGGAGTTCAGGGGAGTGTGTCGGTATTACAGGGAGTTCAGGGGAGTGTGTCGGTATTTACAGGGAGTTCAGGGGAGTGTGTCGGTATTACAGGGAGTTCAGGGGAGTGTGTCGGTATTACAGGGAGTTCAGGGGAGTGTGTCGGTATTACAGGGAGTTCAGGGGAGTGTGTCGGTATTTACAGGGAGTTCAGGGGAGTGTCTCGCTATTATAGGGAGTTCAGGGGAGTGTGTCGGTATTACAGGGAGTTCAGGGGAGTGTGTCGGAATTACAGGGAGTTTAGGGGAATGTGTCGGTATTACAGGGAGTTCAGGGGAGTGTGCCGGTATTACAGGGAGTTCAGGGGAGTGTGTCGGTATTACTGGGAGTTCAGGGGAGTGTGTCGGTATTACAGGGAGTTCAGGGGAGTGTGTCGGTATTACTGGGAGTTCAGGGGAGTGTGTCGGTATTACTGGGAGTTCAGGGGAGTGTGTCGGTATTACAGGGAGTTCAGGGGAGTGTGTCGGTATTACAGGGAGTTCAGGGGAGTGTGTCGGTATTACAGGGAGTTCAGGGGAGTGTATCGGTATTACAGGGAGTTCAGGGGAATGTGTCGGTATTACAGGGAGTTCAGGGGAGTGTGTCGGTATTACAGGGAGTTCAGGGGAATGTGTCGGTATTACAGGGAGTTCAGGGGAGTGTGTCGGTATTACAGGGAGTTCAGGGGAGTGTGTCGGTATTACTGGGAGTTCAGGGGAGTGTGTCGGTATTACAGGGAGTTCAGGGGAGTGTGTCGGTATTACTGGGAGTTCAGGGGAGTGTGTCGGTATTACAGGGAGTTCAGGGGTGTGTGTCGCTATGACTGGGTGTTCAGGGGAGTGTGTCGGTATTATAGTGTGTTCAGGAGAGTGTGTTGATATGACTGGGTGTTCAGGGGAGTGTGTCGGTATTACAGGGAGTTCAGCGGAGTGTGTCGGTATTACAGGGAGTTCAGGGGAGTGTGTCGGTATTACAGGGAGTTCAGAGGAGTGTGTCGGTATTACAGGGAGTTTAGGGGAGTGTTTCGGTAGTACAGGGAGTTCAGGGGAGTGTGTCGGTATTATAGGGTGTTCAGGGGAGTGTGTCGCTATTACAGGGAGTTCATGGGAGTGTGTCGGTATTATAGGGAGTTCAGGGGAGTGTGTCGGTATTACAGGGTGTTCAGGGGATTGTGTCGGTATTACAGGGAGTTCAGGGGAGTGTATCGGTATTTACAGGGAGTTCAGGGGAGTGTCTCGCTATTATAGGGAGTCCAGGGCAGTGTGTCGGTATTACTGGGAGTTCAGGGGAGTGTGTCGTTATTACAGGGAGTTCAGGGGAGTGTGTCGGTATTACAGGGAGTTCAGGGGAGTGTGTCGGTATTACAGGGAGTTCAGGGGAGTGTGTCGGTATTACTGGGAGTTCAGGGGAGTGTGTCGGTATTACTGGGAGTTCAGGGGAGTGTGCCGGTATTACAGGGAGTTCAGGGGAGTGTGTCGGTATTACTGGGAGCTCAGGGGAGTGTGTCGGTAACACAGGGAGTTCAGGGGAGTGTGTCGGTAACACAGGGAGTTCAGGGGAGTGTGTCGGTATTACAGGGAGTTCAGGGGAGTGTGTCGGTATTACTGGGAGTTCAGGGGAGTGTGTCGGTATTACAGGGAGTTCAGGGGAGTGTGTCGGTATTTACAGGGAGTTCAGGGGAGTGTGTCGGTATTACAGGGAGTTCAGGGGAGTGTGTCGGTATTACAGGGAGTTCAGGGGAGTGTGTCGGTATTACAGGGAGTTCAGGGGAGTGTGTCGGTATTACAGGGAGTTCAGGGGAGTGTGTCGGTATTACAGGGAGTTCAGGGGAGTGTGTCGGTATTACAGGGAGTTCAGGGGAGTGTGTCGGTATTACTGGGAGTTCAGGGGAGTGTGTCAGTATTACAGGGTGTTCAGGGTAGTGTGTCGGTATTACAGGGTGTTCAGGGGAGTGTGTCGGTATTACTGGAAGTTCAGGGGAGTGTGTCGGTATTACAGGGAGTTCAGGGGTGTGTGTCGGTAGTACTGGGTGTTCAGGGGAGTGTGTCGGTACTACAGGGAGTTCAGGGGAGTGTGTCGGTATTTACAGGGAGTGCAGGGGAGTGTGTCGGTATTACAGGGAGTTCAGGGGAGTGTGTCGGTATTACAGGGAGTTCAGGGGAGTGTGTCGGTATTACAGGGAGTTAAGGGGAGTGTGTCGGTATTACTGGGAGTTCAGGGGAGTGTGTAGGTATTACAGGGAGTTCAGGGGAGGGTGTAGGTATTACAGGGAGTTCAGGGGAGTGTGTCGGTATTACAGGGAGTTCAGGGGAGTGTGTCGGTATTACAGGGAGTTCAGGGGAGGGTGTCGGTATTACAGGGAGTTCAGGGGAGGGTGTCGGTATTAAAGTGAGTTCAGGGGAGTGTGTCGGTATTACAGGGAGTTCAGGGGAGTGTGTCGGTATTACAGGGAGTTCAGGGGAGTGTGTCGGTATTACAGGCAGTTCAGGGGAGTGTGTCGGTATTACAGGGAGTTCAGGGGGGTGTGTCGGTATTACAGGGAGTTCTGGGGAGGGTGTCGGTATTACAGGGAGTTCAGGGGAGTGTGTCGGTATTACTGGGAGTTCAGGGGAGTGTGTCGGTATTACAGGGAGTTCAGGGGAGGGTGTCGCTATTACAGGGAGTTCAGGGGAGTGTGTCGGTATTACAGGGAGTTCAGGGGAGTGTGCCGATATTACAGGGAGTTCAGGGGAGTGTGTCGGTATTACTGGGAGTTTAGGGGAGTGTGTCGGTATTACAGGAAGTTCAGGGGAGTGTGTCGGTATTATTGGGAGTTCAGGGGAGTGTGTCGGTATTACAGGGAGTTCAGGTGAGTGTGTCGCTATTACAGGGAGTTCATGGGAGTGCGTCAGTATTACAGGAAGTTCAGTGGAGTCTGTCGGTATTATAGGGAGTTCAGGGGAGTGTGTCGGTATTACAGGGTGTTCAGGGGATTGTGTCGGTATTACAGGGAGTTCAGGGGAGTGTGTCGCTATTATAGGGAGTTCAGGGGAGTGTCTCGCTATTACAGGGAGTTCAGGGGAGTGTGTCGGAATTACAGGGAGTTTAGGGGAATGTGTCGGTATTACAGGGAGTTCAGGGGAGTGTGCCGGTATTACAGGGAGTTCAGGGGAGTGTGTCGGTATTACTGGGAGTTCAGGGGAGTGTGTCGGTATTACAGGGAGTTCAGGGGAGTGTGTCGGTATTACTGGGATTTCAGGGGAGTGTGTCGGTATTACTGGGAGTTCAGGGGAGTGTGTCGGTATTACAGGGAGTTCAGGGGAGTGTGTCGGTATTACAGGGAGTTCAGGGGAGTGTGTCGGTATTACAGGGAGTTCAGGGGAGTGTATCGGTATTACAGGGAGTTCAGGGGAATGTGTCGGTATTACAGGGAGTTCAGGGGAGTGTGTCGGTATTACAGGGAGTTCAGGGGAATGTGTCGGTATTACAGGGAGTTCAGGGGAGTGTGTCGGTATTACAGGGAGTTCAGGGGAGTGTGTCGGTATTACTGGGAGTTCAGGGGAGTGTGTCGGTATTACAGGGAGTTCAGGGGAGTGTGTCGGTATTACTGGGAGTTCAGGGGAGTGTGTCGGTATTACAGGGAGTTCAGGGGTGTGTGTCGATATGACTGGGTGTTCAGGGGAGTGTGTCGGTATTATAGTGTGTTCAGGAGAGTGTGTTGATATGACTGGGTGTTCAGGGGAGTGTGTCGGTATTACAGGGAGTTCAGCGGAGTGTGTCGGTATTACAGGGAGTTCAGGGGAGTGTGTCGGTATTACAGGGAGTTCAGAGGAGTGTGTCGGTATTACAGGGAGTTTAGGGGAGTGTTTCGGTAGTACAGGGAGTTCCGGGGAGTGTGTCGGTATTATAGGGTGTTCAGGGGAGTGTGTCGCTATTACAGGGAGTTCATGGGAGTGTGTCGGTATTATAGGGAGTTCAGGGGAGTGTGTCGGTATTACAGGGTGTTCAGGGGATTGTGTCGGTATTACAGGGAGTTCAGGGGAGTGTATCGGTATTTACAGGGAGTTCAGGGGAGTGTCTCGCTATTATAGGGAGTCCAGGGCAGTGTGTCGGTATTACTGGGAGTTCAGGGGAGTGTGTCGTTATTACAGGGAGTTCAGGGGAGTGTGTCGGTATTACAGGGAGTTCAGGGGAGTGTGTCGGTATTACAGGGAGCTCAGGGGAGTGTGTCGGTATTACTGGGAGTTCAGGGGAGTGTGTCGGTATTACTGGGAGTTCAGGGGAGTGTGTCGGTATTACAGGGAGTTCAGGGGAGTGTGTCGGTATTACTGGGAGCTCAGGGGAGTGTGTCGGTAACACAGGGAGTTCAGGGGAGTGTGTCGGTAACACAGGGAGTTCAGGGGAGTGTGTCGGTATTACAGGGAGTTCAGGGGAGTGTGTCGGTATTACTGGGAGTTCAGGGGAGTGTGTCGGTATTACAGGGAGTTCAGGGGAGTGTGTCGGTATTTACAGGGAGTTCAGGGGAGTGTGTCGGTATTACAGGGAGTTCAGGGGAGTGTGTCGGTATTACAGGGAGTTCAGGGGAGTGTGTCGGTATTACAGGGAGTTCAGGGGAGTGTGTCGGTATTTACAGGGAGTTCAGGGGAGTGTCTCGCTATTATAGGGAGTTCAGGGGAGTGTGTCGGTATTACAGGGAGTTCAGGGGAGTGTGTCGGAATTACAGGGAGTTTAGGGGAATGTGTCGGTATTACAGGGAGTTCAGGGGAGTGTGCCGGTATTACAGGGAGTTCAGGGGAGTGTGTCGGTATTACTGGGAGTTCAGGGGAGTGTGTCGGTATTACAGGGAGTTCAGGGGAGTGTGTCGGTATTACTGGGAGTTCAGGGGAGTGTGTCGGTATTACTGGGAGTTCAGGGGAGTGTGTCGGTATTACAGGGAGTTCAGGGGAGTGTGTCGGTATTACAGGGAGTTCAGGGGAGTGTGTCGGTATTACAGGGAGTTCAGGGGAGTGTATCGGTATTACAGGGAGTTCAGGGGAATGTGTCGGTATTACAGGGAGTTCAGGGGAGTGTGTCGGTATTACAGGGAGTTCAGGGGAATGTGTCGGTATTACAGGGAGTTCAGGGGAGTGTGTCGGTATTACAGGGAGTTCAGGGGAGTGTGTCGGTATTACTGGGAGTTCAGGGGAGTGTGTCGGTATTACAGGGAGTTCAGGGGAGTGTGTCGGTATTACTGGGAGTTCAGGGGAGTGTGTCGGTATTACAGGGAGTTCAGGGGTGTGTGTCGCTATGACTGGGTGTTCAGGGGAGTGTGTCGGTATTATAGTGTGTTCAGGAGAGTGTGTTGATATGACTGGGTGTTCAGGGGAGTGTGTCGGTATTACAGGGAGTTCAGCGGAGTGTGTCGGTATTACAGGGAGTTCAGGGGAGTGTGTCGGTATTACAGGGAGTTCAGAGGAGTGTGTCGGTATTACAGGGAGTTTAGGGGAGTGTTTCGGTAGTACAGGGAGTTCAGGGGAGTGTGTCGGTATTATAGGGTGTTCAGGGGAGTGTGTCGCTATTACAGGGAGTTCATGGGAGTGTGTCGGTATTATAGGGAGTTCAGGGGAGTGTGTCGGTATTACAGGGTGTTCAGGGGATTGTGTCGGTATTACAGGGAGTTCAGGGGAGTGTATCGGTATTTACAGGGAGTTCAGGGGAGTGTCTCGCTATTATAGGGAGTCCAGGGCAGTGTGTCGGTATTACTGGGAGTTCAGGGGAGTGTGTCGTTATTACAGGGAGTTCAGGGGAGTGTGTCGGTATTACAGGGAGTTCAGGGGAGTGTGTCGGTATTACAGGGAGTTCAGGGGAGTGTGTCGGTATTACTGGGAGTTCAGGGGAGTGTGTCGGTATTACTGGGAGTTCAGGGGAGTGTGCCGGTATTACAGGGAGTTCAGGGGAGTGTGTCGGTATTACTGGGAGCTCAGGGGAGTGTGTCGGTAACACAGGGAGTTCAGGGGAGTGTGTCGGTAACACAGGGAGTTCAGGGGAGTGTGTCGGTATTACAGGGAGTTCAGGGGAGTGTGTCGGTATTACTGGGAGTTCAGGGGAGTGTGTCGGTATTACAGGGAGTTCAGGGGAGTGTGTCGGTATTTACAGGGAGTTCAGGGGAGTGTGTCGGTATTACAGGGAGTTCAGGGGAGTGTGTCGGTATTACAGGGAGTTCAGGGGAGTGTGTCGGTATTACAGGGAGTTCAGGGGAGTGTGTCGGTATTACAGGGAGTTCAGGGGAGTGTGTCGGTATTACAGGGAGTTCAGGGGAGTGTGTCGGTATTACAGGGAGTTCAGGGGAGTGTGTCGGTATTACTGGGAGTTCAGGGGAGTGTGTCAGTATTACAGGGTGTTCAGGGTAGTGTGTCGGTATTACAGGGTGTTCAGGGGAGTGTGTCGGTATTACTGGAAGTTCAGGGGAGTGTGTCGGTATTACAGGGAGTTCAGGGGTGTGTGTCGGTAGTACTGGGTGTTCAGGGGAGTGTGTCGGTACTACAGGGAGTTCAGGGGAGTGTGTCGGTATTTACAGGGAGTTCAGGGGAGTGTGTCGGTATTACAGGGAGTTCAGGGGAGTGTGTCGGTATTACAGGGAGTTAAGGGGAGTGTGTCGGTATTACTGGGAGTTCAGGGGAGTGTGTAGGTATTACAGGGAGTTCAGGGGAGGGTGTAGGTATTACAGGGAGTTCAGGGGAGTGTGTCGGTATTACAGGGAGTTCAGGGGAGTGTGTCGGTATTACAGGGAGTTCAGGGGAGGGTGTCGGTATTACAGGGAGTTCAGGGGAGGGTGTCGGTATTAAAGTGAGTTCAGGGGAGTGTGTCGGTATTACAGGGAGTTCAGGGGAGTGTGTCGGTATTACAGGGAGTTCAGGGGAGTGTGTCGGTATTACAGGCAGTTCAGGGGAGTGTGTCGGTATTACAGGGAGTTCAGGGGGGTGTGTCGGTATTACAGGGAGTTCTGGGGAGGGTGTCGGTATTACAGGGAGTTCAGGGGAGTGTGTCGGTATTACTGGGAGTTCAGGGGAGTGTGTCGGTATTACAGGGAGTTCAGGGGAGGGTGTCGCTATTACAGGGAGTTCAGGGGAGTGTGTCGGTATTACAGGGAGTTCAGGGGAGTGTGCCGATATTACAGGGAGTTCAGGGGAGTGTGTCGGTATTACTGGGAGTTTAGGGGAGTGTGTCGGTATTACAGGAAGTTCAGGGGAGTGTGTCGGTATTATTGGGAGTTCAGGGGAGTGTGTCGGTATTACAGGGAGTTCAGGGGAGTGTGTCGGTATTACAGGGAGTTCAGGGGAGTGTGTCGGTATTACAGGGAGTTCAGGGGAGTGTGTCGGTATTACTGGGAGCTCAGGGGAGTGTGTCGGTAACACAGGGAGTTCAGGGGAGTGTGTCGGTAACACAGGGAGTTCAGGGGAGTGTGTCGGTATTACAGGGAGTTCAGGGGAGTGTGTCGGTATTACTGGGAGTTCAGGGGAGTGTGTCGGTATTACAGGGAGTTCAGGGGAGTGTGTCGGTATTTACAGGGAGTTCAGGGGAGTGTGTCGGTATTACAGGGAGTTCAGGGGAGTGTGTCGGTATTACAGGGAGTTCAGGGGAGTGTGTCGGTATTACAGGGAGTTCAGGGGAGTGTGTCGGTATTACAGGGAGTTCAGGGGAGTGTGTCGGTATTACAGGGAGTTCAGGGGAGTGTGTCGGTATTACAGGGAGTTCAGGGGAGTGTGTCGGTATTACTGGGAGTTCAGGGGAGTGTGTCGGTATTACAGGGTGTTCAGGGTAGTGTGTCGGTATTACAGGGTGTTCAGGGGAGTGTGTCGGTATTACTGGAAGTTCAGGGGAGTGTGTCGGTATTACAGGGAGTTCAGGGGTGTGTGTCGGTAGTACTGGGTGTTCAGGGGAGTGTGTCGGTACTACAGGGAGTTCAGGGGAGTGTGTCGGTATTATTGGGAGTTCAGGGGAGTGTGTCGGTATTACAGGGAGTTCAGGGGATTGTATCGGTATTACAGGGAGTTCAGGGGAGTGTATCTGTATTACAGGGAGTTCAGGGGAGTGTGTCGGTATTACAGGGAGTTCAGGGGAATGTGTCGGTATTACAGGGAGTTCAGGGGAGTGTGCCGGTATTACAGGGAGTTCAGGGGAGTGTGTCGGTATTACAGGGAGTTCAGGGGAGTGTGTCGGTATTACAGGGAGTTCAGGGGAGTCTATCCGTATTACAGGGAGTTCAGGGGAATGTGTCGGTATTACAGGGAGTTCAGGGGAGTGTGTCGGTATTACAGGGAGTTCAGGGGAATGTGTCGGTATTACAGGGAGTTCAGGGGAGTGTGTCGGTATTACAGGGAGTTCAGGGGAGTGTGTCGGTATTACTGGGAGTTCAGGGGAGTGTGTCGGTATTACAGGGAGTTCAGGGGAGTGTGTCGGTATTACTGGGAGTTCAGGGGAGTGTGTCGGTATTACAGGGAGTTCAGGGGTGTGTGTCGATACGACTGGGTGTTCAGGGGAGTGTGTCGGTATTACAGTGTGTTCAGGAGAGTGTGTTGATATGACTGGGTGTTCAGGGGAGTGTGTCGGTATTACAGGGAGTTCAGCGGAGTGTGTCGGTATTACAGGGAGTTCAGGGGAGTGTGTCGGTATTACAGGGAGTTCAGAGGAGTGTGTCGGTATTACAGGGAGTTCAGGGGAGTGTTTCGGTAGTACAGGGAGTTCAGGGGAGTGTGTCGGTATTACAGGGAGTTCAGGGGAGTGTGTCGGTATTACAGGGAGTTCAGGGGAGTGTGTCGGTATTACAGGGAGTTCAGGGGAGGGTGTCGGTATTACAGGGAGTTCAGGGGAGGGTGTCGGTATTAAAGTGAGTTCAGGGGAGTGTGTCGGTATTACAGGGAGTTCAGGGGAGTGTGTCGGTATTACAGGGAGTTCAGGGGAGTGTGTCGGTATTACAGGCAGTTCAGGGGAGTGTGTCGGTATTACAGGGAGTTCAGGGGGGTGTGTCGGTATTACAGGGAGTTCTGGGGAGGGTGTCGGTATTACAGGGAGTTCAGGGGAGTGTGTCGGTATTACTGGGAGTTCAGGGGAGTGTGTCGGTATTACAGGGAGTTCAGGGGAGGGTGTCGCTATTACAGGGAGTTCAGGGGAGTGTGTCGGTATTACAGGGAGTTCAGGGGAGTGTGCCGATATTACAGGGAGTTCAGGGGAGTGTGTCGGTATTACTGGGAGTTTAGGGGAGTGTGTCGGTATTACAGGAAGTTCAGGGGAGTGTGTCGGTATTATTGGGAGTTCAGGGGAGTGTGTCGGTATTACAGGGAGTTCAGGGGAGTGTGTCGGTATTACAGGGAGTTCAGGGGAGTGTGTCGGTATTACAGGGAGTTCAGGGGAGTGTGTCGGTATTACTGGGAGCTCAGGGGAGTGTGTCGGTAACACAGGGAGTTCAGGGGAGTGTGTCGGTAACACAGGGAGTTCAGGGGAGTGTGTCGGTATTACAGGGAGTTCAGGGGAGTGTGTCGGTATTACTGGGAGTTCAGGGGAGTGTGTCGGTATTACAGGGAGTTCAGGGGAGTGTGTCGGTATTTACAGGGAGTTCAGGGGAGTGTGTCGGTATTACAGGGAGTTCAGGGGAGTGTGTCGGTATTACAGGGAGTTCAGGGGAGTGTGTCGGTATTACAGGGAGTTCAGGGGAGTGTGTCGGTATTACAGGGAGTTCAGGGGAGTGTGTCGGTATTACAGGGAGTTCAGGGGAGTGTGTCGGTATTACAGGGAGTTCAGGGGAGTGTGTCGGTATTACTGGGAGTTCAGGGGAGTGTGTCGGTATTACAGGGTGTTCAGGGTAGTGTGTCGGTATTACAGGGTGTTCAGGGGAGTGTGTCGGTATTACTGGAAGTTCAGGGGAGTGTGTCGGTATTACAGGGAGTTCAGGGGTGTGTGTCGGTAGTACTGGGTGTTCAGGGGAGTGTGTCGGTACTACAGGGAGTTCAGGGGAGTGTGTCGGTATTATTGGGAGTTCAGGGGAGTGTGTCGGTATTACAGGGAGTTCAGGGGATTGTATCGGTATTACAGGGAGTTCAGGGGAGTGTATCGGTATTACAGGGAGTTCAGGGGAGTGTGTCGGTATTACAGGGAGTTCAGGGGAATGTGTCGGTATTACAGGGAGTTCAGGGGAGTGTGCCGGTATTACAGGGAGTTCAGGGGAGTGTGTCGGTATTACAGGGAGTTCAGGGGAGTGTGTCGGTATTACAGGGAGTTCAGGGGAGTCTATCCGTATTACAGGGAGTTCAGGGGAATGTGTCGGTATTACAGGGAGTTCAGGGGAGTGTGTCGGTATTACAGGGAGTTCAGGGGAATGTGTCGGTATTACAGGGAGTTCAGGGGAGTGTGTCGGTATTACAGGGAGTTCAGGGGAGTGTGTCGGTATTACTGGGAGTTCAGGGGAGTGTGTCGGTATTACAGGGAGTTCAGGGGAGTGTGTCGGTATTACTGGGAGTTCAGGGGAGTGTGTCGGTATTACAGGGAGTTCAGGGGTGTGTGTCGATACGACTGGGTGTTCAGGGGAGTGTGTCGGTATTACAGTGTGTTCAGGAGAGTGTGTTGATATGACTGGGTGTTCAGGGGAGTGTGTCGGTATTACAGGGAGTTCAGCGGAGTGTGTCGGTATTACAGGGAGTTCAGGGGAGTGTGTCGGTATTACAGGGAGTTCAGAGGAGTGTGTCGGTATTACAGGGAGTTCAGGGGAGTGTTTCGGTAGTACAGGGAGTTCAGGGGAGTGTGTCGGTATTATAGGGTGTTCAGGGGAGTGTGTCGCTATTACAGGGAGTTCATGGGAGTGTGTCGGTATTATAGGGAGTTCAGGGGAGTGTGTCGGTATTACAGGGTGTTCAGGGGATTGTGTCGGTATTACAGGGAGTTCAGGGGAGTGTATCGGTATTTACAGGGAGTTCAGGGGAGTGTCTCGCTATTATAGGGAGTTCAGGGGAGTGTGTCGGTATTACAGGGTGTTCAGGGGAGTGTCTCGGTATTACAGGGAGTTCAGGGGAGTGTGTCGGTATTACTGGGAGTTCAGGGGAGTGTGTCGGTATTACAGGGAGTTCAGGGGTGTGTGTCGGTATTACTGGGAGCTCAGGGGAGTGTGTCGGTATTACAGGGAGTTCAGGGGAGTGTGTCGGTAACACAGGGAGTTCAGGGGAGTGTGTCGGTAACACAGGGAGTTCAGGGGAGTGTGTCGGTATTACAGGGAGTTCAGGGGAGTGTGTCGGTATTACTGGGAGTTCAGGGGAGTGTGTCGGTATTACAGGGAGTTCAGGGGAGTGTGTCGGTATTTACAGGGAGTTCAGGGGAGTGTGTCGGTATTACAGGGAGTTCAGGGGAGTGTGTCGGTTTTACTGGGAGTTCAGGGGAGTGTGTCGGTATTACAGGGAGTTCAGGGGAGTGTGTCGGTATTACAGGGAGTTCAGGGGAGTGTGTCGGTATTACTGGGAGTTCAGGGGAGTGTGTCAGTATTACAGGGTTTTCAGGGTAGTGTGTCGGTATTACAGGGTGTTCAGGGGAGTGTGTCGGTATTACAGGGTGTTCAGGGGAGTGTGTCGGTATTACTGGGAGTTCAGGGGAGTGTGTCGGTATTACAGGGAGTTCAGGGGTGTGTGTCGGTATTACTGGGAGTTCAGGGGAGTGTGTCGGTACTACAGGGAGTTCAGGGGAGTGTGTCGGTATTTACAGGGAGTTCAGCGGAGTGTGTCGGTATTACAGGGAGTTCAGGGGAGTGTGTCGGTATTACAGGGAGTTCAGGGGAGTGTGTCGGTATTACAGGGAGTTCAGGGGAGTGTGTCGGTATTACTGGGAGTTCAGGGGAGTGTGTCGGTATTACTGGGATTTCAGGGGAGGGTGTAGGTATTACAGGGAGTTCAGGGGAGTGTGTCGGTATTACAGGGAGTTCAGGGGAGTGTGTCGGTATTACAGGGAGTTCAGGGGAGGGTGTCGGTATTAAAGGGAGTTCAGGGGAGTGTGTCGGTATTACAGGGAGTTCAGGGGAGTGTGTCGGTATTACAGGGAGTTCAGGGGAGTGTGTCGGTATTACAGGGAGTTCAGGGGAGTGTGTCGGTATTACAGGGAGTTCAGGGGAGTGTGTCGGTATTACAGGGAGTTCTGGGGAGGGTGTCGGTATTACAGGGTGTTCAGGGGAGTGTGTCGGTATTACTGGGAGTTCAGGGGAGTGTGTCGGTATTACAGGGAGTTCAGGGGAGGGTGTCGGTATTACAGGGAGTTCAGGGCAGTGTTTCGGTATTACAGGGAGTTCAGGGGAGTGTCTCGCTATTACAGGGAGTTCAGGGGAGTGTGTCGGTATTACAGGGAGTTCAGGGGAGTGTGTCGGTATTACAGGGAGTTCAGGGGAGTGTGTCGGTATTACAGGGAGTTCAGGGGAGTGTGTCGGTATTACAGGGAGTTCAGGGGAGTGTGTCGGTATTACTGGGAGTTCAGGGGAGTGTGTCAGTATTACAGGGTGTTCAGGGTAGTGTGTCGGTATTACAGGGTGTTCAGGGGAGTGTGTCGGTATTACTGGAAGTTCAGGGGAGTGTGTCGGTATTACAGGGAGTTCAGGGGTGTGTGTCGGTAGTACTGGGTGTTCAGGGGAGTGTGTCGGTACTACAGGGAGTTCAGGGGAGTGTGTCGGTATTTACAGGGAGTTCAGGGGAGTGTGTCGGTATTACAGGGAGTTCAGGGGAGTGTGTCGGTATTACAGGGAGTTCAGGGGAGTGTGTCGGTATTACAGGGAGTTAAGGGGAGTGTGTCGGTATTACTGGGAGTTCAGGGGAGTGTGTAGGTATTACAGGGAGTTCAGGGGAGGGTGTAGGTATTACAGGGAGTTCAGGGGAGTGTTTCGGTAGTACAGGGAGTTCAGGGGAGTGTGTCGGTATTACAGGGAGTTCAGGGGAGTGTGTCGGTATTACAGGGAGTTCAGGGGAGTGTGTCGGTATTACAGGGAGTTCAGGGGAGGGTGTCGGTATTACAGGGAGTTCAGGGGAGGGTGTCGGTATTAAAGTGAGTTCAGGGGAGTGTGTCGGTATTACAGGGAGTTCAGGGGAGTGTGTCGGTATTACAGGGAGTTCAGGGGAGTGTGTCGGTATTACAGGCAGTTCAGGGGAGTGTGTCGGTATTACAGGGAGTTCAGGGGGGTGTGTCGGTATTACAGGGAGTTCTGGGGAGGGTGTCGGTATTACAGGGAGTTCAGGGGAGTGTGTCGGTATTACTGGGAGTTCAGGGGAGTGTGTCGGTATTACAGGGAGTTCAGGGGAGGGTGTCGCTATTACAGGGAGTTCAGGGGAGTGTGTCGGTATTACAGGGAGTTCAGGGGAGTGTGCCGATATTACAGGGAGTTCAGGGGAGTGTGTCGGTATTACTGGGAGTTTAGGGGAGTGTGTCGGTATTACAGGAAGTTCAGGGGAGTGTGTCGGTATTATTGGGAGTTCAGGGGAGTGTGTCGGTATTACAGGGAGTTCAGGGGAGTGTGTCGGTATTACAGGGAGTTCAGGGGAGTGTGTCGGTATTACAGGGAGTTCAGGGGAGTGTGTCGGTATTACTGGGAGCTCAGGGGAGTGTGTCGGTAACACAGGGAGTTCAGGGGAGTGTGTCGGTAACACAGGGAGTTCAGGGGAGTGTGTCGGTATTACAGGGAGTTCAGGGGAGTGTGTCGGTATTACTGGGAGTTCAGGGGAGTGTGTCGGTATTACAGGGAGTTCAGGGGAGTGTGTCGGTATTTACAGGGAGTTCAGGGGAGTGTGTCGGTATTACAGGGAGTTCAGGGGAGTGTGTCGGTATTACAGGGAGTTCAGGGGAGTGTGTCGGTATTACAGGGAGTTCAGGGGAGTGTGTCGGTATTACAGGGAGTTCAGGGGAGTGTGTCGGTATTACAGGGAGTTCAGGGGAGTGTGTCGGTATTACAGGGAGTTCAGGGGAGTGTGTCGGTATTACTGGGAGTTCAGGGGAGTGTGTCGGTATTACAGGGTGTTCAGGGTAGTGTGTCGGTATTACAGGGTGTTCAGGGGAGTGTGTCGGTATTACTGGAAGTTCAGGGGAGTGTGTCGGTATTACAGGGAGTTCAGGGGTGTGTGTCGGTAGTACTGGGTGTTCAGGGGAGTGTGTCGGTACTACAGGGAGTTCAGGGGAGTGTGTCGGTATTATTGGGAGTTCAGGGGAGTGTGTCGGTATTACAGGGAGTTCAGGGGATTGTATCGGTATTACAGGGAGTTCAGGGGAGTGTATCGGTATTACAGGGAGTTCAGGGGAGTGTGTCGGTATTACAGGGAGTTCAGGGGAATGTGTCGGTATTACAGGGAGTTCAGGGGAGTGTGCCGGTATTACAGGGAGTTCAGGGGAGTGTGTCGGTATTACAGGGAGTTCAGGGGAGTGTGTCGGTATTACAGGGAGTTCAGGGGAGTCTATCCGTATTACAGGGAGTTCAGGGGAATGTGTCGGTATTACAGGGAGTTCAGGGGAGTGTGTCGGTATTACAGGGAGTTCAGGGGAATGTGTCGGTATTACAGGGAGTTCAGGGGAGTGTGTCGGTATTACAGGGAGTTCAGGGGAGTGTGTCGGTATTACTGGGAGTTCAGGGGAGTGTGTCGGTATTACAGGGAGTTCAGGGGAGTGTGTCGGTATTACTGGGAGTTCAGGGGAGTGTGTCGGTATTACAGGGAGTTCAGGGGTGTGTGTCGATACGACTGGGTGTTCAGGGGAGTGTGTCGGTATTACAGTGTGTTCAGGAGAGTGTGTTGATATGACTGGGTGTTCAGGGGAGTGTGTCGGTATTACAGGGAGTTCAGCGGAGTGTGTCGGTATTACAGGGAGTTCAGGGGAGTGTGTCGGTATTACAGGGAGTTCAGAGGAGTGTGTCGGTATTACAGGGAGTTCAGGGGAGTGTTTCGGTAGTACAGGGAGTTCAGGGGAGTGTGTCGGTATTATAGGGTGTTCAGGGGAGTGTGTCGCTATTACAGGGAGTTCATGGGAGTGTGTCGGTATTATAGGGAGTTCAGGGGAGTGTGTCGGTATTACAGGGTGTTCAGGGGATTGTGTCGGTATTACAGGGAGTTCAGGGGAGTGTATCGGTATTTACAGGGAGTTCAGGGGAGTGTCTCGCTATTATAGGGAGTTCAGGGGAGTGTGTCGGTATTACAGGGTGTTCAGGGGAGTGTCTCGGTATTACAGGGAGTTCAGGGGAGTGTGTCGGTATTACTGGGAGTTCAGGGGAGTGTGTCGGTATTACAGGGAGTTCAGGGGTGTGTGTCGGTATTACTGGGAGCTCAGGGGAGTGTGTCGGTATTACAGGGAGTTCAGGGGAGTGTGTCGGTAACACAGGGAGTTCAGGGGAGTGTGTCGGTAACACAGGGAGTTCAGGGGAGTGTGTCGGTATTACAGGGAGTTCAGGGGAGTGTGTCGGTATTACTGGGAGTTCAGGGGAGTGTGTCGGTATTACAGGGAGTTCAGGGGAGTGTGTCGGTATTTACAGGGAGTTCAGGGGAGTGTGTCGGTATTACAGGGAGTTCAGGGGAGTGTGTCGGTTTTACTGGGAGTTCAGGGGAGTGTGTCGGTATTACAGGGAGTTCAGGGGAGTGTGTCGGTATTACAGGGAGTTCAGGGGAGTGTGTCGGTATTACTGGGAGTTCAGGGGAGTGTGTCAGTATTACAGGGTTTTCAGGGTAGTGTGTCGGTATTACAGGGTGTTCAGGGGAGTGTGTCGGTATTACAGGGTGTTCAGGGGAGTGTGTCGGTATTACTGGGAGTTCAGGGGAGTGTGTCGGTATTACAGGGAGTTCAGGGGTGTGTGTCGGTATTACTGGGAGTTCAGGGGAGTGTGTCGGTACTACAGGGAGTTCAGGGGAGTGTGTCGGTATTTACAGGGAGTTCAGCGGAGTGTGTCGGTATTACAGGGAGTTCAGGGGAGTGTGTCGGTATTACAGGGAGTTCAGGGGAGTGT
Source organism: Hypanus sabinus (assembly GCF_030144855.1). Lineage (NCBI taxonomy): Eukaryota > Metazoa > Chordata > Chondrichthyes > Myliobatiformes > Dasyatidae > Hypanus > Hypanus sabinus. Next base: position 259,123 of record NW_026778907.1, read on the forward strand.
GTCGGTATTACAGGGAGTTCAGGGGAGTGTGTCGGTATTACTGGGAGTTCAGGGGAGTGTGTCGGTATTACTGGGATTTCAGGGGAGGGTGTAGGTATTACAGGGAGTTCAGGGGAGTGTGTCGGTATTACAGGGAGTTCAGGGGAGTGTGTCGGTATTACAGGGAGTTCAGGGGAGGGTGTCGGTATTACAGGGAGTTCAGGGGAGGGTGTCGGTATTAAAGGGAGTTCAGGGGAGTGTGTCGGTATTACAGGGAGTTCAGGGGAGTGTGTCGGTATTACAGGGAGTTCAGGGGAGTGTGTCGGTATTACAGGGAGTTCAGGGGAGTGTGTCGGTATTACAGGGAGTTCAGGGGAGTGTGTCGGTATTACAGGGAGTTCTGGGGAGGGTGTCGGTATTACAGGGTGTTCAGGGGAGTGTGTCGGTATTACTGGGAGTTCAGGGGAGTGTGTCGGTATTACAGGGAGTTCAGGGGAGGGTGTCGGTATTACAGGGAGTTCAGGGCAGTGTTTCGGTATTACAGGGAGTTCAGGGGAGTGTCTCGCTATTACAGGGAGTTCAGGGGAGTGTGTCGGTATTACAGGGAGTTCAGGGGAGTGTGTCGGTATTACAGGGAGTTCAGGGGAGTGTGTCGGTATTACAGGGAGTTCAGGGGAGTGTGTCGGTATTACAGGGAGTTCAGGGGAGTGTGTCGGTATTACTGGGAGTTCAGGGGAGTGTGTCAGTATTACAGGGTGTTCAGGGTAGTGTGTCGGTATTACAGGGTGTTCAGGGGAGTGTGTCGGTATTACTGGAAGTTCAGGGGAGTGTGTCGGTATTACAGGGAGTTCAGGGGTGTGTGTCGGTAGTACTGGGTGTTCAGGGGAGTGTGTCGGTACTACAGGGAGTTCAGGGGAGTGTGTCGGTATTTACAGGGAGTTCAGGGGAGTGTGTCGGTATTACAGGGAGTTCAGGGGAGTGTGTCGGTATTACAGGGAGTTCAGGGGAGTGTGTCGGTATTACAGGGAGTTAAGGGGAGTGTGTCGGTATTACTGGGAGTTCAGGGGAGTGTGTAGGTATTACAGGGAGTTCAGGGGAGTGTGTCGGTATTACAGGGAGTTCAGGGGAGTGTGTCGGTATTACAGGGAGTTCAGGGGAGTGTGTCGGTATTACAGGGAGTTAAGGGGAGTGTGTCGGTATTACTGGGAGTTCAGGGGAGTGTGTAGGTATTACAGGGAGTTCAGGGGAGGGTGTAGGTATTACAGGGAGTTCAGGGGAGTGTGTCGGTATTACAGGGAGTTCTGGGGAGGGTGTCGGTATTACAGGGAGTTCAGGGGAGTGTGTCGGTATTACTGGGAGTTCAGGGGAGTGTGTCGGTATTACAGGGAGTTCAGGGGAGGGTGTCGCTATTACAGGGAGTTCAGGGGAGTGTGTCGGTATTACAGGGAGTTCAGGGGAGTGTGCCGATATTACAGGGAGTTCAGGGGAGTGTGTCGGTATTACTGGGAGTTTAGGGGAGTGTGTCGGTATTACAGGAAGTTCAGGGGAGTGTGTCGGTATTATTGGGAGTTCAGGGGAGTGTGTCGGTATTACAGGGAGTTCAGGGGAGTGTGTCGGTATTACTGGGAGTTCAGGGGAGTGTGTCGGTATTACTGGGAGTTCAGGGGAGTGTGTCGGTATTACAGGGAGTTCAGGGGAGTGTGTCGGTATTACTGGGAGCTCAGGGGAGTGTGTCGGTAACACAGGGAGTTCAGGGGAGTGTGTCGGTAACACAGGGAGTTCAGGGGAGTGTGTCGGTATTACAGGGAGTTCAGGGGAGTGTGTCGGTATTACTGGGAGTTCAGGGGAGTGTGTCGGTATTACAGGGAGTTCAGGGGAGTGTGTCGGTATTTACAGGGAGTTCAGGGGAGTGTGTCGGTATTACAGGGAGTTCAGGGGAGTGTGTCGGTATTACAGGGAGTTCAGGGGAGTGTGTCGGTATTACAGGGAGTTCAGGGGAGTGTGTCGGTATTACAGGGAGTTCAGGGGAGTGTGTCGGTATTACAGGGAGTTCAGGGGAGTGTGTCGGTATTACAGGGAGTTCAGGGGAGTGTGTCGGTATTACTGGGAGTTCAGGGGAGTGTGTCAGTATTACAGGGTGTTCAGGGTAGTGTGTCGGTATTACAGGGTGTTCAGGGGAGTGTGTCGGTATTACTGGAAGTTCAGGGGAGTGTGTCGGTATTACAGGGAGTTCAGGGGTGTGTGTCGGTAGTACTGGGTGTTCAGGGGAGTGTGTCGGTACTACAGGGAGTTCAGGGGAGTGTGTCGGTATTTACAGGGAGTTCAGGGGAGTGTGTCGGTATTACAGGGAGTTCAGGGGAGTGTGTCGGTATTACAGGGAGTTCAGGGGAGTGTGTCGGTATTACAGGGAGTTAGGGGAGTGTGTCGGTATTACTGGGAGTTCAGGGGAGTGTGTAGGTATTACAGGGAGTTCAGGGGAGGGTGTAGGTATTACAGGGAGTTCAGGGGAGTGTGTCGGTATTACAGGGAGTTCAGGGGAGTGTGTCGGTATTACAGGGAGTTCAGGGGAGGGTGTCGGTATTACAGGGAGTTCAGGGGAGGGTGTCGGTATTAAAGTGAGTTCAGGGGAGTGTGTCGGTATTACAGGGAGTTCAGGGGAGTGTGTCGGTATTACAGGGAGTTCAGGGGAGTGTGTCGGTATTACAGGGAGTTCAGGGGAGTGTGTCGGTATTACAGGGAGTTCAGGGGGGTGTGTCGGTATTACAGGGAGTTCTGGGGAGGGTGTCGGTATTACAGGGAGTTCAGGGGAGTGTGTCGGTATTACTGGGAGTTCAGGGGAGTGTGTCGGTATTACAGGGAGTTCAGGGGAGGGTGTCACTATTACAGGGAGTTCAGGGGAGTGTGTCGGTATTACAGGGAGTTCAGGGGAGTGTGCCGATATTACAGGGAGTTCAGGGGAGTGTGTCGGTATTACTGGGAGTTTAGGGGAGTGTGTCGGTATTACAGGAAGTTCAGGGGAGTGTGTCGGTATTATTGGGAGTTCAGGGGAGTGTGTCGGTATTACAGGGAGTTCAGGGGAGTGTATCGGTATTACAGGGAGTTCAGGGGAGTGTGTCGGTATTACAGGGAGTTCAGGGGAGTGTGTCGGTATTACAGGGAGTTCAGGGGAATGTGTCGGTATTACAGGGAGTTCAGGGGAGTGTGTCGGTATTACAGGGAGTTCAGGGGAATGTGTCGGTATTACAGGGAGTTCAGGGGAGTGTGTCGGTATTACAGGGAGTTGAGGGGAGTGTGTCGGTATTACTGGGAGTTCAGGGGAGTGTGTCGGTATTACAGGGAGTTCAGGGGAGTGTGTCGGTATTACTGGGAGTTCAGGGGAGTGTGTCGGTATTACAGGGAGTTCAGGGGTGTGTGTTGATATGACTGGGTGTTCAGGGGAGTGTGTCGGTCTTACAGGGAGTTCAGCGGAGTCTGTCGGTATTACAGGGAGTTCAGGGGAGTGTGTCGGTATTACAGGGAGTTCAGAGGAGTGTGTCGGTATTACAGGGAGTTCAGGGGATTGTTTCGGTATTACAGGGAGTTCAGGGGAGTGTGTCGGTATTATAGGGTGTTCAGGGGAGTGTGTCGCTATTACAGGGAGTTCCTGGGAGTGTGTCAGTATTACAGGAAGTTCAGGGGAGTGTGTCGGTATTATAGGGAGTTCAGGGGAGTGTGTCGGTATTACAGGGTGTTCAGGGGATTGTGTCGGTATTACAGGGAGTTCAGGGGAGTGTGTCGGTATTTACAGGGAGTTCAGGGGAGTGTCTCGCTATTATAGGGAGTTCAGGGGAGTGTGTCGGTATTACAGGGAGTTTAGGGGAATGTGTCGGTATTACAGGGAGTTCAGGGGAGTGTGCCGGTATTACAGGGAGTTCAGGGGAGTGTGTCGGTATTACAGGGAGTTCAGGGGAGTGTGTCGGTATTACAGGGAGTTCAGGGGAGTGTATCCGTATTACAGGGAGTTCAGGGGAATGTGTCGGTATTACAGGGAGTTCAGGGGAGTGTGTCGGTATTACAGGGAGTTCAGGGGAATGTGTCGGTATTACAGGGAGTTCAGGGGAGTGTGTCGGTATTACAGGGAGTTCAGGGGAGTGTGTCGGTATTACTGGGAGTTCAGGGGAGTGTGTCGGTATTACAGGGAGTTCAGGGGAGTGTGTCGGTATTACTGGGAGTTCAGGGGAGTGTGTCGGTATTACAGGGAGTTCAGGGGTGTGTGTCGATACGACTGGGTGTTCAGGGGAGTGTGTCGGTATTACAGTGTGTTCAGGAGAGTGTGTTGATATGACTGGGTGTTCAGGGGAGTGTGTCGGTATTACAGGGAGTTCAGCGGAGTGTGTCGGTATTACAGGGAGTTCAGGGGAGTGTGTCGGTATTACAGGGAGTTCAGAGGAGTGTGTCGGTATTACAGGGAGTTCAGGGGAGTGTTTCGGTAGTACAGGGAGTTCAGGGGAGTGTGTCGGTATTATAGGGTGTTCAGGGGAGTGTGTCGCTATTACAGGGAGTTCATGGGAGTGTGTCGGTATTATAGGGAGTTCAGGGGAGTGTGTCGGTATTACAGGGTGTTCAGGGGATTGTGTCGGTATTACAGGGAGTTCAGGGGAGTGTATCGGTATTTACAGGGAGTTCAGGGGAGTGTCTCGCTATTATAGGGAGTTCAGGGGAGTGTTTCGGTATTACAGGGTGTTCAGGGGAGTGTCTCGGTATTACTGGGAGTTCAGGGGATTGTCTCGGTATTACAGGGAGTTCAGGGGAGTGTGTCGGTATTACTGGGAGTACAGGGGAGTGTGTCGGTATTACTGGGAGTTCAGGGGAGTGTGTCGGTATTACAGGGAGTTCAGGGGAGTGTGTCGGTATTACAGGGAGTTCAGGGGAGTGTGTCGGTATTACAGGGAGTTCAGGGGAGGGTGTCGGTATTACAGGGAGTTCAGGGGAGGGTGTCGGTATTAAAGGGAGTTCAGGGGAGTGTGTCGGTATTACAGGGAGTTCAGGGGAGTGTGTCGGTATTACAGGGAGTTCAGGGGAGTGTGTCGGTATTACAGGGAGTTCAGGGGAGTGTGTCGGTATTACAGGGAGTTCAGGGGAGTGTGTCGGTATTACAGGGAGTTCTGGGGAGGGTGTCGGTATTACAGGGTGTTCAGGGGAGTGTGTCGGTATTACTGGGAGTTCAGGGGAGTGTGTCGGTATTACAGGGAGTTCAGGGGAGGGTGTCGGTATTACAGGGAGTTCAGGGCAGTGTTTCGGTATTACAGGGAGTTCAGGGGAGTGTCTCGCTATTACAGGGAGTTCAGGGGAGTGTGTCGGTATTACAGGGAGTTCAGGGGAGTGTGTCGGTATTACAGGGAGTTCAGGGGAGTGTGTCGGTATTACAGGGAGTTCAGGGGAGTGTGTCGGTATTACAGGGAGTTCAGGGGAGTGTTTCGGTATTACTGGGAGTTCAGGGGAGTGTGTCAGTATTACAGGGTGTTCAGGGTAGTGTGTCGGTATTACAGGGTGTTCAGGGGAGTGTGTCGGTATTACTGGAAGTTCAGGGGAGTGTGTCGGTATTACAGGGAGTTCAGGGGTGTGTGTCGGTAGTACTGGGTGTTCAGGGGAGTGTGTCGGTACTACAGGGAGTTCAGGGGAGTGTGTCGGTATTTACAGGGAGTTCAGGGGAGTGTGTCGGTATTACAGGGAGTTCAGGGGAGTGTGTCGGTATTACAGGGAGTTCAGGGGAGTGTGTCGGTATTACAGGGAGTTAAGGGGAGTGTGTCGGTATTACTGGGAGTTCAGGGGAGTGTGTAGGTATTACAGGGAGTTCAGGGGAGGGTGTAGGTATTACAGGGAGTTCAGGGGAGTGTGTCGGTATTACAGGGAGTTCAGGGGAGTGTGTCGGTATTACAGGGAGTTCAGGGGAGTGTGTCGGTATTACAGGGAGTTAAGGGGAGTGTGTCGGTATTACTGGGAGTTCAGGGGAGTGTGTAGGTATTACAGGGAGTTCAGGGGAGGGTGTAGGTATTACAGGGAGTTCAGGGGAGTGTGTCGGTATTACAGGGAGTTCTGGGGAGGGTGTCGGTATTACAGGGAGTTCAGGGGAGTGTGTCGGTATTACTGGGAGTTCAGGGGAGTGTGTCGGTATTACAGGGAGTTCAGGGGAGGGTGTCGCTATTACAGGGAGTTCAGGGGAGTGTGTCGGTATTACAGGGAGTTCAGGGGAGTGTGCCGATATTACAGGGAGTTCAGGGGAGTGTGTCGGTATTACTGGGAGTTTAGGGGAGTGTGTCGGTATTACAGGAAGTTCAGGGGAGTGTGTCGGTATTATTGGGAGTTCAGGGGAGTGTGTCGGTATTACAGGGAGTTCAGGGGAGTGTATCGGTATTACAGGGAGTTCAGGGGAGTGTGTCGGTATTACTGGGAGTTCAGGGGAGTGTGTCGGTATTACTGGGAGTTCAGGGGAGTGTGTCGGTATTACAGGGAGTTCAGGGGAGTGTGTCGGTATTACTGGGAGCTCAGGGGAGTGTGTCGGTAACACAGGGAGTTCAGGGGAGTGTGTCGGTAACACAGGGAGTTCAGGGGAGTGTGTCGGTATTACAGGGAGTTCAGGGGAGTGTGTCGGTATTACTGGGAGTTCAGGGGAGTGTGTCGGTATTACAGGGAGTTCAGGGGAGTGTGTCGGTATTTACAGGGAGTTCAGGGGAGTGTGTCGGTATTACAGGGAGTTCAGGGGAGTGTGTCGGTATTACAGGGAGTTCAGGGGAGTGTGTCGGTATTACAGGGAGTTCAGGGGAGTGTGTCGGTATTACAGGGAGTTCAGGGGAGTGTGTCGGTATTACAGGGAGTTCAGGGGAGTGTGTCGGTATTACAGGGAGTTCAGGGGAGTGTGTCGGTATTACTGGGAGTTCAGGGGAGTGTGTCAGTATTACAGGGTGTTCAGGGTAGTGTGTCGGTATTACAGGGTGTTCAGGGGAGTGTGTCGGTATTACTGGAAGTTCAGGGGAGTGTGTCGGTATTACAGGGAGTTCAGGGGTGTGTGTCGGTAGTACTGGGTGTTCAGGGGAGTGTGTCGGTACTACAGGGAGTTCAGGGGAGTGTGTCGGTATTTACAGGGAGTTCAGGGGAGTGTGTCGGTATTACAGGGAGTTCAGGGGAGTGTGTCGGTATTACAGGGAGTTCAGGGGAGTGTGTCGGTATTACAGGGAGTTAGGGGAGTGTGTCGGTATTACTGGGAGTTCAGGGGAGTGTGTAGGTATTACAGGGAGTTCAGGGGAGGGTGTAGGTATTACAGGGAGTTCAGGGGAGTGTGTCGGTATTACAGGGAGTTCAGGGGAGTGTGTCGGTATTACAGGGAGTTCAGGGGAGGGTGTCGGTATTACAGGGAGTTCAGGGGAGGGTGTCGGTATTAAAGTGAGTTCAGGGGAGTGTGTCGGTATTACAGGGAGTTCAGGGGAGTGTGTCGGTATTACAGGGAGTTCAGGGGAGTGTGTCGGTATTACAGGGAGTTCAGGGGAGTGTGTCGGTATTACAGGGAGTTCAGGGGGGTGTGTCGGTATTACAGGGAGTTCTGGGGAGGGTGTCGGTATTACAGGGAGTTCAGGGGAGTGTGTCGGTATTACTGGGAGTTCAGGGGAGTGTGTCGGTATTACAGGGAGTTCAGGGGAGGGTGTCACTATTACAGGGAGTTCAGGGGAGTGTGTCGGTATTACAGGGAGTTCAGGGGAGTGTGCCGATATTACAGGGAGTTCAGGGGAGTGTGTCGGTATTACTGGGAGTTTAGGGGAGTGTGTCGGTATTACAGGAAGTTCAGGGGAGTGTGTCGGTATTATTGGGAGTTCAGGGGAGTGTGTCGGTATTACAGGGAGTTCAGGGGAGTGTATCGGTATTACAGGGAGTTCAGGGGAGTGTGTCGGTATTACAGGGAGTTCAGGGGAGTGTGTCGGTATTACAGGGAGTTCAGGGGAATGTGTCGGTATTACAGGGAGTTCAGGGGAGTGTGTCGGTATTACAGGGAGTTCAGGGGAATGTGTCGGTATTACAGGGAGTTCAGGGGAGTGTGTCGGTATTACAGGGAGTTGAGGGGAGTGTGTCGGTATTACTGGGAGTTCAGGGGAGTGTGTCGGTATTACAGGGAGTTCAGGGGAGTGTGTCGGTATTACTGGGAGTTCAGGGGAGTGTGTCGGTATTACAGGGAGTTCAGGGGTGTGTGTTGATATGACTGGGTGTTCAGGGGAGTGTGTCGGTCTTACAGGGAGTTCAGCGGAGTCTGTCGGTATTACAGGGAGTTCAGGGGAGTGTGTCGGTATTACAGGGAGTTCAGAGGAGTGTGTCGGTATTACAGGGAGTTCAGGGGATTGTTTCGGTATTACAGGGAGTTCAGGGGAGTGTGTCGGTATTATAGGGTGTTCAGGGGAGTGTGTCGCTATTACAGGGAGTTCCTGGGAGTGTGTCAGTATTACAGGAAGTTCAGGGGAGTGTGTCGGTATTATAGGGAGTTCAGGGGAGTGTGTCGGTATTACAGGGTGTTCAGGGGATTGTGTCGGTATTACAGGGAGTTCAGGGGAGTGTGTCGGTATTTACAGGGAGTTCAGGGGAGTGTCTCGCTATTATAGGGAGTTCAGGGGAGTGTGTCGGTATTACAGGGAGTTTAGGGGAATGTGTCGGTATTACAGGGAGTTCAGGGGAGTGTGCCGGTATTACAGGGAGTTCAGGGGAGTGTGTCGGTATTACAGGGAGTTCAGGGGAGTGTGTCGGTATTACAGGGAGTTCAGGGGAGTGTATCCGTATTACAGGGAGTTCAGGGGAATGTGTCGGTATTACAGGGAGTTCAGGGGAGTGTGTCGGTATTACAGGGAGTTCAGGGGAATGTGTCGGTATTACAGGGAGTTCAGGGGAGTGTGTCGGTATTACAGGGAGTTCAGGGGAGTGTGTCGGTATTACTGGGAGTTCAGGGGAGTGTGTCGGTATTACAGGGAGTTCAGGGGAGTGTGTCGGTATTACTGGGAGTTCAGGGGAGTGTGTCGGTATTACAGGGAGTTCAGGGGTGTGTGTCGATACGACTGGGTGTTCAGGGGAGTGTGTCGGTATTACAGTGTGTTCAGGAGAGTGTGTTGATATGACTGGGTGTTCAGGGGAGTGTGTCGGTATTACAGGGAGTTCAGCGGAGTGTGTCGGTATTACAGGGAGTTCAGGGGAGTGTGTCGGTATTACAGGGAGTTCAGAGGAGTGTGTCGGTATTACAGGGAGTTCAGGGGAGTGTTTCGGTAGTACAGGGAGTTCAGGGGAGTGTGTCGGTATTATAGGGTGTTCAGGGGAGTGTGTCGCTATTACAGGGAGTTCATGGGAGTGTGTCGGTATTATAGGGAGTTCAGGGGAGTGTGTCGGTATTACAGGGTGTTCAGGGGATTGTGTCGGTATTACAGGGAGTTCAGGGGAGTGTATCGGTATTTACAGGGAGTTCAGGGGAGTGTCTCGCTATTATAGGGAGTTCAGGGGAGTGTTTCGGTATTACAGGGTGTTCAGGGGAGTGTCTCGGTATTACTGGGAGTTCAGGGGATTGTCTCGGTATTACAGGGAGTTCAGGGGAGTGTGTCGGTATTACTGGGAGTACAGGGGAGTGTGTCGGTATTACTGGGAGTTCAGGGGAGTGTGTCGGTATTACAGGGAGTTCAGGGGAGTGTGTCGGTATTACAGGGAGTTCAGGGGAGTGTGTCGGTATTACAGGGAGTTCAGGGGAGTGTGTGGGTATTACTGGGAGTTCAGGGGAGTGTGTCGGTATTACAGGGAGTTCAGGGGTGTGTGTCGGTATTACTGGGAGCTCAGGGGAGTGTGTCGGTATTACTGGGAGCTCAGGGGAGTGTGTCGGTAACACAGGGAGTTCAGGGGAGTGTGTCGGTAACACAGGGAGTTCAGGGGAGTGTGTCGGTAACACAGGGAGTTCAGGGGAGTGTGTCGGTATTACAGGGAGTTCAGGGGAGTGTGTCGGTATTACTGGGAGTTCAGGGGAGTGTGTCGGTATTACAGGGAGTTCAGGGGAGTGTGTCGGTATTTACAGGGAGTTCAGGGGAGTGTGTCGGTATTACAGGGAGTTCAGGGGAGTATGTCGGTTTTACAGGGAGTTCAGGGGAGTGTGTCGGTATTACAGGGAGTTCAGGGGAGTGTGTCGGTATTACAGGGAGTTCAGGGGAGTGTGTCGGTATTACAGGGAGTTCAGGGGAGTGTGTCAGTATTACAGGGTTTTCAGGGTAGTGTGTCGGTATTACAGGGTGTTCAGGGGAGTGTGTCGGTATTACAGGGTGTTCAGGGGAGTGTGTCGGTATTACTGGGAGTTCAGGGGAGTGTGTCGGTATTACAGGGAGTTCAGGGGTGTGTGTCGGTATTACTGGGAGTTCAGGGGAGTGTGTCGGTACTACAGGGAGTTCAGGGGAGTGTGTCGGTATTTACAGGGAGTTCAGCGGAGTGTGTCGGTATTACAGGGAGTTCAGGGGAGTGTGTCGGTATTACAGGGAGTTCAGGGGAGTGTGTCGGTATTACAGGGAGTTCAGGGGAGTGTGTCGGTATTACTGGGAGTTCAGGGGAGTGTGTCGGTATTACTGGGATTTCAGGGGAGGGTGTAGGTATTACAGGGAGTTCAGGGGAGTGTGTCGGTATTACAGGGAGTTCAGGGGAGTGTGTCGGTATTACAGGGAGTTCAGGGGAGGGTGTCGGTATTACAGGGAGTTCAGGGGAGGGTGTCGGTATTAAAGGGAGTTCAGGGGAGTGTGTCGGTATTACAGGGAGTTCAGGGGAGTGTGTCGGTATTACAGGGAGTTCAGGGGAGTGTGTCGGTATTACAGGGAGTTCAGGGGAGTGTGTCGGTATTACAGGGAGTTCAGGGGAGTGTGTCGGTATTACAGGGAGTTCTGGGGAGGGTGTCGGTATTACAGGGTGTTCAGGGGAGTGTGTCGGTATTACTGGGAGTTCAGGGGAGTGTGTCGGTATTACAGGGAGTTCAGGGGAGGGTGTCGGTATTACAGGGAGTTCAGGGCAGTGTTTCGGTATTACAGGGAGTTCAGGGGAGTGTGTCGGTATTATAGGGAGTTCAGGGGAGTGTGTCGGTATTACAGGGTGTTCAGGGGATTGTGTCGGTATTACAGGGAGTTCAGGGGAGTGTGTCGGTATTTACAGGGAGTTCAGGGGAGTGTCTCGCTATTATAGGGAGTTCAGGGGAGTGTGTCGGTATTACAGGGAGTTTAGGGGAATGTGTCGGTATTACAGGGAGTTCAGGGGAGTGTGCCGGTATTACAGGGAGTTCAGGGGAGTGTGTCGGTATTACAGGGAGTTCAGGGGAGTGTGTCGGTATTACAGGGAGTTCAGGGGAGTGTATCCGTATTACAGGGAGTTCAGGGGAATGTGTCGGTATTACAGGGAGTTCAGGGGAGTGTGTCGGTATTACAGGGAGTTCAGGGGAATGTGTCGGTATTACAGGGAGTTCAGGGGAGTGTGTCGGTATTACAGGGAGTTCAGGGGAGTGTGTCGGTATTACTGGGAGTTCAGGGGAGTGTGTCGGTATTACAGGGAGTTCAGGGGAGTGTGTCGGTATTACTGGGAGTTCAGGGGAGTGTGTCGGTATTACAGGGAGTTCAGGGGTGTGTGTCGATACGACTGGGTGTTCAGGGGAGTGTGTCGGTATTACAGTGTGTTCAGGAGAGTGTGTTGATATGACTGGGTGTTCAGGGGAGTGTGTCGGTATTACAGGGAGTTCAGCGGAGTGTGTCGGTATTACAGGGAGTTCAGGGGAGTGTGTCGGTATTACAGGGAGTTCAGAGGAGTGTGTCGGTATTACAGGGAGTTCAGGGGAGTGTTTCGGTAGTACAGGGAGTTCAGGGGAGTGTGTCGGTATTATAGGGTGTTCAGGGGAGTGTGTCGCTATTACAGGGAGTTCATGGGAGTGTGTCGGTATTATAGGGAGTTCAGGGGAGTGTGTCGGTATTACAGGGTGTTCAGGGGATTGTGTCGGTATTACAGGGAGTTCAGGGGAGTGTATCGGTATTTACAGGGAGTTCAGGGGAGTGTCTCGCTATTATAGGGAGTTCAGGGGAGTGTTTCGGTATTACAGGGTGTTCAGGGGAGTGTCTCGGTATTACTGGGAGTTCAGGGGATTGTCTCGGTATTACAGGGAGTTCAGGGGAGTGTGTCGGTATTACTGGGAGTACAGGGGAGTGTGTCGGTATTACTGGGAGTTCAGGGGAGTGTGTCGGTATTACAGGGAGTTCAGGGGAGTGTGTCGGTATTACAGGGAGTTCAGGGGAGTGTGTCGGTATTACAGGGAGTTCAGGGGAGTGTGTGGGTATTACTGGGAGTTCAGGGGAGTGTGTCGGTATTACAGGGAGTTCAGGGGTGTGTGTCGGTATTACTGGGAGCTCAGGGGAGTGTGTCGGTATTACTGGGAGCTCAGGGGAGTGTGTCGGTAACACAGGGAGTTCAGGGGAGTGTGTCGGTAACACAGGGAGTTCAGGGGAGTGTGTCGGTAACACAGGGAGTTCAGGGGAGTGTGTCGGTATTACAGGGAGTTCAGGGGAGTGTGTCGGTATTACTGGGAGTTCAGGGGAGTGTGTCGGTATTACAGGGAGTTCAGGGGAGTGTGTCGGTATTTACAGGGAGTTCAGGGGAGTGTGTCGGTATTACAGGGAGTTCAGGGGAGTATGTCGGTTTTACAGGGAGTTCAGGGGAGTGTGTCGGTATTACAGGGAGTTCAGGGGAGTGTGTCGGTATTACAGGGAGTTCAGGGGAGTGTGTCGGTATTACAGGGAGTTCAGGGGAGTGTGTCAGTATTACAGGGTTTTCAGGGTAGTGTGTCGGTATTACAGGGTGTTCAGGGGAGTGTGTCGGTATTACAGGGTGTTCAGGGGAGTGTGTCGGTATTACTGGGAGTTCAGGGGAGTGTGTCGGTATTACAGGGAGTTCAGGGGTGTGTGTCGGTATTACTGGGAGTTCAGGGGAGTGTGTCGGTATTACAGGGAGTTCAGGGGAGTGTGTCGGTATTACAGGGAGTTCAGGGGAGTGTGTCGGTATTTACAGGGAGTTCAGCGGAGTGTGTCGGTATTACAGGGAGTTCAGGGGAGTGTGTCGGTATTACAGGGAGTTCAGGGGAGTGTGTCGGTATTACAGGGAGTTCAGGGGAGTGTGTCGGTATTACTGGGAGTTCAGGGGAGTGTGTCGGTATTACTGGGATTTCAGGGGAGGGTGTAGGTATTACAGGGAGTTCAGGGGAGTGTGTCGGTATTACAGGGAGTTCAGGGGAGTGTGTCGGTATTACAGGGAGTTCAGGGGAGGGTGTCGGTATTACAGGGAGTTCAGGGGAGGGTGTCGGTATTAAAGGGAGTTCAGGGGAGTGTGTCGGTATTACAGGGAGTTCAGGGGAGTGTGTCGGTATTACAGGGAGTTCAGGGGAGTGTGTCGGTATTACAGGGAGTTCAGGGGAGTGTGTCGGTATTACAGGGAGTTCAGGGGAGTGTGTCGGTATTACAGGGAGTTCTGGGGAGGGTGTCGGTATTACAGGGTGTTCAGGGGAGTGTGTCGGTATTACTGGGAGTTCAGGGGAGTGTGTCGGTATTACAGGGAGTTCAGGGGAGGGTGTCGGTATTACAGGGAGTTCAGGGCAGTGTTTCGGTATTACAGGGAGTTCAGGGGAGTGTCTCGCTATTACAGGGAGTTCAGGGGAGTGTGTCGGTATTACAGGAAGTTCAGGGGAGTGTGTCGGTATTACAGGGAGTTCAGGGGAGTGTGTCGGTATTACTGGGAGTTCAGGGGAGTGTATCCGTATTATCGGGAGTTCAGGGGAGTATGTCGGTATTACAGGGAGTTCAGGGGAGTGTGTCGGTATTACAGGGATTTCAGGGAAGTGTGTCGGTATTACAGGGAGTTCATCGGAGTGTGTCGGTATTACAGGGAGTTCAGGGGAGAGTGTCGGTATTACAGGGAGTTCATCGGAGTGTGTCGGTATTACAGGGAGTTCAGGGGAGTGTGTCGGTATTACTGGGAGTTCAGGGGAGTGTGTCGGTATTACAGGGAGTTCAGGGGTGTGTGTCGGTATTACTGGGAGCTCAGGGGAGTGTGTCGGTATTACAGGGAGTTCAGGGGAGTGTGTCGGTAACACAGGGAGTTCAGGGGAGTGTGTCGGTAACACAGGGAGTTCAGGGGAGTGTGTCGGTATTACAGGGAGTTCAGGGGAGTGTGTCGGTATTACTGGGAGTTCAGGGGAGTGTGTCGGTATTACAGGGAGTTCAGGGGAGTATGTCGGTATTTACAGGGAGTTCAGGGGAGTGTGTCGGTATTACAGGGAGTTCAGGGGAGTGTGTCGGTATTACAGGGAGTTCAGGGGAGTGTGTCGGTATTACAGGGAGTTCAGGGGAGTGTGTCGGTATTACAGGGAGTTCAGGGGAGTGTGTCGGTATTACTGGGAGTTCAGGGGAGTGTGTCAGTATTACAAGGTTTTCAGGGTAGTGTGTCGGTATTACAGGGTGTTCAGGGGAGTGTGTCGGTATTACAGGGTGTTCAGGGGAGTGTGTCGGTATTACTGGGAGTTCAGGGGAGTGTGTCGGTATTACAGGGAGTTCAGGGGTGTGTGTCGGTATTACTGGGAGTTCAGGGGAGTGTGTCGGTATTTACAGGGAGTTCAGCGGAGTGTGTCGGTATTACAGGGAGTTCAGGGGAGTGTGTCGGTATTACAGGGAGTTCAGGGGAGGGTGTAGGTATTACAGGGAGTTCAGGGGAGTGTGTCGGTATTACAGGGAGTTCAGGGGAGTGTGTCGGTATTACTGGGAGTTCAGGGGAGTGTATCCGTATTATAGGGAGTTCAGTGGAGTGTGTCGGTATTACCCGGAGTTCAGGGGAGTGTGTCGGTATTACAGGGAGTTCATCGGAGTGTGTCGGTATTACAGGGAGTTCAGGGGAGAGTGTCGGTATTACAGGGAGTTCATCGGAGTGTGTCGGTATTACAGGGAGTACAGGGGAGTTTGTCGGTATTACAGGGAGTTCATCGGAGTGTGTCGGTATTACAGGGAGTTCAGGGGAGTGTGTCGGTATTACAGGGAGTTCAAGGGAGTGTGTCGGTATTACAGGGAGTTCAGGGGAGTGTGTCGGTATTACTGGGAGTTCAGGGGAGTGTGTCAGTATTACAAGGTTTTCAGGGTAGTGTGTCGGTATTACAGGGTGTTCAGGGGAGTGTGTCGGTATTACAGGGTGTTCAGGGGAGTGTGTCGGTATTACTGGGAGTTCAGGGGAGTGTGTCGGTATTACAGGGAGTTCAGGGGTGTGTGTCGGTATTACTGGGAGTTCAGGGGAGTGTGTCGGTATTTACAGGGAGTTCAGCGGAGTGTGTCGGTATTACAGGGAGTTCAGGGGAGTGTGTCGGTATTACAGGGAGTTCAGGGGAGGGTGTAGGTATTACAGGGAGTTCAGGGGAGTGTGTCGGTATTACAGGGAGTTCAGGGGAGTGTGTCGGTATTACTGGGAGTTCAGGGGAGTGTATCCGTATTATAGGGAGTTCAGTGGAGTGTGTCGGTATTACCCGGAGTTCAGGGGAGTGTGTCGGTATTACAGGGAGTTCATCGGAGTGTGTCGGTATTACAGGGAGTTCAGGGGAGAGTGTCGGTATTACAGGGAGTTCATCGGAGTGTGTCGGTATTACAGGGAGTACAGGGGAGTTTGTCGGTATTACAGGGAGTTCATCGGAGTGTGTCGGTATTACAGGGAGTTCAGGGGAGTGTGTCGGTATTACAGGGAGTTCAAGGGAGTGTGTCGGTATTACAGGGAGTTCAGGGGAGTGTGTCGGTATTACTGGGAGTTCAGGGGAGTGTGTCGGTATTACAGGGAGTTCAGGGGAGGGTGTAGGTATTACAGGGAGTTCAGGGGAGTGTGTCGGTATTACAGGGAGTTCAGGGGAGTGTGTCGGTATTATAGGGTGTTCAGGGGAGTGTGTCGATATGACTGGGTGTTCACGGGACTGTGTCGGTATTACAGCGAGTTCAGGGGAGTGTGTCGGTATTACAGGGAGTTCAGGGGAGTGTGTCGGTATTACAGGGAGTTCAGGGCAGAGTTTCGGTATTACAGGTAGTTCAGGGGGGTGTTTCGGTATTACAGGGAGTTCAGGGGAGTGTTTCGGTATTACAGGGAGTTCAGGGGAGTGTTTCGGTATTACAGGGAGTTCAGGGGAGTGTGTCGGTATAACTGGGTGTTCAGGGGAGTGTTTCGGTATTACAGGGAGTTCAGGGGAGTGTTTCGGTATTACAGGGAGTTCAGGGGAGTGTGTCGGTATTACAGTGTGTTCAGGAGAGTGTGTTGATATGACTGGGTGCTCAGGGGAGTGTGTCGGTATTACAGGGAGTTCAGGGGAGTGTGTCGGTATTACAGGGAGTTCAGGGGAGTTTGTCGGTATTATAGGGTGTTCAGAGGAGTGTGTCGGTATTACAGGGAGTTCAGGGGAGTGTTTCGGTATTACAGGGAGTTCAGGGGAGTGTGTCGGTATTACAGGGAGTTCAGGGGAGTGTGTCGGTATTACAGGGAGTTCAGGGCAGTGTTTCGGCATTACAGGTAGTTCAGGGGATTGTCTCGCTATTACAGGGAGTTCAGAGGAGTGTGTCGATATTACAGGGTGTTCAGGGGAGTGTGTCGGTATTACAGGGAGTTCAGGGAAGTGTGTCGGTATTACAGGGAGTTCAGGGGAATGTGTCGGTATTACAGGGAGTTCAGGGGAGTGTGTCGGTATTACAGGGAGTTCAGGGGAGTGTGTCGGTATTACAGGGAGTTCATGGGAGTGTGTCGGTATTACAGGGAGTTCAGGGGAGTGTGTCGGTATTACAGGGAGTTCAGGGGAGTGTGTCGGTATTACAGGGAGTTCAGGGGAGTGTGTTGGTATTACAGGGAGTTCAGGGGAGTGTGTCGGTATTACTGGGAGTTCAGGGGAGTGTGTCGGTATTACAGGGAGTTCAGAGGAGTGTGTCGGTATTACAGGGAGTTCAGGGCAGTGTTTCGGTATTACAGGGAGTTCAGGGGAGCGTCTCGCTATTACAGGGAGTTCAGGGGTGTGTGTCGGTATTACAGGAAGTTCAGGGGAGTGTGTCGGTATTACAGGGAGTTCAGGGGAGTGTGTCGGTATTACTGGGAGTTCAGGGGAGTGTATCCGTATTATCGGGAGTTCAGGGGAGTATGTCGGTATTACAGGGAGTTCAGGGGAGTGTGTCGGTATTACTGGGAGTTCAGGGGAGTGTATCCGTATTATAGGGAGTTCAGGGGAGTGTGTCGGTATTACAGGGAGTTCAGCGGAGTGTGTCGGTATTACAGGGAGTTCAGGGGAGTGTGTCGGTATTACAGGGAGTTCATCGGAGTGTGTCGGTATTACAGGGAGTTCAGGGGAGTGTGTCGGTATTACAGGGAGTTCATCGGAGTGTGTCGGTATTACAGGGAGTTCAGGGGAGTTTGTCGGTATTACAGGGAGTTCATCGGAGTGTGTCGGTATTACAGGGAGTTCAGGGGAGTGTGTCGGTATTATAGGGTGTTCAGGGGAGTTTGTCGGTATTACAGGGAGTTCAGGGGAGTGTGTCAGTATTATAGGGTGTTCAGGGGAGTGTGTCGGTATTACAGGGAGTTCAGGGGAGTGTGTCGGTATTTACAGGGAGTTCAGGGGAGTGTGTCGGTATTACAGGGAGTTCAGGGGGGTGTGTCGATATGACTGGGTGTTCACGGGACTGTGTCGGTATTACAGCGAGTTCAGGGGAGTGTGTCGGTGTTACAGGGCGTTCAGCGGAGTGTGTCGGTATTACAGGGAGTTCAGCGGAGTGTGTCGGTATTACAGGGAGTTCAGGGCAGAGTTTCGGTATTACAGGTAGTTCAGGGGGGTGTTTCGGTATTACAGGGAGTTCAGGGGAGTGTTTCGGTATTACAGGGAGTTCAGGGGAGTGTTTCGGTATTACAGGGAGTTCAGGGGAGTGTGTCGGTATAACTGGGTGTTCAGGGGAGTGTTTCGGTATTACAGGGAGTTCAGGGGAGTGTTTCGGTATTACAGGGAGTTCAGGGGAGTGTGTCGGTATTACAGTGTGTTCAGGAGAGTGTGTTGATATGACTGGGTGTTCAGGGGAGTGTGTCGGTATTACAAGGAGTTCAGGGGAGTGTGTCGGTATTACAGGGAGATCAGGGGAGTGTGTCGGTATTATAGGGAGTTCAGGGGAGTGTCTTGCTATTACAGGGAGTTCAGGGGAGTGTGTCGGTATTACAGGGAGTTCAGGGGAGTGTGTCGGTATTACAGGGAGTTAACGGGAGTGTGTCGGTATTACAGGGAGTTCAGGGGAGTGTGTCGGTATTACAGGGAGTTCAGGGGAGTGTGTCGGTATTACAGGGTGTTCACGGGAGTGTGCCAGTATTACAGGGAGTTCAGGGGAGTGTGTCGGTATTACAGGGAGTTCAGGGGAGTGTGTCGGTATTACAGGGAGTTCAGGGCAGAGTTTCGGTATTACAGGTAGTTCAGGGGGTGTGTTTCGGTATTACAGGGAGTTCAGGGGAGTGTTTCGGTATTACAGGGAGTTCAGGGGAGTGTGTCGGTATAACTGGGTGTTCAGGGGAGTGTTTCGGTATTACAGGGAGTTCAGGGGAGTGTTTCGGTATTACAGGGAGTTCAGGGGAGTGTGTCGGTATTACAGTGTGTTCAGGAGAGTGTGTTGATATGACTGGGTGCTCAGGGGTGTGTGTCGGTATTACAGGGAGTTCAGGGGAGTGTATCGTTATTACAGGTCGTACAGGGGAGTGTTTCGGTATAACTGGGTGATCAGGGGAGTGTTTCGGTATTACAGGGAGTTCAGGGCAGTGTTTCGGTATTACATGGAGTTCAGGGGAGTGTCTCGCTATTACAGGGAGTTCAGGGGTGTGTGTCGGTATTACAGGGAGTTCAGGGGAGTGTGTCAGTATTAATGGATGTTCAGGGGAGTGTGTCGGTATTACAGGGAGTTCAGGGGAGTGTGTCGGTATTACAGTGTGTTCAGGAGAGTGTGTTGATATGACTGGGTGCTCAGGGGAGTGTGTCGGTATTACAGGGAGTTCAGGGGAGTGTGTCGGTATTACAAGGAGTTCAGGGGAGTGTGTCGGTATTACAGGGAGTTCAGGGGAGTTTGTCGGTATTATAGGGTGTTCAGAGGAGTGTGTCGGTATTACAGGGAGTTCAGGGGAGTGTTTCGGTATTACAGGGATTCAGGGGAGTGTGTCGGTATTACAGGGAGTTCAGGGGAGTGTGTCGGTATTACAGGGAGTTCAGGGCAGTGTTTCGGTATTACAGGTAGTTCAGGGGAGTGTCTCGCTATTACAGGGAGTTCAGAGGAGTGTGTCGATATTACAGGGTGTTCAGGGGAGTGTGTCGGTATTACAGGGAGTTCAGGGAAGTGTGTCGGTATTACAGGGAGTTCAGGGGAATGTGTCGGTATTACAGGGAGTTCAGGGGAGTGTGTCGGTATTACAGGGAGTTCATGGGAGTGTGTCGGTATTACAGGGAGTTCAGGGGAGTGTGTCGGTATTACAGGGAGTTCAGGGGAGTGTGTCGGTATTACAGGGAGTTCAGGGGAGTGTGTTGGTATTACAGGGAGTTCAGGGGAGTGTGTCGGTATTACTGGGAGTTCAGGGGAGTGTGTCGGTATTACAGGGAGTTCAGAGGAGTGTGTCGGTATTACAGGGAGTTCAGGGCAGTGTTTCGGTATTACAGGGAGTTCAGGGGAGTGTCTCGCTATTACAGGGAGTTCAGGGGTGTGTGTCGGTATTACAGGAAGTTCAGGGGAGTGTGTCGGTATTACAGGGAGTTCAGGGGAGTGTGTCGGAATTACTGGGAGTTCAGGGGAGTGTATCCGTATTATCGGGAGTTCAGGGGAGTATGTCGGTATTACAGGGAGTTCAGGGGAGTGTGTCGGTATTACTGGGAGTTCAGGGGAGTGTATCCGTATTATAGGGAGTTCAGGGGAGTGTGTCGGTATTACAGGGAGTTCAGGGGAGTGTGTCGGTATTACAGGGAGTTCAGGGGAGTGTGTCGGTATTACAGGGAGTTCAGGGGAGTGTGTCGGTATTACAGGGAGTTCATCGGAGTGTGTCGGTATTACAGGGAGTTCAGGGGAGTTTGTCGGTATTACAGGGAGTTCATCGGAGTGTGTCGGTATTACAGGGAGTTCAGGGGAGTGTGTCGGTATTATAGGGTGTTCAGGGGAGTGTGTCGGTATTACAGGGAGTTCAGGGGAGTGTGTCGGTATTATAGGGTGTTCAGGGGAGTGTGTCGGTATTACAGGGAGTTCAGGGGAGTGTGTCGGTATTTACAGGGAGTTCAGGGGAGTGCGTCGGTATTACAGGGAGTTCAGGGGAGTGTGTCGATATGACTGGGTGTTCACGGGACTGTGTCGGTATTACAGCGAGTTCAGGGGAGTGTGTCGGTGTTACAGGGCGTTCAGCGGAGTGTGTCGGTATTACAGGGAGTTCAGCGGAGTGTGTCGGTATTACAGGGAGTTCAGGGCAGAGTTTCGGTATTACAGGTAGTTCAGGGGGGTGTTTCGGTATTACAGGGAGTTCAGGGGAGTGTTTCGGTATTACAGGGAGTTCAGGGGAGTGTTTCGGTATTACAGGGAGTTCAGGGGAGTGTGTCGGTATAACTGGGTGTTCAGGGGAGTGTTTCGGTATTACAGGGAGTTCAGGGGAGTGTTTCGGTATTACAGGGAGTTCAGGGGAGTGTGTCGGTATTACAGTGTGTTCAGGAGAGTGTGTTGATATGACTGGGTGTTCAGGGGAGTGTGTCGGTATTACAAGGAGTTCAGGGGTGTGTGTCGGTATTACAGGGAGATCAGGGGAGTGTGTCGGTATTATAGGGAGTTCAGGGGAGTGTCTTGCTATTACAGGGAGTTCAGGGGAGTGTGTCGGTATTACAGGGAGTTCAGGGGAGTGTGTCGGTATTACAGGGAGTTAACGGGAGTGTGTCGGTATTACAGGGAGTTCAGGGGAGTGTGTCGGTATTACAGGGAGTTCAGGGGAGTGTGTCGGTATTACAGGGAGTTCACGGGAGTGTGCCAGTATTACAGGGAGTTAACGGGAGTGTGTCGGTATTACAGGGAGTTCAGGGGAGTGTGTCGGTATTACAGTGAGTTCAGGGGAATGTGTCGGTATTACAGGGAGTTCAGGGGAGTGTGTCGGTATTACTGGGAGTTCAGGGGAGTGTGTCGGTATTACAGGGAGTTCAGGGGAGTGTGTCGGTATTACTGGGAGTTCAGGGGAGTGTGTCGGTATTACAGGGAGTTCAGGGGAGTGTGTTGATATGACTGGGTGTTCAGGGGAGTGTGTCGGTATTACAGTGTGTTCAGGAGAGTGTGTTGATATGATTGGGTGTTCAGGGGTGTGTGTCGGTATTACACGGAGTTCAGGGGAGTGTGTCGGTATTACAGGGAGTTCAGGGGAGTGTGTCGGTATTACAGCGAGTTCAGGGGAGTGTTTCGGTATAACTGGGTGATCAGGGGAGTGTTTCGGTATTACAGGGAGTTCGGGGCAGTGTTTCGGTATTACATGGAGTTCAGGGGAGTGTCTCGCTATTACAGGGAGTTCAGGGGTGTGTGTCGGTATTACAGGGAGTTCAGGGGAGTGTCTCGCTATTACAGGGAGTTCAGGGGAGTGTGTCAGTATTAATGGATGTTCAGGGGAGTGTGTCGGTATTACAGGGAGTTCAGGGGAGTGTGTCGGTATTACAGGGAGTTCAGGGGAGTGTGTTGGTATTATAGGGTGTTCAGGGGAGTGTGTCGGTATTACAGGGAGTTCAGGGGAGTGTGTCGGTATTATAGGCTGTTCAGGGGAGTGTGTCGCTATTACAGGGAGTTCATGGGAGTGTGTCGGTATTACAGGGAGTTCAGGGGAGTGTGTCTGTATTACAGGGAGTTCAGGGGAGTGTGTCGGTATTACAGGGAGTTCAGAGGAGTGTGTCCGTATTACAGGGAGTTCAGGGGAGTGTGTCGGTATTACAGGGAGTTCAGGGGACTGTGACTGTATTATAGGGAGTTCAGGGGAGTGTGTCAGTATTAATGGGTGTTCAGGGGAGTGTGTCGGTATTTCAGGGAGTTCAGGGGAGTGTGTCGGTATTACAGGGAGTTCAGGGGAGTGTGTCGGTATTACAGGGAGTTCAGGGTTGTGTGTCGGTATTACAGGGAGTTCAGGGGAATGTGTCGGTATTACAGGGAGTTCAGGGGACTGTGTCGGTATTATAGGGAGTTCAGGGGAGTGTGTCAGTATTAATGGGTGTTCAGGGGAGTGTGTCGGTATTACAGGGAGTTCATGGGAGTGTGTCAGTATTACAGGGTGTTCAGGGGAGTGTGTCGGTATTACTGGGAGTTCAGGGGAGTGTTTCGGTATTACAGGGAGTTCAGGGCAGAGTTTCGGTATTACAGGTAGTTAAGGGGAGTGTTTCGGTATTACAGGGAGTTCAGGGGTGTGTGTCGGTATTACTGGGAGTTCAGGGGAGAGTTTCGGTATTACAGGGAGTTCAGGGCAGAGTTTCGGTATTAAAGGTAGTTAAGGGGAGTGTTTCGGTATTACAGGGAGTTCAGGGGAGTGTGTCGGTGTTACAGGGCGTTCAGCGGAGTGTGTCGGTATTACAGGGAGTTCAGCGGAGTGTGTCGGTATTACAGGGAGTTCAGGGCAGAGTTTCGGTATTAAAGGTAGTTCAGGGGGGTGTTTCGGTATTACAGGGAGTTCAGGGGAGTGTTTCGGTATTACAGGGAGTTCAGGGGAGTGTTTCGGTATTACAGGGAGTTCAGGGGAGTGTGTCGGTATAACTGGGTGTTCAGGGGAGTGTTTCGGTATTACTGGGAGTTCAGGGGAGTGTTTCGGTATTACAGGGAGTTCAGGGGAGTGTGTCGGTATTACAGTGTGTTCAGGAGAGTGTGTTGATATGACTGGGTGTTCAGGGTAGTGTGTCGGTATTACAAGGATTTCAGGGGAGTGTGTCGGTATTATAGGGAGTTCAGGGGAGTGTCTTGCTATTACAGGGAGTTCAGGGGAGTGTGTCGGTATTACAGGGAGTTCAGGGGAGTGTGTCGGTATTACAGGGAGTTAACGGGAGTGTGTCGGTATTACAGGGAGTTCAGGGGAGTGTGTCGGTATTACAGGGAGTTCAGGGGAGTGTGTCGGTATTACAGGGAGTTCACGGGAGTGTGCCAGTATTACAGGGAGTTCAGGGGAGTGTGTCGGTATTACAGGGAGTTCAGGGGAGTGTGTCGGTATTACAGGGAGTTCAGGGGAATGTGTCGGTATTACAGGGAGTTCAGGGGAGTGTGTCGGTATTACTGGGAGTTCAGCGGAGTGTGTCGGTATTACAGGGAGTTCAGGGCAGAGTTTCGGTATTACAGGTAGTTCAGGGGGGTGTTTCGGTATTACAGGGAGTTCAGGGGAGTGTTTCGGTATTACAGGGAGTTCAGGGGAGTGTTTCGGTATTACAGGGAGTTCAGGGGAGTGTGTCGGTATAACTGGGTGTTCAGGGGAGTGTTTCGGTATTACAGGGAGTTCAGGGGAGTGTTTCGGTATTACAGGGAGTTCAGGGGAGTGTGTCGGTATTACAGTGTGTTCAGGAGAGTGTGTTGATATGACTGGGTGTTCAGGGGAGTGTGTCGGTATTACAAGGAGTTCAGGGGTGTGTGTCGGTATTACAGGGAGATCAGGGGAGTGTGTCGGTATTATAGGGAGTTCAGGGGAGTGTCTTGCTATTACAGGGAGTTCAGGGGAGTGTGTCGGTATTACAGGGAGTTCAGGGGAGTGTGTCGGTATTACAGGGAGTTAACGGGAGTGTGTCGGTATTACAGGGAGTTCAGGGGAGTGTGTCGGTATTACAGGGAGTTCAGGGGAGTGTGTCGGTATTACAGGGAGTTCACGGGAGTGTGCCAGTATTACAGGGAGTTAACGGGAGTGTGTCGGTATTACAGGGAGTTCAGGGGAGTGTGTCGGTATTACAGTGAGTTCAGGGGAATGTGTCGGTATTACAGGGAGTTCAGGGGAGTGTGTCGGTATTACTGGGAGTTCAGGGGAGTGTGTCGGTATTACAGGGAGTTCAGGGGAGTGTGTCGGTATTACTGGGAGTTCAGGGGAGTGTGTCGGTATTACAGGGAGTTCAGGGGAGTGTGTTGATATGACTGGGTGTTCAGGGGAGTGTGTCGGTATTACAGTGTGTTCAGGAGAGTGTGTTGATATGATTGGGTGTTCAGGGGTGTGTGTCGGTATTACACGGAGTTCAGGGGAGTGTGTCGGTATTACAGGGAGTTCAGGGGAGTGTGTCGGTATTACAGCGAGTTCAGGGGAGTGTTTCGGTATAACTGGGTGATCAGGGGAGTGTTTCGGTATTACAGGGAGTTCGGGGCAGTGTTTCGGTATTACATGGAGTTCAGGGGAGTGTCTCGCTATTACAGGGAGTTCAGGGGTGTGTGTCGGTATTACAGGGAGTTCAGGGGAGTGTGTCAGTATTAATGGATGTTCAGGGGAGTGTGTCGGTATTACAGGGAGTTCAGGGGAGTGTGTCGGTATTACAGGGAGTTCAGGGGAGTGTGTTGGTATTATAGGGTGTTCAGGGGAGTGTGACGCTATTACAGGGAGTTCATGGGAGTGTGTCGGTATTACAGGGAGTTCAGGGGAGTGTGTCGGTATTATAGGCTGTTCAGGGGAGTGTGTCGCTATTACAGGGAGTTCATGGGAGTGTGTCGGTATTACAGGGAGTTCAGGGGAGTGTGTCTGTATTACAGGGAGTTCAGGGGAGTGTGTCGGTATTACAGGGAGTTCAGGGGAGTGTGTCCGTATTACAGGGAGTTCAGGGGAGTGTGTCGGTATTACAGGGAGTTCAGGGGACTGTGACTGTATTATAGGGAGTTCAGGGGAGTGTGTCGGTATTTCAGGGAGTTCAGGGGAGTGTGTCGGTATTACAGGGAGTTCAGGGGAGTGTGTCGGTATTACAGGGAGTTCAGGGGAGTGTGTCGGTATTACAGGGAGTTCAGGGTTGTGTGTCGGTATTACAGGGAGTTCAGGGGAATGTGTCGGTATTACAGGGAGTTCAGGGGACTGTGTCGGTATTATAGGGAGTTCAGGGGAGTGTGTCAGTATTAATGGGTGTTCAGGGGAGTGTGTCGGTATTACAGGGAGTTCATGGGAGTGTGTCAGTATTACAGGGTGTTCAGGGGAGTGTGTCGGTATTACTGGGAGTTCAGGGGAGTGTTTCGGTATTACAGGGAGTTCAGGGCAGAGTTTCGGTATTACAGGTAGTTAAGGGGAGTGTTTCGGTATTACAGGGAGTTCAGGGGTGTGTGTCGGTATTACTGGGAGTTCAGGGGAGAGTTTCGGTATTACAGGGAGTTCAGGGCAGAGTTTCGGTATTAAAGGTAGTTAAGGGGAGTGTTTCGGTATTACAGGGAGTTCAGGGGAGTGTGTCGGTGTTACAGGGCGTTCAGCGGAGTGTGTCGGTATTACAGGGAGTTCAGCGGAGTGTGTCGGTATTACAGGGAGTTCAGGGCAGAGTTTCGGTATTAAAGGTAGTTCAGGGGGTTGTTTCGGTATTACAGGGAGTTCAGGGGAGTGTTTCGGTATTACAGGGAGTTCAGGGGAGTGTTTCGGTATTACAGGGAGTTCAGGGGAGTGTGTCGGTATAACTGGGTGTTCAGGGGAGTGTTTCGGTATTACTGGGAGTTCAGGGGAGTGTTTCGGTATTACAGGGAGTTCAGGGGAGTGTGTCGGTATTACAGTGTGTTCAGGAGAGTGTGTTGATATGACTGGGTGTTCAGGGTAGTGTGTCGGTATTACAAGGATTTCAGGGGAGTGTGTCGGTATTATAGGGAGTTCAGGGGAGTGTCTTGCTATTACAGGGAGTTCAGGGGAGTGTGTCGGTATTACAGGGAGTTCAGGGGAGTGTGTCGGTATTACAGGGAGTTAACGGGAGTGTGTCGGTATTACAGGGAGTTCAGGGGAGTGTGTCGGTATTACAGGGAGTTCAGGGGAGTGTGTCGGTATTACAGGGAGTTCACGGGAGTGTGCCAGTATTACAGGGAGTTCAGGGGAGTGTGTCGGTATTACAGGGAGTTCAGGGGAGTGTGTCGGTATTACAGGGAGTTCAGGGGAATGTGTCGGTATTACAGGGAGTTCAGGGGAGTGTGTCGGTATTACTGGGAGTTCAGGGGAGTGTGTCGGTATTACAGGGAGTTCAGGGGAGTGTGTCGGTATTACTGGGAGTTCAGGGGAGTGTGTCGGTATTACAGGGAGTTCAGGGGAGTGTGTTGATATGACTGGGTGTTCAGGGGAGTGTGTCGGTATTACAGTGTGTTCAGGAGAGTGTGTTGATATGACTGGGTGTTCAGGGGAGTGTGTCGGTATTACACGGAGTTCAGGGGAGTGTGTCGGTATTACAGGGAGTTCAGGGGAGTGTGTCGGTATTACAGCGAGTTCAGGGGAGTGTGTCGGTATTACAGGGAGTTCAGGGGAATGTGTCGGTATTATAGGGAGTTCAGATGAGTGTCTTGCTATTACAGGGAGTTCAGGGGAGTCTGTCGGTATTACAGGGAGTTCAGGGGAGTGTGTCAGTATTACAGGGAGTTCACGGGAGTGTGTCGGTATTACAGGGAGTTCAGGGGAGTGTGTCGGTATTACAGGGAGTTCAGGGGAGTGTCTCGGTATTACAGGGAGTTCACGGGAGTGTGTCGGTATTACAGGGAGTTCAGGGGAGTGTGTCAGTATTACAGGGAGTTCAGGGGAGTGTGTCGGTATTACAGGGAGTTCAGGGGAGTGTGCCGGTATTACAGGGAGTTCAGGGGAGTGTGTCGGTATTACTGGGAGTTCAGGGGAGTGTGTCTGTATTACAGGGAGTTCAGGGGAGTGTGTCGGTATTACTGGGAGTTCAGGGGAGTGTGTCGGTATTACAGGGAGTTCAGGGGAGTGTATCGGTATTACAGGGAGTTCAGGGGAGTGTGTCGGTATTACAGGGAGTTCGGGGAGTGTATCGGTATTACAGGTAGTACAGGGGAGTGTTTCGGTATAACTGGGTGATCAGGGGAGTGTTTCGGTATTACAGGGAGTTCAGGGCAGTGTTTCGGTATTACATGGAGTTCAGGGGAGTGTCTCGCTATTACAGGGAGTTCAGGGGTGTGTGTCGGTATTACAGGGAGTTCAGGGGAGTGTGTCAGTATTAATGGATGTTCAGGGGAGTGTGTCGGTATTACAGGGAGTTCAGGGGAGTGTGTCGGTATTACAGGAAGTTCAGGGGAGTGTGTCGGTATTACAGCGAGTTCAGGGGAGTGTGTCGGTATTACTGCGAGTTCAGGGGAGTGTGTCGGTATTTCAGGGAGTTCAGGGGAGTGTGTTGATATGACTGGGTGTTCAGGGGAGTGTGTCGGTATTACAGGGAGTTCAGGGGAGTGTATCGGTATTACAGGGAGTTCAGGGGAGTGTGTCGGTATTACAGGGAGTTCGGGGAGTGTATCGGTATTACAGGTAGTTCAGGGGAGTGTTTCGGTATAACTGGGTGATCAGGGGAGTGTTTCGGTATTACAGGGAGTTCGGGGCAGTGTTTCGGTATTACATGGAGTTCAGGGGAGTGTCTCTCTATTACAAGGAGTTCAGGGGTGTGTGTCGGTATTACAGGGAGTTCAGGGCAGTGTTTCGGTATTACATGGAGTTCAGGGGAGTGTCTCGCTATTACAGGGAGTTCAGGGGTGTGTGTCGGTATTACAGGGAGTTCAGGGGAGTGTCTCGCTATTACAGGGAGTTCAGGGGAGTGTGTCAGTATTAATGGATGTTCAGGGGAGTGTGTCGGTATTACAGGGAGTTCAGGGGAGTGTGTCGGTATTACAGGGAGTTCAGGGGAGTGTGTTGGTATTATAGGGTGTTCAGGGGAGTGTGTCGCTATTACAGGGAGTTCATGGGAGTGTGTCGGTATTACAGGGAGTTCAGGGGAGTGTGTCGGTATTATAGGCTGTTCAGGGGAGTGTGTCGCTATTACAGGGAGTTCATGGGAGTGTGTCGGTATTACAGGGAGTTCAGGGGAGTGTGTCTGTATAACAGGGAGTTCAGGGGAGTGTGTCGGTATTACAGGGAGTTCAGGGGAGTGTGTCCGTATTACAGGGAGTTCAGGGGAGTGTGTCGGTATTACAGGGAGTTCAGGGGACTGTGACGGTATTATAGGGAGTTCAGGGGAGTGTGTCAGTATTAATGGGTGTTCAGGGGAGTGTCTTGCTATTACAGGGAGTTCAGGGGAGTGTGTCGGTATTACAGGGAGTTCAGGGTTGTGTGTCGGTATTACAGGGAGTTCAGGGGAATGTGTCGGTATTACAGGGAGTTCAGGGGACTGTGTCGGTATTATAGGGAGTTCAGGGGAGTGTGTCAGTATTAATGGGTGTTCAGGGGAGTGTGTCGGTATTACAGGGAGTTCATGGGAGTGTGTCAGTATTACAGGGTGTTCAGGGGAGTGTGTCGGTATTACTGGGAGTTCAGGGGAGTGTTTCGGTATTACAGGGAGTTCAGGGCAGAGTTTCGGTATTACAGGTAGTTAAGGGGAGTGTTTCGGTATTACAGGGAGTTCAGGGGTGTGTGTCGGTATTACTGGGAGTTCAGGGGAGAGTTTCGGTATTACAGGGAGTTCAGGGCAGAGTTTCGGTATTAAAGGTAGTTAAGGGGAGTGTTTCGGTATTACAGGGAGTTCAGGGGAGTGTGTCGGTGTTACAGGGCGTTCAGCGGAGTGTGTCGGTATTACAGGGAGTTCAGCGGAGTGTGTCGGTATTACAGGGAGTTCAGGGCAGAGTTTCGGTATTACAGGTAGTTCAGGGGGGTGTTTCGGTATTACAGGGAGTTCAGGGGAGTGTTTCGGTATTACAGGGAGTTCAGGGGAGTGTTTCGGTATTACAGGGAGTTCAGTGGAGTGTGTCGGTATAACTGGGTGTTCAGGGGAGTGTTTCGGTATTACTGGGAGTTCAGGGGAGTGTTTCGGTATTACAGGGAGTTCAGGGGAGTGTGTCGGTATTACAGTGTGTTCAGGAGAGTGTGTTGATATGACTGGGTGTTCAGGGTAGTGTGTCGGTATTACAAGGATTTCAGGGGAGTGTGTCGGTATTACAGGGAGTTCAGGGGAGTGTGTCGGTATTATAGGGAGTTCAGGGGAGTGTCTTGCTATTACAGGGAGTTCAGGGGAGTGTGTCGGTATTACAGGGAGTTCAGGGGAGTGTGTCGGTATTACAGGGAGTTAACGGGAGTGTGTCGGTATTACAGGGAGTTCAGGGGAGTGTGTCGGTATTACAGGGAGTTCAGGGGAGTGTGTCGGTATTACAGGGAGTTCACGGGAGTGTGCCAGTATTACAGGGAGTTCAGGGGAGTGTGTCGGTATTACAGGGAGTTCAGGGGAGTGTGTCGGTATTACAGGGAGTTCAGGGGAATGTGTCGGTATTACAGGGAGTTCAGGGGAGTGTGTCGGTATTACTGGGAGTTCAGGGGAGTGTGTCGGTATTACAGGGAGTTCAGGGGAGTGTGTCGGTATTACTGGGAGTTCAGGGGAGTGTGTCGGTATTACAGGGAGTTCAGGGGAGTGTGTTGATATGACTGGGTGTTCAGGGGAGTGTGTCGGTATTACAGTGTGTTCAGGAGAGTGTGTTGATATGACTGGGTGTTCAGGGGAGTGTGTCGGTATTACACGGAGTTCAGGGGAGTGTGTCGGTATTACAGGGAGTTCAGGGGAGTGTGTCGGTATTACAGCGAGTTCAGGGGAGTGTGTCGGTATTACAGGGAGTTCAGGGGAATGTGTCGGTATTATAGGGAGTTCAGGGGAGTGTCTTGCTATTACAGGGAGTTCAGGGGAGTCTGTCGGTATTACAGGGAGTTCAGGGGAGTGTGTCAGTATTACAGGGAGTTCACGGGAGTGTGTCGGTATTACAGGGAGTTCAGGGGAGTGTGTCGGTATTACAGGGAGTTCAGGGGAGTGTCTCGGTATTACAGGGAGTTCACGGGAGTGTGTCGGTATTACAGGGAGTTCAGGGGAGTGTGTCAGTATTACAGGGAGTTCAGGGGAGTGTGTCGGTATTACAGGGAGTTCAGGGGAGTGTGCCGGTATTACAGGGAGTTCAGGGGAGTGTGTCGGTATTACTGGGAGTTCAGGGGAGTGTGTCTGTATTACAGGGAGTTCAGGGGAGTGTGTCGGTATTACTGGGAGTTCAGGGGAGTGTGTCGGTATTACAGGGAGTTCAGGGGAGTGTATCGGTATTACAGGGAGTTCAGGGGAGTGTGTCGGTATTACAGGGAGTTCGGGGAGTGTATCGGTATTACAGGTAGTACAGGGGAGTGTTTCGGTATAACTGGGTGATCAGGGGAGTGTTTCGGTATTACAGGGAGTTCAGGGCAGTGTTTCGGTATTACATGGAGTTCAGGGGAGTGTCTCGCTATTACAGGGAGTTCAGGGGTGTGTGTCGGTATTACAGGGAGTTCAGGGGAGTGTGTCAGTATTAATGGATGTTCAGGGGAGTGTGTCGGTATTACAGGGAGTTCAGGGGAGTGTGTCGGTATTACAGGAAGTTCAGGGGAGTGTGTCGGTATTACAGCGAGTTCAGGGGAGTGTGTCGGTATTACTGCGAGTTCAGGGGAGTGTGTCGGTATTTCAGGGAGTTCAGGGGAGTGTGTTGATATGACTGGGTGTTCAGGGGAGTGTGTCGGTATTACAGGGAGTTCAGGGGAGTGTATCGGTATTACAGGGAGTTCAGGGGAGTGTGTCGGTATTACAGGGAGTTCGGGGAGTGTATCGGTATTGCAGGTAGTTCAGGGGAGTGTTTCGGTATAACTGGGTGATCAGGGGAGTGTTTCGGTATTACAGGGAGTTCGGGGCAGTGTTTCGGTATTACATGGAGTTCAGGGGAGTGTCTCTCTATTACAAGGAGTTCAGGGGTGTGTGTCGGTATTACAGGGAGTTCAGGGCAGTGTTTCGGTATTACATGGAGTTCAGGGGAGTGTCTCGCTATTACAGGGAGTTCAGGGGTGTGTGTCGGTATTACAGGGAGTTCAGGGGAGTGTCTCGCTATTACAGGGAGTTCAGGGGAGTGTGTCAGTATTAATGGATGTTCAGGGGAGTGTGTCGGTATTACAGGGAGTTCAGGGGAGTGTGTCGGTATTACAGGGAGTTCAGGGGAGTGTGTTGGTATTATAGGGTGTTCAGGGGAGTGTGTCGCTATTACAGGGAGTTCATGGGAGTGTGTCGGTATTACAGGGAGTTCAGGGGAGTGTGTCGGTATTATAGGCTGTTCAGGGGAGTGTGTCGCTATTACAGGGAGTTCATGGGAGTGTGTCGGTATTACAGGGAGTTCAGGGGAGTGTGTCTGTATAACAGGGAGTTCAGGGGAGTGTGTCGGTATTACAGGGAGTTCAGGGGAGTGTGTCCGTATTACAGGGAGTTCAGGGGAGTGTGTCGGTATTACAGGGAGTTCAGGGGACTGTGACGGTATTATAGGGAGTTCAGGGGAGTGTGTCAGTATTAATGGGTGTTCAGGGGAGTGTGTCGGTATTTCAGGGAGTTCAGGGGAGTGTGTCGGTATTACAGGGAGTTCAGGGGAGTGTGCCGGTATTACAGGGAGTTCAGGGGAGTGTGTCGGTATTACAGTGAGTTCAGGGTTGTGTGTCGGTATTACAGGGAGTTCAGGGGAATGTGTCGGTATTACAGGGAGTTCAGGGGACTGTGTCGGTATTATAGGGAGTTCAGGGGAGTGTGTCAGTATTAATGGGTTTTCAGGGGAGTGTGTCGGTATTACTGGGAGTTCAGGGGAGTGTGTCGGTATTACAGGGAGTTCAGGGGAGTGTGTCGGTATTACAGGGAGTTCATCGGAGTGTGTCGGTATTACAGGGAGTTCAGGGGAGTGTGTCGGTATTACTGGGAGTTCAGGGGAGTGTTTCGGTATTACAGGGAGTTCAGGGCAGAGTTTCGGTATTACAGGTAGTTAAGGGGAGTGTTTCGGTATTACAGGGAGTTCAGGGGTGTGTGTCGGTATTACTGGGAGTTCAGCGGAGAGTTTCGGTATTACAGGGAGTTCAGGGCAGAGTTTCGGTATTAAAGGTAGTTAAGGGGAGTGTTTCGGTATTACAGGGAGTTCAGGGGTGTGTTTCGGTATTACAGATAGTCCAGGGGAGTGTGTTGGAATAACTGGGTGTTCAGGGGAGTGTTTCGGTATTACAGGGAGTTCAGGGCAGTGTTTCGGTATTACAGGGAGTTCAGGGGAGTGTCTCGTTATTACAGGGAGTTCAGGGGAGTGTGTCGGTATTACAGGGAGTTCAGGGGAGTGTCTCGTTATTACAGGGAGTTCAGGGGAGTCTGTCGGTATTACAGGGAGTTCAGGGGAGTGTGTCGGTATTACAGGGAGTTCACGGGAGTGTGTCGGTATTACAGGGAGTTCAGGGGAGTGTGTCGGTATTACAGGGAGTTCAGGGGAGTGTGTCGGTATTACAGGGAGTTCACGGGAGTGTGTCGGTATTACAGGGAGTTCAGGGGAGTGTGTCAGTATTACAGGGAGTTCAGGGGAGTGTGTCGGTATTACAGGGAGTTCAGGGGAGTGTGCCGGTATTACAGGGAGTTCAGGGGAGTGTGTCGGTATTACTGGGAGTTCAGGGGAGTGTGTCTGTATTACAGGGAGTTCAGGGGAGTGTGTCGGTATTACTGGGAGTTCAGGGGAGTGTGTCGGTATTACAGGGAGTTCAGGGGAGTGTATCGGTATTACAGGGAGTTCAGGGGAGTGTGTCGGTATTACAGGGAGTTCGGGGAGTGTATCGGTATTACAGGTAGTTCAGGGGAGTGTTTCGGTATAACTGGGAGATCAGGGGAGTGTTTCGGTATTACAGGGAGTTCAGGGCAGTGTTTCGGTATTACATGGAGTTCAGGGGAGTGTCTCGCTATTACTGGGAGTTCAGGGGTGTGTGTCGGTATTACAGGGAGTTCAGGGGAGTGTGTCAGTATTAATGGATGTTCAGGGGAGTGTGTCGGTATTACAGGGAGTTCAGGGGAATGTGTCGGTATTATAGGGAGTTCAGGGGAGTGTCTTGCTATTACAGGGAGTTCAGGGGAGTGTGTCGGTATTACAGGGAGTTCAGGGGAGTGTGTCGGTATTACAGGGAGTTCACGGGAGTGTGTCGGTATTACAGGGAGTTCAGGGGAGTGTGTCGGTATTACAGGGAGTTCAGGGGAGTGTGTCGGTATTACAGGGAGTTCACGGGAGTGTGTCGGTATTACAGGGAGTTCAGGGGAGTGTGTGAGTATTACAGGGAGTTCAGGGGAGTGTGTCGGTATTACAGGGAGTTCAGGGGAGTGTGCCGGTATTACAGGGAGTTCAGGGGAGTGTGTCGGTATTACCGGGAGTTCAGGGGAGTGTGTCTGTATTACAGGGAGTTCAGGGGAGTGTGTCGGTATTACTGGGAGTTCAGGGGAGTGTGTCGGTATTACAGGGAGTTCAGGGGAGTGTATCGGTATTACAGGGAGTTCAGGGGAGTGTGTCGGTATTACAGGGAGTTCGGGGAGTGTATCGGTATTACAGGTAGTTCAGGGGAGTGTTTCGGTATAACTGGGTGATCAGGGGAGTGTTTCGGTATTACAGGGAGTTCAGGGGAGTGTGTCGGTATTACAGGGAGTTCAGGGGAGTGTGTCGGTATTACTGGGAGTTCAGGGGAGTGTGTCGGTATTACAGGGAGTTCAGGGGAGTGTATCGGTATTACAGGGAGTTCAGGGGAGTGTGTCGGTATTACAGGGAGTTCGGGGAGTGTATCGGTATTACAGGTATTACAGGGGAGTGTTTCGGTATAACTGGGTGATCAGGGGAGTGTTTCGGTATTACAGGGAGTTCAGGGCAGTGTTTCGGTATTACATGGAGTTCAGGGGAGTGTCTCGCTATTACTGGGAGTTCAGGGGTGTGTGTCGGTATTACAGGGAGTTCAGGGGAGTGTGTCAGTATTAATGGATGTTCAGGGGAGTGTGTCGGTATTACAGGGAGTTCAGGGGAATGTGTCGGTATTATAGGGAGTTCAGGGGAGTGTCTTACTATTACAGGGAGTTCAGGGGAGTGTGTCGGTATTACAGGGAGTTCAGGGGAGTGTGTCGGTATTACAGGGAGTTCACGGGAGTGTGTCGGTATTACAGGGAGTTCAGGGGAGTGTGTCGGTATTACAGGGAGTTCAGGGGAGTGTGTCGGTATTACAGGGAGTTCACGGGAGTGTGTCGGTATTACAGGGAGTTCAGGGGAGTGTGTGAGTATTACAGGGAGTTCAGGGGAGTGTGTCGGTATTACAGGGAGTTCAGGGGAGTGTGCCGGTATTACAGGGAGTTCAGGGGAGTGTGTCGGTATTACCGGGAGTTCAGGGGAGTGTCTCTGTATTACAGGGAGTTCAGGGGAGTGTGTCGGTATTACTGGGAGTTCAGGGGAGTGTGTCGGTATTACAGGGAGTTCAGGGGAGTGTATCGGTATTACAGGGAGTTCAGGGGAGTGTGTCGGTATTACAGGGAGTTCGGGGAGTGTATCGGTATTACAGGTAGTTCAGGGGAGTGTTTCGGTATAACTGGGTGATCAGGGGAGTGTTTCGGTATTACAGGGTGTTCGGGGCAGTGTTTCGGTATTACATGGAGTTCAGGGGAGTGTCTCGCTATTACAGGGAGTTCAGGGGCGTGTGTCGGTATTACAGGGAGTTCAGGGGAGTGTGTCAGTATTAATGGATGTTCAGGGGAGTGTGTCGGTATTACAGGGAGTTCAGGGGAGTGTGTCGGTATTACAGGGAGTTCAGGGGAGTGTGTGAGTATTACAGGGAGTTCAGGGGAGTGTGTCGGTATTACAGGGAGTTCAGGGGAGTGTGCCGGTATTACAGGGAGTTCAGGGGAGTGTGTCGGTATTACCGGGAGTTCAGGGGAGTGTGTCTGTATTACAGGGAGTTCAGGGGAGTGTGTCGGTATTACTGGGAGTTCAGGGGAGTGTGTCGGTATTACAGGGAGTTCAGGGGAGTGTATCGGTATTACAGGGAGTTCAGGGGAGTGTGTCGGTATTACAGGGAGTTCGGGGAGTGTATCGGTATTACAGGTAGTTCAGGGGAGTGTTTCGGTATAACTGGGTGATCAGGGGAGTGTTTCGGTATTACAGGGAGTTCAGGGGAGTGTGTCGGTATTACAGGGAGTTCAGGGGAGTGTGTCGGTATTACTGGGAGTTCAGGGGAGTGTGTCGGTATTACAGGGAGTTCAGGGGAGTGTATCGGTATTACAGGGAGTTCAGGGGAGTGTGTCGGTATTACAGGGAGTTCGGGGAGTGTATCGGTATTACAGGTATTACAGGGGAGTGTTTCGGTATAACTGGGTGATCAGGGGAGTGTTTCGGTATTACAGGGAGTTCAGGGCAGTGTTTCGGTATTACATGGAGTTCAGGGGAGTGTCTCGCTATTACTGGGAGTTCAGGGGTGTGTGTCGGTATTACAGGGAGTTCAGGGGAGTGTGTCAGTATTAATGAATGTTCAGGGGAGTGTGTCGGTATTACAGGGAGTTCAGGGGAATGTGTCGGTATTATAGGGAGTTCAGGGGAGTGTCTTACTATTACAGGGAGTTCAGGGGAGTGTGTCGGTATTACAGGGAGTTCAGGGGAGTGTGTCGGTATTACAGGGAGTTCACGGGAGTGTGTCGGTATTACAGGGAGTTCAGGGGAGTGTGTCGGTATTACAGGGAGTTCAGGGGAGTGTGTCGGTATTACAGGGAGTTCACGGGAGTGTGTCGGTATTACAGGGAGTTCAGGGGAGTGTGTGAGTATTACAGGGAGTTCAGGGGAGTGTGTCGGTATTACAGGGAGTTCAGGGGAGTGTGCCGGTATTACAGGGAGTTCAGGGGAGTGTGTCGGTATTACCGGGAGTTCAGGGGAGTGTCTCTGTATTACAGGGAGTTCAGGGGAGTGTGTCGGTATTACTGGGAGTTCAGGGGAGTGTGTCGGTATTACAGGGAGTTCAGGGGAGTGTATCGGTATTACAGGGAGTTCAGGGGAGTGTGTCGGTATTACAGGGAGTTCGGGGAGTGTATCGGTATTACAGGTAGTTCAGGGGAGTGTTTCGGTATAACTGGGTGATCAGGGGAGTGTTTCGGTATTACAGGGTGTTCGGGGCAGTGTTTCGGTATTACATGGAGTTCAGGGGAGTGTCTCGCTATTACAGGGAGTTCAGGGGCGTGTGTCGGTATTACAGGGAGTTCAGGGGAGTGTGTCAGTATTAATGGATGTTCAGGGGAGTGTGTCGGTATTACAGGGAGTTCAGGGGAGTGTGTCGGTATTACAGGGAGTTCAGGGGAGTGTGTTGGTATTATAGGGTGTTCAGGGGAGTGTGTCGCTATTACAGGGAGTTCATGGGAGTGTGTCGGTATTACAGGGAGTTCAGGGGAGTGTGTCGGTATTATAGGCTGTTCAGGGGAGTGTGTCGCTATTACAGGGAGTTCATGGGAGTGTGTCGGTATTACAGGGAGTTCAGGGGAGTGTGTCTGTATTACAGGGAGTTCAGGGGAGTGTGTCGGTATTACAGGGAGTTCAGGGGACTGTGACGGTATTATAGGGAGTTCAGGGGAGTGTGTCAGTATTAATGGGTGTTCAGGGGAGTGTGTCGGTATTTCAGGGAGTTCAGGGGAGTGTGTCGGTATTACAGGGTGTTCAGGGGAGTGTGCCGGTATTACAGGGAGTTCAGGGGAGTGTGTCGGTATTACAGTGAGTTCAGGGTTGTGTGTCGGTATTACAGGGAGTTCAGGGGAATGTGTCGGTATTACAGGGAGTTCAGGGGACTGTGTCGGTATTATAGGGAGTTCAGGGGAGTGTGTCAGTATTAATGGGTGTTCAGGGGAGTGTGTCGGTATTACAGGGAGTTCATGGGAGTGTGTCAGTATTACAGGGTGTTCAGGGGAGTGTGTCGGTATTACTGGGAGTTCAGGGGAGTGTTTCGGTATTACAGGGAGTTCAGGGCAGAGTTTCGGTATTACAGGTAGTTAAGGGGAGTGTTTCGGTATTACAGGGAGTTCACGGGTGTGTGTCGGTATTACTGGGAGTTCAGGGGAGTGTTTCGGTATTACAGGGAGTTCACGGCAGAGTTTCGGTATTAAAGGTAGTTAAGGGGAGTGTTTCGGTATTACAGGGAGTTCAGGGCAGTGTTTCGGTATTACAGGGAGTTCAGGGGAGTGTCTCGTTATTACAGGGAGTTCAGGGGTGTGTGTCGGAATTACAGGGAGTTCAGGGGAGTATGTCGGTATTACTGTGAGTTCAGGGGAGTGTATCGGTATTACAGGGAGTTCCGGGGAGTATGTCGGTATTACAGGGAGTTCTTGGGAGTGTGTCGGTATTACAGGGAGTTCAGGGGAGTGTGTCGGTATTACAGGGAGTTCATGGGAGTGTGTCGGTATTACAGGGAGTTCAGGGGAGTGTGTCGGTATTATAGGGAGTTCAGGGGAGTGTCTCGCTATTACAGGGAGTTCAGGGGAGTGTGTCGGTATTACAGGGAGTTCAGGGGAGTGTGTCGGTATTACAGGGAGTTCAGGGGAGTCTGTCGGTATTACAGGGAGTTCAGGGGAGTGTGTCGGTATTACAGGGAGTTCAGGGGAGTGTGACGGTATGACTGGGTGTTCAGGGGACTGTGTCGGTATTACAGGGAGTTCAGGGGAGTGTGTCGGTATTACAGGGAGTTCAGGGGAGTGTGTCGGTATTACAGGGAGTTCAGGGGGGTGTTTCGGTATTACAGGGAGTTCAGGGGAGTGTGTCGGTATTACAGGGAGTTCAGGGGAGTGTGTCGGTATTACAGGGAGTTCAGGGGAGTATGTCGGTATAACTGGGAGTTCAGGGCAGTGTTTCGGTATTACAGGTAGTTCAGGGGAGTGTGTCGGTATTACAGGGAGTTCAGGGGAGTGTGTCGGTATTACTGGGTGTTCTGGGGTGTGTGTCGGTATTACAGAGAGTTCAGGGGAGTGTGTCGGTATTACAGGGTGTTCAGGGGAGTGTGTCGGTATTACTGGGAGTTCAGGGGAGTGTGTCGGTATTACAGGTAGTTCAGGGGAGTGTGTCGGTATTACAGGGTGTTCAGTGGAGTGTGTCGGTATTACTGGGAGTTCAGGGGGGTGTTTCGGTATTACAGGGAGTTCACGGGATTGTTTCGGTATTACAGGGAGTTCATGGGAGTGTGTCGTTATTACAGGGAGTTCGGGGGAATGTGTCGGTATTACATGGAGTTCAGTGGAGTGTGTCGGTATTACAGGGAGTTCAGGGGAGTGTGTCGGTATTACAGGGAGTTCAGGGGAGTGTGTCGGTATTACAGGGAGTTCAGGGGAGTGTGTCGGTATTACAGGGAGCTCAACGGAGTGTGTCGGTATTACTGGGTGTTCAGGGGAGTGTGTCGGTATTACAGGGAGTTCAGGGGACTGTGTCGGTATTATAGGGAGTTCAGGGGAGTGTGTCAGTATTAATGGGTGTTCAGGGGAGTGTGTCGGTATTACCGGGAGTTCAGGGTTGTGTGTCGGTATTACAGGGAGTTCATGGGAGTGTGTCGGTATTACAGGGAGTTCATGGGAGTGTGTCGGTATTACTGGGTGTTCAGGAGAGTGTGTCGGTATTACAGGGAGTTCAGGGTTGTGTGTCGGTATTACAGGGAGTTCATGGGAGTGTGTCGGTATTACAGGGAGTTCATGGGAGTGTGTCGGTATTACTGGGTGTTATGGAGAGTGTGTCGGTATTACAGGGAGTTCAGGGGAGTGTGTCGGTATTACAGGGAGTTCAGGGGAGTGTGTCGGTATTACAGTGAGTTCAGGGGAGTGTGTCGGTATTACAGGGAGTTCATGGGTGTGTGTCGGTATTACTGGGTGTTCAGGAGAGTGTGTCGGTATTACAGGGAGTTCAGGGGACTGTGTCGGTATTATAGGGAGTTCAGGGGAGTGTGTCAGTATTAATGGGTGTTCAGGGGAGTGTGTCGGTATTATAGGGAGTTCAGGGGAGTGTGTCAGTATTAATGGGTGTTCAGCGGAGTGTGTCGGTATTACAGGGAGTTCAGGGGAGTGTGTCGGTATTACAGGGAGTCCATGGGAGTGTGTCGGTATTACATGTAGTTCAGTGGAGTGTGTTGGTATTACAGGGAGTTCAGGGGAGTGTGTCGGTATTACAGGGAGTTCAGGGGTGTGTCTCGCTATTACAGGGTGTTCAGGGGAGTGTGTCAGTATTACAGGGAGTTCAGGGGAGTGTGTCGGTATTACAGGGAGTTCATGGGACTGTGTCGGTATTACATGTAGTTCAGTGGAGTGTGTTGGTATTACAGGGAGTTCAGGGGAGTGTGTCGGTATTACAGGGAGTTCATGGGTGTGTGTCGGTATTACTGGGTGTTCAGGAGAGTGTGTCGGTATTACAGGGAGTTCAGGGGACTGTGTCGGTATTATAGGGAGTTCAGGGGAGTGTGTCAGTATTAATGGGTGTTCAGGGGAGTGTGTCGGTATTATAGGGAGTTCAGGGGAGTGTGTCAGTATTAATGGGTGTTCAGCGGAGTGTGTCGGTATTACAGGGAGTTCAGGGGAGTGTGTCGGTATTACAGGGAGTCCATGGGAGTGTGTCGGTATTACATGTAGTTCAGTGGAGTGTGTTGGTATTACAGGGAGTTCAGGGGAGTGTGTCGGTATTACAGGGAGTTCAGGGGTGTGTCTCGCTATTACAGGGTGTTCAGGGGAGTGTGTCAGTATTACAGGGAGTTCAGGGGAGTGTGTCGGTATTACAGGGAGTTCATGGGACTGTGTCGGTATTACATGTAGTTCAGTGGAGTGTGTTGGTATTACAGGGAGTTCAGGGGAGTGTGTCGGTATTACAGGGAGTTCAGGGGAGTGTGTCAGTATTAATGGGAGTTCAGGGGAGTGTGTCGGTATTACAGGGAGTTCAGGGGAGTGTGTCAGTATTACCGTGTGGTCAGGCGAGTGTCTCGCTATTACAGGGAGTTCAGGGGAGTGTGTCGGTATTACAGGGAGTTCAGGGGAGTGTGTCGGTATCACAGGGTGTTCAGGGGAGTGTGTCGGTATTACAGGGAGTTCATGGGAGTGTGTCGGTATTACAGGGAGTTCAGGGGAGTGTGTCGGTACTACAGGGAGTTCAGGGGAGTGTGTCGCTATTACAGGGAGTTCAGGGGAGTGTGTCGGTATTACAGGGAGTTCAGGGGAGTGTGTCGGTACTACAGGGAGTTCAGGGGAGTGTGTCGCTATTACAGGGAGTTCAGGGGAGTGTGTCGGTATTACAGGGAGTTCATGGGAGTGTGTCAGTATTACAGGGAGTTCAGGGGAATGTGTCGGTGTTACAGGGTGTTCAGGGGAGTGTGTCAGTATTAATGGGAGTTCAGGGGAGTGTGTCGGTATCTCAGGGTGTTCAGGGGAGTGTGTCGGTATTACAGGGAGTTCATGGGAGTGTGTCGGTATTACAGGGAGTTCAGGGGGGTGTGTCGGTACTACAGGGAGTTCAGGGGAGTGTGTCGGTATTACAGGGAGTTCATGGGAGTGTGTCGGTATTGCAGGGAGTTCAGGGGAATGTGTCGGTGTTACAGGGAGTTCAGGGGAGTGTGTCGGTATTACAGGGAGTTCAGGGGAGTGTGTCGGTATTACAGGGAGTTCATGGGAGTGTGTCGGTATTACAGGGAGTTCAGGGGAGTGTGTCGGTATTACAGGGAGTTCAGGGGAGTGTGTCGGTATTACAGGGAGTTCATGGGAGTGTGACAGTATTACAGGGAGTTCAGGGGAGTGTGTCGGTATTACAGGGAGTTCAGGGGAGTGTGTCGGTATTACAGGGAGTTCAGTGGAGTGTGTTGGTATTTCAGGGAGTTCAGGGGAGTGTGTCGGTATTACAGTGAGTTCAGGGGAGTGTGTCGGTATTA